>NC_073305.1:129994854-130335517 GCF_027595985.1 Sorex araneus | reverse complement strand
CTTTCTTTTCTTTCTTTCTTTCTTTCTTTCTTTCTTTCTTTCTTCTTCTTTCTTCTTTCTCTTTCTTTCTGTTCTCTCTTTCTCTCTCTTTCTTCTTTCTTTCTTTCTTTCTTTCTTTCTTTCTTTCTTTCTTTCTTTCTTTCTATCTCTTCTTTCTTTCTTCTCTTTCTTTCTCTCTTTCTTTCTTCTCTCTTTCTTTCTCTTCTCTCTTTCTCTCTCTCTCTCTTTCTCTCTCTCTTTCTCTCTCTCTCTCTTTCTCTCTCTCTTCTTCTCTCTCTCTCTCTTTCTCCTCTCTCTTTTCTCTCTCTCTTTTCTCTCTCTGTCTTTCTCTCTTTCTTTTCTTTCTTTCTTTCTTTCTTTCTTTCTTTCTTTCTTTCTTTCTTCTCTTTCTCTCTTTCTTTCCTTTCTTTCTTTCTCTTCTTTCTTTCTTTCTTCTCTTTCTCTCTTTCTTCTTTCTCTCTTTCTTTCTCTCTTTCTTTCTCTTTCTCTCTTTCTTTCTCTCTTCTCTTTCTCTCTCTCTTTCTCTCTCTTCTCTCTCTCTCTCTCTCTCTCTCTTTCTTTCTCTCTTTCTCTTTCTCTCTCTCTTTCTCTCTCCTCTTTCTCTCTCTCTCTCTTTCTCTCTCTTCTTTCTCTCTTTTCTTTCTTTCTTCTTGTCTTTCTTTCTTTCTTTCTTTCTTTCTTTCTTTCTTTCTTTCTTTCTTCTTTCTTTCTTTCTTTCTTTCTTTCTTTCTTTCTTTCTTTCTTTCTTTCTTTCTTTCTTTCCTCCTTCCTTCCTTCCTTCCTTCCTTCCTCCTTCCTTCCTTCCTTCCTTCCTTCCTTCCTTCCTTCCTTCCTTCCTTCCTTCCTTCCTCTTCCTTCCTTCCTTCCTTCCTTCCTTCCTTCCTTCTTTCTCTTTCTTCTTTCCCATACCATATGGGATGCTGAGAATCGAACCTGGGTGCAAGGCAAATGCCCTACCCGCTGTACTATTGCTCCGGTCCCTTATTTTGTTTTCTGATTTTAAAAAATTGAAAGAGTCATGGGGTTAAGAGAAAAGAGACAATAGTACATTAAGGATCTGGTTATTGGAATAAACAGATGATAAGCATTCTGGTTATTGAATGACAGGATATTGAAATAATTTTTTTTAAAAGGATAATAAAAAAGGGTAAGTAATGTGGCTCAGCGGTAGAGATATGTCCTTACATGTCTGAGGTCCTGAGTTTTCATTCCCAGCAACGGTGTGCCCCCAAGTAAAGTCTGAACTACCCTCCAAAAAAGGTGATATAAAAGTTCCAATTCATATAGTGTTTAAAAAATATTAAACTTCTGGGGTTGGAGAAATAGTATGGCAGGTAAGGCTCTTGTCTTATACTCTGTCAACCCAGGCTTCATTCCTGGTGTCCCCTCTGGTCCCCTGAGCACTAAGTACCACCGGGAGTAATTTCCCAAGTGCAGAGCCAGAAGTAAACTCTGAACATTGCTGGTTGTGCCCCACTTTCCCCAAATTAAACTACTATTTCCATAAGATTACTGAACTGTTTTCATATTGGAACTGCAAAGAATATAAAATAAAATTTAGACTTACAAATAATTCAGAATACCAGGGACTGGCACGATAGCGCACTGGGTAGGGCATTTGCCTTGCACCTGGCCGACCCAGGTTCGATTCCTAGCATATGTCCCCCAAGTACCACCAGGAGTAGTTCCTGAGTGCAGAGCCAGGAATAACCCCTGAGCATCACCAGGTGTGACCCACAAAGCAAAAAAAAGAAATTCAGAATACCAGGTGGTAAAGATATTCTAATTAGAGTCACCTGCTTCATTCTTTTAGGAATAAGTATGGCCACATATCGATAATTTTTCCTATAACTGATACAAGTATTTCATGCCTTTATTTTTTTCAATTTTAAATGTTCTGGTGTTCCCCTAGGCTAAGGGAATGTATTTAAAATATGAAGTCTTGTTACCTTTCTTTAGTTGCTAAAACACACTGTTCCACACTGTTCCTTGGGGTATAATGGATACAGGTGCTTCTTACTGGAAAGTTCTTTGCACAGGACTGGGTACTCCAGCTTTCTGGGGGTTTAGTGAGAGTGCTGTGTTCTTCTTAAGTATAGTCTGTTTCCCAGTAGACTGGGTCAGTGGTAAGTAGACTTGGAACTGACCTTTTCCCCTCAATTCTCATCTGTTATGATGAGCCGTGGCCATAAACACGGACTCCTCTCTTCATTTTTATTTTCCTGTGAGAGTTCTGGAAGACTAGCTTGACAGCAGAAATTAATCGGGACCAATTTGTCCCACTAAATCCTCTTATTTAAGAATCTCCTGGAGAATAATTAAGGTGTCTAGCATTTCCCCCTCTTGATTCATCTGCAGATTTTCTTACCTACTTTGCATGAACAGTCATGATTATGGGAGCATTCCTAAGTCATAGGGAAGGAATCTTTTCATAATTATATTCTGCTCTTCTCTCAAGGAATAGGCATTTCCCATTTGCTTTATATTAGCACTAAAATAGAGTGGTCCTGTAATAATATTTATCTTAAAGTGAATTTTTGTCACTTTTATCCAGTGTTAAATAATTTTTGATGCTAATTTTAATTTTGTTCTATGTATTATTACATTGTATTTTATATATTCAGAAAGCATATTGACTGTATTGTTGCCCTTCTTTTTTTTTTTTTTTGAGATGCCAAAAATCATACGTAGGGCCTCACACATACATGGGAATACTACACCACTGACACATATCCCATCCATTGGATTAGCTATTTAATGATTATTCATTAGAATGTCCCAGGGTGAAGAAAGGTGAGTATTATATCTTATGGTCAGATGAGTTAAAAGAAATATCTGAAAAATCTGAGAAATAGAGAAAAGAATGCCCTTCTTTCCAAAGGGTTTTAGGAAATAGCTAGTGATCAGACAGCCTTGTATCTTATAAATAGAAGATTGCATAAAGGAACTTAAAATGTAAGTGAAACTTTAAAGGTGATTCTTAAAATACTTTTGCTTAAAGACAAAGACTATTTTAAGTAGATGAATCATGTGCTTCATTCAGATGTTAATTATTATTCATTCATTTAAAATTTACTGAGTGCCTACTCTGGCATTTTCTTTTCTGTGAATTTGATATTCACTAGTAAACACCCAAAGCAAACTTCTTGTTAAAATACCATCAAATTGATAATATGGTCTTCAGTAGAATATGTTACTAAAATTAAGTGGGACAAAGGCTAAGAGAATGTGTTTAGAAAGGTAGCCTAGGGATTGGAGCAATAGCACAGTGGGTAGGGGGTTTTCCTTGCACGTGGCCAACCCAGGTTCGATTCCCAGCATCCCATATGGTCCCTCGTCCACAGTCAGGAGTAATTCCTGAGTGCGTAAGCCAGGAGTAACCCCTGTGCATTGCTGGGTGTGACCCAAAAACAAAACAAAAAAAATGTTAAAAAAAAAAGAAAGATAGATAGCCTAAGGGAAGTCCTTCTGGATACAAAGGAAGGAAGAAAACAAGATTATTTGATGCAGAAAAATTCAGTAGTGGGAAGGACAAAGGGCTATGTCCTGAGGTAGGAAAATGCTTGGGGACCTTTCAATCATGACCAAGGTGTGATTGGTAGAGAATGATGTGGGGAAGTCAAGCGACAGTAAACAATGTAAGGCTATGGACCTTAGAAATACTTTCTGCCTAAGATTTTTAGCGTGCTGGGAAATATTGATAGAGTTTGAGTGACTGTTTTTACCTACATAAAATTTATACTTTTATTTTTTCTCAAGATTTTGTAATTTACAATACTATTAATAATGGTTTCTCATGCACAAAGAAGACATAGGATAAACAACAGACACAAGAAAAATGTTAATACTTTTAAAAACGATCTTATCTGCTGAAAAGGTAGCTGACTACAGGGAAGCTAAGCAAGGAGGCACTTATGCCAGTTAACATGCCTGTGCAGCAGTTCAGGCTATGAAGGAACAATCAATCAGCATAGGAAATGGGGTAGAAATAATCTCTGGCCCCAGAGACAGGTATGAGGCCAGAAGGCAGACCCTGTGTGCTTGCCTTGCATGTGGCAGACCTGAGTTTAATCCCCAGCATCCCTGATGATCTCCTAAACAAAGCCAGGCATGATCCTAAGCACAGAGCCAGGAGGAAGCCCTGAACATCACTTGGGTGGTGCCCCAAAAATAAACAAGAAAATGACAAGTTCCTAATTAAATGCAATTTTGTTACAACATTGACAGTAGAGAGAGAGAGAGAGAGAGAGAGAGAGAGAGAGAGAGAGAGAGAGAGAGAGAGAGTGAGGAGAGAGAGTGAGACAGAGAGAGATGCCAAGCCAGGCCTACTCTGTGTGGTGTTTGGATGTTCTTTCATTGTCTGTGTGTCTTCTCTCTGTACATTCCAATTTCGCACAATCTGAATATGTGCATTATTGACCTGTCTAAATCATCCAAATCTCTGAGTGTGTGTGGGGGCACGGGCGTGAGTTTGCTATGTGATGGGTGGAAAGATGTCAAGATGTCAAGTCCAAGGAGGATCCAACCTTGCTCCCTGAGCCACTGGGCTACACTTCAGTCACCTATGACCCTATGACCCTGTAGTGGTATAAACAGGCTGGAAAAATAGAATAAATTCAAACTATTGTATAATACTCAAAGTATTTGTGGTCTTTATTTTGATATCGGGTGATCCTGTTGTGACCACAACTGTGCCTTAGCAATTTAACTCTTGTTAATACCTATGGTATTAACTTATGATAACTCTAGTCTTGATGTTTGCTGTTCGGTTTAAAGTCTGTTTCAAAGAATTTATGAAAAAGATGAAGTGGGGACTGTCTGTTACTTCCTAGTCATTCAGATTTTATCACGGTAACTACTTTTATAGGCAACAAGGAATTAACTGGCCTGAGGACAGTAAGTTTAGCCACTGCTGGCTTTATATTGTGATGGTTTAACTCTGTGTTCATCTCCAGGACTGAGGAGTCAGGGGTGTGGAGACTGGCCTTACCTCCAAAAGTGTGCTTGCTTCCCCTGGCCAAAGTAAACTGATGCATTTGTTCATCATCAGCTGATCAGAAGGAGGGATATCAGCCTTCATCTGAAGCAAATGTATATTAACATCTCTTTCTTCCTGGTCTTTGTCCCAGTTTACGTGGTTTTTGTTTTGTTTTGCTTTTTACTGTAACAACCCTCTCAGATCTTCTTAGAAGAAAGTGCCAAAAGCATAAAGAACATAATTATAATGGTTAGATTTTTTAAAAGATAAACAGATTATGTTTTTAGCCTCCAGGAAAAGAGAATAATTTTTAAAGGGCAAATATCCTGGAAAATCCATTAACTAAAGCTCTCCTCTCCTCCCCCAGCACTCACTTTAGCTAATTCTATTAACCCAAATGGATAGAATTGCATAATTTAACTCAAACTCCTTTTAAAAGAGAATATCATGATTGTTATTAATTTCTGATAATGTTGCCCATTAGGGATTCAAAAACCAATAGTAGACTAAATGGCATTTAATGAAGATATTTAGAAGGATGGCAGGCAACTCAATTAGTGGGAGGGAGAATTGTTAACATGTAGGCAGTTTAAGCAGACATGAGCAGGTGATGGATTCTCAGATAGAAGGGATCTCCAGAAACCCTCTGGAATGCTGACAAGGATCACTGCCAAGAACCAGAGTGTCCTGAGTGTGGGATCTCAATGTTAAGAATGTCCCACATCCTCATCCTGAGGGGAAGTGCTTCCTAAGTTCCTAAGAATGGGAGACCACCTGGTGCCCAGATTCCAAGTACAGTGCAGTGGCAGGAATGCTAGAAGTGTTCAGAGCAAGAAGTCTGAATGGTGGCCAGAAACCTTCAGGAAAGCCCAAAGACAAGGAAATGATGGTCAGATAAAATCCGAAGAACTTGACTTCTGCTCCTTCCTTCAGCTCTGATGCCTCCAGACTGTAGTACTATTACTTTTTTTCTGTTAAATTTTTCTGTATAAAATTTTTCACACTCTATTTGGTCCTAGATCTCCTTAGTGAATTCTCTCTGGAGATAAGAATGGAAAACCAAGCTATCATGCCACTGCTTTCTCTGGTAACATTTGTGGTCCCAGTAACAGTGATTACAGTGATAACTCAGAAGAGGCTCCCAGACCACAGTGAATGTACCATGGAAACATATGCTTTGAGGGATATGGTTAGTGGGTAGGTTCAGTACACTGATCTGATCAGGGCATTGGGTTGAGTTCTGGGTACAAGTGGTTATTAACTATGGAAATTGAATTTTTTTTATGTAGAAGTACTGTTATTTATTCACCCGTTGATTAAACCGATTGAATTGGGCATGAACTACAAACGAATTGTCACTTGTATCACTTGTCATCCCGTTGCTCATTGATTAGCTTGAGTGGTACCAGTAATGTCTCCATTCGTCCCTGTTGTGTGTTAGTGTGGCCCAATGGTAACTGCTCGCTCCAGGAATATGAAGAACCTCAGACCATTCATTCAGGGTCTTGACAAAGAAGTCTGACCATCTCGTAGGTGGGCGGCCAGGCATTCTTTTGACATCCTGTGGAATCCAGTCAGTGACAGCTCTAGTCCAGCGGACTATAATCGTCTCCAAATCACATTACGTGTCCAGCACATCTAATTTTTGACACCTTGGCAGATGAGACAGAGTCCCTGATTCTCGATTGTCGAGGGAGGTTGGAACTCCAGACTCCTTCTCTCACTTGAGTGAAACGTGAGACTCCAAGCACAGCTCTTTCAGCTCCTCTTTGGGAGACATGAATATTGTTATCATCCTGTTTTTTGTAGGGCCCAGGTCTGAGGTGTATGTTAGTGCAGGAAGAATGTTAGAGGAGTTAGTATGTTAGTGGAGTCGAAAAGTCGAAAAGATGTTCCCAGAGCCAGAGGTTCCTCATCCTCTTAACCATTTCTTTGATGTTCTTGAAGGTGTTCCACACCGCTCTCTTCCTCCTGTGCAGTTCTGGTGCCAAATCATTCCTCATGTTGAGTTCTCGACCCAGGTACACATAGCTGCTACATTTGAAGATGTTCGTTCCATTAAGAACAAATGGAACATCAGGAACTAGTCCTTTCCTCATGAACATTTTCTTCCTGAATTTCAGCTGCATTCCAACCATTCCACACTCATGATCAAAGTCGACCAGTAGTCACGCCACTTGGCTAAAGTTTGGTGTTATGAGAACAATGTCATCAGCAAAGCGGAGGTGGTGTAGTTGCTGACTGTCTATCTTCACTCCCATTCCTTCCCATTCCAGTCATTCCGTGATGTTCTTGAGGGTGGCACTGAAGAGTTTCAGTGAAATGGTGTCGCACTGCTGAACCCCCCTCTCTTTATGTCAATGATCACTTCCTTGTAGAATGGTGAGATTCTTGTGGTGAATCCGTAAAACAGCTCGTGGAGGATCATGATGTACTGAGTTTGAACACCCTGTTTGGCAAAACTTTGATGACTGCTTCAGTCTCAATAGAATCACACATTACATTTAAAAGTATTTTAATTGAAAAAAATAAAAGCATTTTAATTGAATATTCGTGAGATAGACCATTACAAAACTGTTCATAATTTGGTTTCAGTCATACAATAATCCAGCACTCATCCCTCCACCAGAAACTCCACCTTCTTGACAAGTTTCTAAAGTATACCATGCCTCAGTCTCCACATCATCAGAAGGAGAAGGAGATATGGGATTAATAAACTAACTCCAAGATTCTAATCATATTTTATGTTTAAGGACTTTAATATAAGGACTGGCACTTGAATGTTCTTTAATATATTTGATTTATTATTATTAATGGACAGGACATATTTTGAAGAATGAGTATGGAATGTAAATAGGAAAGAGATGAAGGTAGCTTGAATTTTTAATTTTTGCCTTTTTATTTTGATATTTCATCACATAATTTTATTAGGGGGACATTTTGAAAGTATAAAGAGGAAGAATAATAAGACAGGCTTGGTTATAAACCTCTTTATCTTGGAACACTGTTTGTTTCTGCATATACCAGTAGTTCATTCATTTTTGTTTGTTTGGTTTATTTTGGGGCCACACCTGGTGATGCTCAAGAATCACTGTCTGCACTCAGGAGTCACTCCTGGTGGGCTCTGGGAACCAAATGAGATGCCAGGAATTGAACTTGCATCAGCCACAGGCAAGGCTAACTCCCTAGCTGCTCTACTCAGTCCCCAGTTCATTTATTTTTAGTGTTGTATTCAACTTGACCGGTAAATCTCAGTACAGAGAGTACATAGACATTTGGGTCATTTTCATTATTTTGATATTCAGAATAGTGCTGCCTGCTATGAACATTTTCCTACTGCTGAACATCTGTATGAAATTGAATATGTTTAATGTTTGTTAAAAGCTCTCTAGTAAGTTCCTATAAATATCTCATTCCGGATTTACTTTCTCTTTTCATGTCTAATATTAGTGCCTTCTATGACAACTCTAACAACTCATAGATACGGTTCAAGAGAACAGAATTGTGGATTTTCCTTTGCATATAAAAAACTTATGCAGAGAGTCTCTTGCTGGCATGCCTGGCTGTCTTCCCTGGGGCCCCTCAGAGGGGATGGGCTCCAGCTTTCCTCCCCACCCCGAGCAGAGCTTCTCTCGGCCGAAGACCACCAGGAACCTAGCCACAGCCATGCTCAAGGCCCCTCTCCACACATTCGGACAGGCCTCATGCATGAAGGTACCAGCAGAGGAACCCAAGTATATGTAATCCCAACAATGGTCAACATTCAGAGATTTAAAAGCAAGCTCCCAGGTATCTTATAACCTACTTCTCCCTCTGGGAGAAACTAGCAAGCTACTGAGAATTTCCTGCCCACATGGGAGGGCCTTGCAAGCTTCCCATGGTGTATTCATATGCTAAAGCCAGTAACAAGCTGGATCTCATTCCCCTGGCCCTGAAAAAGCCTCCAATGTAGCATCGTTGGGAAGGCAGAGTGGAGAGAGACTTCTAAAATCTCAGGGATAGGATGAATGGAGAGGTTACTGAGCCCGCTCAAGAAATCTACGATCAATGGGATTTCGTGATTTCATGATTTGTGATAGAAAACTTAAAAGAGAAGGCATCGGGACTAGATAGATAGTGTAGTGGGTAAGGTGTTTGCTGATTGCAGTACCCCGTAAGGTCCCCTCAATTGCCTCCAGATGTGATCCCTGAATATGCAGCCAAAGTAATAATACCCAAATACCATTGGGCATGGCTTCAAAACAAACAAATGAAAAAAAGAATAATGTGCAATAGATAATGATGCAACATGAATATTTACTCAGGAGTGTACACATGGATAGTGGATATTATATTTTTATTGTTTATTTAATTATTCTATTAAATATTTGACTGACATTTTCATTTAAAAATAAATATGTACATATTCCAGATAAAATATTTTTATCATTTACATGTTTTATGAATAGCTTTTCCTACTCTGCAATTTGCCTGTATTTCTCATAGTGTCTATTGGTGAATGAAAGTTCTTAGTTTTAATATAGCACATGTTCTTCTCCCAGTTGTTGCTAGTATTTATTATGTGATTTTTGACAAAGCTCTCCATACCATTTGTCCAACCTTTTGTTTTTAATTTTAAAAATATTTTTGAAGTCTGCATATGATATGCAGTCTTTTGTTATTCTTCCTCTCTTCCTCCATAAGCATTTAAAAATTTCAAAGCTGTAGGGGCTGGAGCAATAGCACAGCAGGTAGGGCATTTGCCTTGCACGAGGCTGACCCGGGTTCAATTCTCAGCATCCGATATGGTCCCCCGAGCACCGCCAGGTGCAATTCCTGAGTGCATGGGCCAGGAGTAACCCCTGTGCATCGCCAGGTGTGACCCAAAAATAAAAAAAATATTCAAAGCTGTTGTGTTCAACTGATACTGTGGTTTTCTCACTACATAATGCCTCCTAGATAATATAATGTAAGTATCTAATGTAATTAGTACTTTTACCCTTATCTTGAGACTGCAAATGTTATAAATATTTCATCTTTTTGTTTGTTTGTTTTATGGATCATACCCAGCAATGTTCAGGGGTTACCCCTGGATCTGCAGTCAGGAATTAATCCTGGCGATGCTCAGGGGACCATATGGGATGCCTGGATCAAACCCAAGTTGGCCGCCTGCAAGGCAAACGCCCTCCCCACTGTATTATCGCTTCAGTCCAAGTCCTAAAATATTTTAGCATTATTTAACCCCTACCGTTGTAAGTGGCAAGTATTATATTTCTATATAATTTAAATAAAACAATTATAATTATTTTATAAGCATTTCTCTTTAATCTCATATTCACCCTTTCCTTTGTTCAGTTCCACCGGCATCTTCCCCATAGTTCAACTAGCATTATCTTTTCTCCCTAGAGATAATGATTTTTATCAAAGTTACTTTCTTGGAAAAATGTATTTTTTATTGGTCTTCAAGTTTACTTTTTGTTTAGTACTAAAAAATTTGTTTCTTTTCAGCACAAGTTTCCACTAATTCTGTTGAGAAGTGAATCTTTTTGTTTGACTTGCTTTTGTAGATAATGGATCTTTTTCTCTCAGAAGTTTTATTTTCTTTTGGACTTTCTTTTTAGCTATCTTACCATGAACTGTCTAGCAGTGAATTTTTATTTGTTGTATTTAAGCTTCTTGGTATACACAGAACATTTTAAAATCTAGAGTTGGAATATGAGTATTTTACTTTTCTAGTCCTGTGAGTCTGTTGAAATTTCTGCTTGGTCAATTGAATGTTCTGCTCACCTTCTCTATCTTCCCATCCTGATTTGTATGGATTGACCAGTTACCTCTAGTGTAATAGCAGCTCCAGAGTTAATGTCACTGAATTGCTATTTTCTCTATCTGTATGTCACTTTCCACTACATTATTATCTCTTTGAAAGGAAAAAGGGATGTAATCAATAAAGCCTATTAAAAATGTAGTATGGTGTTTTGAAATAAATTTGATTTGCTTTTCTAGAGAGGATAACATAAATAAATGATAAACTATTTTTCTTTGAAACTTCCATAATTATATAAAATTTAATGTCTGTTTCAAATTATCACTTTAAGTATACGAATTTATTATCACTAAGGGAAAAAATTCCTCAAAAATAATAATTTTCTCCTTCTGAACTTTTTTTCTGCTTGAGTTCCAAGAAAGTAATCTTAAATGTATTGCAATTTTTAGTGAATCTCAGGAAGTCTCTTTCAGTATATGTTTCTCCAAGTAGCTTAACAAAATGATATCTATGCTAAGTTTGGATTTTAACTTATATCTTGAGCTAAGTGAAATCTAGTATGCTAAAAATACATGTTAGAATATTTGAAAAAGTACCTTTAATTAACTTCATCCTTTTTTGTATTTTTAGAGACTCACTTGTTACATCGAGTTCACATTCAGTATCAATAATTACCTTCAAAACCATTCTCTCTTGCAAAATGAATGTAGTAATTTCTAGATATATTGGTATAAAATTTACCTGTTCTGCCCAGTTGTATAGAGATGTACCTGGCATTTACTTCATCCCCTTGTTTCTATATTTATGTCTGACACTAATTCATTGCCACTATAGTTCACCAACAATTAGCCACTTATGATAAAATGGATTCAAAAGCTAAGAAATAATGTATATATTCTTGCATTTAATTAGCCTATGAAAATATTGTATCTTCCCATTGTCAGAAGAAAACTTTTGACATTTATTCCTACTGGAGATTCACTTTATATGCGTGAACAATATTATAGTTTAATATATATTTTTTAAATTTGTTTTTCCTTCGAAAATAAGTAAAACATTTGGCAGGTTTATTGAACAGTTGATAGAGCATGATGCCTCAGGGAAACTGAAATTTTGACTGCAATAAAATACTTAAAATAATGACAGTTCATATTGTTATTCAAAACTGGGAAAGGATATCCAATGAGAATTATGAAAAAGAGTCATAAGAATGATATGAAACAAATGACTTTGAGGAACAGAAATCCAAACAAGTCAATAACAGAGATAAAACTAACAGTTCATCTCTGAGTAACATCAGTTATCCTACTTTACCTATTATACTTTATAAATAAAAATAATTCGGTACTTACATTTTATTCTTTTATATTTTGAAATTTTCTGAAAATATAATTAGATCAATACTTTTGCTTATCAATTAATTTAGGAGTTCCTGTAGTCTTCAAACAAGTTTGAAGATTATATGTATAGAAAATTAATGTTTTAAAAATTATTTATAAATCAACTAAAATCTAGTACTGATTTAGGATGATGTTTTCCTTTATGTCCTGCAATTTTCTCCTTTTATCAGAGTTTGCTAGTTTAAATGTCAGTCTTTTTCCCTGGAAAATGAGATATTTACGCCCACTAATCATGTTTGTGTTCATTCATTAAAAATGCTTTCTGTAGTATTTAGTTGGTGCTCAATAAATGATGAGTAAATCAACTAAATTAAAATTAAGTTTAAAGGTCAAACCTTAATAGTCTACAGAGTACTTTAAATAGTAATAGCTTCATCTGATCTTTTGTTTGATAAAGTACAGAACTTTGCAATGAAGGTGAAAAATAAGAAGAGGTGAAAATTAATGTAAGGGACTTTCTGCTCCTTTCTTGCTGATAAGGATAGTATTAATAATTTTCTCAAGACATCTGATGCTCATCTATGTAATCTCTTAATGCACTTCTATATTTTCCTGCAGTATATGGACACAGAACTGATACAATGAAAGTTTACTTGATATATCTTTTGAGATATCCAGTTTGTAGCAAACTTGTGATAAGATTGAAATGCATCAAGTATGCAGACTGTTCAAGTTTTTTAAGTCTTATAATTTAACATTTATAGGATACTCAGTAATATAAAATTGTTTAGTTACTTGCATTGCCTTAAAATATATAAATTAATTTATATTACAAACATAGGCAATTAATAAGTGAGATTTTAATTTTTCTTGAAGTCTAAAAATTGTATGGAAAATAAGATAATATTATAATTTATTAGTATAAAAATATTTGAAAGCATCAAATATTGAGTTGTCAGGTGAATAATTATTTGTGCTGCTTACTAAATTAAAAATCATTTTTAAATCTTGGATCGTGGTGGCATTTGGGGGATGTTTATCTATAGACTTAATGTGATAAATCTTATAGAAAGCAGGATTTGTTTATTTTCTGTATGTTTAGAGAGTTTGGTTTGGATTGTTGTTATTAGTTCTGAGAAAATTTGGATAAGTCAAGAGATCTATTTTGTTTTATGAAGTTGACAGAAATAAATTATCTGGAGAAAAAAAATAATATTGCAGGATATTTCCAAATAATAATCAGATTAAATTTCATAAAGTTGCAATAATAGAAAATTTGGGGCCTTCATATTTTAATATGGCTATAAAAAACCACAGGGCTTTATTTATTTATTTATTTATTTATTGAATCACCATGTGGAAAGTTACAAAGCTTTCAGATTTAAGTCTCAGTTATACAATGATCAAACACCCATTCCTTCACCAGTGCACATGTTCCACCATCAAGAACCCCAGTATACCTCCTATCCCATCCTCACCCCCCCACCTGTGTAGCTAATAGTTTTCACTTTACTTTCTTTTTACTCTGATTACATTCACTATTTCAACAAAAAACTCACTATTATTGTTTGGAGTTCCCCCCCGCCAAATCAGACCTGCTGAAAAGAATGCATTTGATAATTTGTTTTCCATTGCTGAGAATGAAGAGATACGAGGTCGCGCAGCCGCAATAGCCTGCAATAGCGGCTATGCGGTCTGGATTTCTGTATTTTAGTATTTTAGTAACTAAATCCAGGGAAATTTTTGCCAGAAATTGCATCGTTGCAAGCTCGTACCTCTTTTTAGTGCTCCTTATAATATGGCAGTCGCCACACTGCTTCCCCCCACTCTCCTGAAAGGAAAAGCCAAAAGTGAAAAACCTTTCCCCTCCTGGGGCAGCATGGGGCCGTGGCTTAGTTCACACTCTAGAGACATTTCTGCAAGAAGCTGCTGGTGCCAAAAGTAGAGAGGTGGCCTCTGGGATCATGGTCATTTAGCAACAGAGACGCCACACACGTGTGGCTGCTCGGGTCATATCTCAACGGAGAGCAGTGCCGGTAACGCTCCTGTACCGAGATCTCCACTTTATTTAATTTTTTGAGTCATGAAATATAGAAATGGGTATTGGAGAAAAGAAATAATACTTACAATGTCTAAGAAAGATAATTTTTTACTATAGATACTAACTTTTGCACACTGAAAGGAATTTGTGGTTTAAAATAAAAATGTGATATTCTTCTATATGTCTATATGTTTTTAAGATATTGTGATTTGTCACTTTGTCTTACATTCAATTTTATGGATTACCATATATTTGTATTTATATTAAACAATTTAATTTTGATATTTTTTCTTTGGCATGCCTTTCTCTCTAATTAACTAATCATAAATTTTTGAAACTCATTTTATTTTAGTAAAGATTCCGTATAACTATTTGCTATTTGCATCTTTTCTTCAGAACTTCTCATTTTTAAATTTATTTTGGTTTACAACCATTTTCTATTTACCTATCTTTTCTTCAGAAACAAATTTTTAAAATTTATTTTCATTTCTTTGGCCACATCTGACAGTGTTCAGGACTTACTTATGTCTCTGTATTCAGGGACCACTTTTGGTAGTGCTTGGGGACTATATAGGTTACAGGGACCAAAACTGGGTCTGCCACATGCAAGGCAAACACTCTGTCTAATTATATCTCTCTGACTCCTTTAATTTTATTATTGAAATAGTAGAGAGAAATTTTCTTTAGGAAAATATGACATGCAATTGCAATGTTGTATCTTAGGATCTAGTTATGCATTTTTCTACTATTAAGAAAACTTCTAAACACCATGATTTACAACCAATTTAAGTTTAAAGTCAATTAATATAATTGATTGGTTTTCCTATCTATGCATGGATTATATTACATACTATTTTAAATTAAAATTAGACATGATAATAAACTTATTAGTAACAATTTCCTCATTAGTTTTTATAGGGTAATACTAGGTAATGAGTAAATTCTCTTATAGAACAATTTAAAATTTCACCTAGCTGAGTTCAAAATGTCAAAGTTTAGCATTAATTCTCTCATATATTCTGTTTGGATTCTTAACATTTTTGAACATTCAAACTCATCATCCCAGACCTCACACAATGATTTGATGCATTTCCCATTTTTCTGAGTTTGAGAACATGAAAGTAGTGCTTCATTTTCCCCCTATAACTGGTTAATAATTAACTTAGAACAATCTTAAGCCCTAAGATAGTTGTAAGTTAATTAAAACATTAACTTCCTCAATAAGTCTATAGTATAAATATATATAAAGATTAATGTATGTCTTTGTTTCCTTTAGTCTTTTCATCTCTGAACCTGGCTTCAAATGATAACATTCAGTAGATTCTATAAATCATATAGTGCCATGAGTGCAATTGCTTTTATGTTTATTACGTTTAAGAGTTATCTTATTGTACTTTATGAAATGTCAGCTTTCTTAGCTAATCTATTAACCCACTTACTGAATAATAAGTTTCCTTATACAATTCTCTCAATTATTAGACATGGAAGTAATTTCTTTACAAGAAGAGAGCATTGTGAAATTTTTTACTCAATTATTTTATGAAAAGTCTCTAGTTGGAGTTCTGAAGGTTACTGTTTTATTCTATACCTACAACAATTATCAGAAATTACCTATTCAGATATGCGAAAGGCACTTATTTTCAAATACCCAGTTTCGTGTTCTGAAATCAATGAGAAAATATGTTCATAATGGAAATATTAGAAAGCCTTTAATTTTTAAAATTAGTTCATTTTCTCTTCATCATTTAAATCATAAAGAGGAAAACTAATTCTCATGGAAAAGTCAAACAGCTAAAATTGTATCTAGGTTAACTTAGTGTTTTAGCTATAAATATATTAAGAGAATATGATTAAAAATCAATCTTAATTTTGGTATGCTAACTCATAAGTAATTTAACAAAAAAGTCCATGGTTTGAAGATCTGACAAATGACAAGTTGAAGCTAGTTAAAATATGTAGTCATCACAAGTGTCAAATATTTGAAGTACACAGTGTATTGACAGAGTCATGTCCTGCATATATGAGTGGATTTTCATAATTTGATTTAGATTTTTGCTTATTACATTTTCATTTTCTTCTCTAGTTGTAATCAGGTTGCAGGGTGTTTTCTACCTGTAGCTCATGATACTTTGCACATAGTAGGGGAGAAATAATTGACATATTCACAAAACCAATATTGGTAAAAACTGAGAATGATATAACACCTTCCTCTCAAAGAAAATGTCAGCTTCATAATATTTTGAGAAAATCAAGTGAGAGAAAAACAAGAAGAAATGAGGGAAGTTATAATGAGGTATCTTGTCAGAGACTGAGCTTAGAGGAAACACAATAACAAAAATCAAAGGACCCGCCATAATCATATTGTTCATTACTGCCAGGGACAGAGAGAAAATATGTCCATTAAAGTGATGATTTTTGAAAGTCTCCAAGCATTTGAAATTTGATTGTGTGTCTTTTCTTACTTGGAACTCAAGTTGGAAAAGATTCTCTAGGAGATTGAAAATAGCGTCTAGCAACCCTTCAGAATTTTCCCAGAGTTGTTGAAAGATAGAAAATACTGAACTTGGATTCACGTGCTGTGAATACTGGCATTTGTTTTATGACATTCTTTGTTACCATTTTTAAAAATTGCATTTCTGGGGATTAGACTTGGCCGTGTTTACAGAGAGAGGGATAACATTACATAAAGAATTAAACAGAGGATTATAAAACACATTTCTTCAGAGCTCATTTTAATGCTATAACGTGATAAAATCATCATTCCAGGAGTCAGCCATGAGTCTGCTTTTTCTATAATGTGTGAGAGAGAGAGTAACCAAGTATAACCATGTCATTGTTTTCAAGTATCAGAATGAGGCAGTAAGAAGAGACAGTTAGCTAGACCATTTAAGGTGAATATTTCTGTTGCTTTTATATCTGAATTTGTAAGGCCAGTCCTTTTGTGACTGAATTTGCCATTTTTTCAAAGACTGTCTTTTTTTCTCCAGGATGTTACCCTGTATCATCACAGGAGTTCTCTGCACCATTTCTTCTCTTCAAGGACTGTTCATGATTGTCCCCTCTTGGCCTCTGTTACCCCTACATTCCTCACCTGGAGATAGGGGGGCTATGGATGGCTGTATACCCACCCTGTCTGCAGGGAGAATGAGTTCTCCACTATCTGTTTACATATAGCCCACAGGGCAGTTATATTCCTAATTTTTCAAAGAAGTCACATAATTTCCAGTGTTGCTCTAACTATGCCAAATTCAAGGGTTCATTATGAAAATGGCTATAAGGCCCCTAAATTGAGCCTTGTTCTACAAAGTTCAATCAGTGACAAAGCTGACATTTTTTTTTTTGTCATTTTCTGTCAGATTTTTTTGTCTCAGTCTTACGAGCAGGAGCACTTAAGAAGTATTATTCAATGACCCTCTAAACATCTTCCTGTGTGACATCAACAACCTTTATTAATGCAAATCAATTTTTAAAACATATAGTTGGACCATGGGCTGGAGCCGTAGTTTCTCCTCTGGGAGAAACTAGCAATCTACTGAGAGCTTCCTGCCAACATGGGACAGCCTTGCAAGCTTCCCATAGTGTATCTATACGCCAAAGCCAGTAACCAGCTGAATCTCATTCCCCTGACCCTGAAACCTATAGAGGCTTCTAAAATCTCAGGGATAGGATGAATGTAGAGGTTACTAAGACTGCTCGAGCTACTCGACGATCAATGGGATTTCATGATCGTGATCGTGTTGGGCTGGATTGATAGCACAAAGGGTAGGGCATTTGCCTTGCACAAGGCGACCTGGGTTCAATTCCTCTGCCCCTCTCAGAGTACCCAGCAAGCTACCGAGAGTATCCTGCCCGCACGACAGAGCCTGGCAAGCTACCCATGGCATATTGGATATGGGTATGCCATGTAACATAGTAACAAAAACAGTAACAACAAGTCTCACAATGAAGATGTTACTGGTGCCTGCTAGAGCAAATCAATGAGCAGCAGGATGACAGTGATAGTTGGACTATAAGACAGAAAAACGGAAGCCATGCATAAATTGGTTGGACCTTAAGTCTTAGCACCCACCAATCACACTAAACACAGTGGAAGTAACCAAGAATCACAAATCTTAAGTTTGATTCTTTGAGGTGGTCTTGAAGGGATGATTTGATCCACTCCCACTGGTTCTCAGGAGTATTCCTCTTGCAATGTTTCAGGGTCACCCTCGTGCTGCTTGGGGGGATCATGGAATGCCAGGAATAGAACCCAGCCCTCCGGCCTGGCAAAGTAAATCTATGTTCCAGCATTTTGAGCTATTTTTCCAGGCTCCATTCCTCTTCAGTCCTATGCTTCTCTTGGACTTTAGACTTGAACATTAAAAAAGTTAGATTTTTTCCAGAAATATATCTCTGAAGGTTGGAGCTTATGTTTTGCACGTGGAAAAATTTGAGTTCATTTCCTACTCTCAAAAGCTCAGTGTTACTCCACTGTGTTGTGATTAGAACTCTATCTTCTGCTTTATGTTTATTTAATTGGAAAGTATTAATGTTCGGAACTTGTACCAGTTCCACTATTTCTAAGCATTAGTGAGATATATTTAAAATTTTCCTCCCCCTAGCCTTTATCCTTTGATTCCTATCAATGCAATACAACAAGAAGAAAAACCAATTTATGCATGGTTTCCTTTTATTTTTTGTTGGGGAAAACTAACTTTCTGTGTCAACTTCTATACGGCAAGATTTGATTTTGATATTTCTCTCCTATTTCACTGTGCTATTCTCAACTAATTCTAATACAATAATATTTTATTTCTACACATTATATAAGTGTTTTGCTTCACTGAGTCTTTTTTAAGCAATTGTTTATTCACCCTTAAACATTGGTTTTAGTACTTGACTTTTGTGACTGGCTCCTAAAATTTTTGTTCTACCAAGAATTCCCTGGGTGGATATGAGGTAATGAGATGGGACCAAAGCACACTAGTGGTGGGCATGGATAGTGACACTGTAACCTAAAACATTAACATGAATGCTACTGTAAATCATAAAAATTCAATTGAAATTGGAAATAAAACAATCTGTAAAACATTTTGTTTTACTTAGCATTGAAAAATATATGCTCTGGGAAAAATAAAAGTTTGATGTCACATAAAAATGTTATTCATTAACTTTTACCGTTTTTATCTTTTCCTGTGTCTATATAGGTTATCAAAATTAATTGGGTAGAATAATCCAATCTCACAAGTTTTATATAAGTTTATTCTGAACTCTGCCTAAGCAAACAATCATTTGTTAACTCTTAACTGTTTTTTGCTAGCCACTTGTACCATTTCTCGTTCAGTTCAAACATCTGGCCTGGTCTATGGGCATCCTGAACTCTACCTCGTCCTGGACGATGACTGATTTCGACCATGCTGCAAGGGTTTGAGGAAGGCAGAGACTGTCTTGACATTGCTATTGTTGCACATCTAGTGCTTTTCAACAGCCAGCTCTAAAATAGGAGCTGAGTCAGGAAACTTTCCTCCTCTTCACCACAAAATATTACTTTATTTCTACTTTGACAGACAGAAGATTTTAAATATCTTTCTTTTACCCTTAATTCAATTCTTTCCTAACTTCACAACTTCATTTCACATTTCTAATTTCATCCTCTCTGTTAGGTTACTGCACTAGTTTAAAAGTCTTATATTTTTCTCAAATATTAAGCACAAGATGGAAGTGTACATATCCTATATGTCTTTTAAGCTGGCAGGCTTCCAGTCATATACTTAAATGGTTCCCTGCATGCGTTACTTAAGTTACATACCTCAAACAATGGACTTAGCCTATGCTGTGGGAGCCGTCCTTTCAATATTGTCAGATAGAAGGTCTTCTTTTTTGGCTTTTGTGCCTGGATGCCCTGTTGCCCCTTATATTCCTTTATTTATCTTTTTAGTCTCTTTTTCATCCTTCATAGGCATTCCCATGTCTGCTCTTCCTAAACTCTGCATAATTTTCTTAAGATCTCATTTATTCTTTTCATGAGCTTAACTATCACGACTTTTCACATGACTTCAAACACATGCCATCAATTGTGTACTTCTACATATTTTGTGCAAAGTATGAATTTTTATTTCCTAGGTTTTCCATACACATCTCATGGTAATATCTATTAAAAACTCACCATCTTAAAGAAACAATGTGGATGTACACATATGTATAGATAAATATGCATATGTATGTGTATCTGTCTATACGTATAGATATGCATATGAAATGTATTTATTTATTTTTTTTTGTTTTGGGGCTTCACCTGGTAGTTACACCTGGCTCTGTGCTCAGAGTAACTCCTGGCAGTGTCAAACTATGGTCAGCTCTATGCAAGCAAATGCTTTTATCACCTTCACCTGTCTGGCCCTCACTTTCCTCTATTTTGTTTTGCTTGTTTGGACCACATACAGTGTTATTCAAGACTTATTCCTGGTTCTGTGCTCATGGGTCACTCCTAGTTGTGGTGCTAAGGGCACTTACATGGTGCTGGTAATCCAACCCAGGTCCCACATGTAAGGCCAGTGCCTTACTTATTATATTGTCTTACCATTGTACTATCTCTCTAGATCCCCTCATTATCTTTGCTTTTTGTAAAAAATGTTTACCGCTTCTCTCTTTGTTGATGTTGATTTAATGAACAGAACTATACATATGCTTGATAATGATGCTTCTTTAGTTGTATTGCTTGTACACATGGTGGGGTCATAATTTAATTGCAATGAGTATACAGTGCAGCTGCAAGATTTGCTGTGCTTGGTACCACAGACAGTAGAGCTGCCAGACATAGAGAGATAAGATGACAGAACTTTGTTTGGCACAAGTTACTACACTGGAGATCCAGTTTGAAGGTTTTTGCTTACACAGCAAGTGTTTTAGCCACTGAGCCATCTTTATCACTAACATTTTACTTTCACAGAATTTTCATGCATTATTTTCTCAGTAGGCACAATTTATCACTTCAGATTTGTAAAGCACTTTTATATAGACTAATCTGAATTTGAAATCAGTGCCATGTAACCAACATATTATTACCAATTCCTCCCTCCCTCCTTTTCTTCTTTCCTCCCTCCCTCCCTTCCTCTCCTTCCCCTTTCTTTCCATCCCTTCCTTCCTTCTTCCCTTCCTCTCCTTCCATTTTCTTTCCCTCCCTCCCTCCCTCCCTCCCTTCCTCCCTCCCTTCCTTCCTTCCTCCCTTCCCTTCCTCCCTCCCTCCTTCCCTCCCTCCCTTCCTTCCTTCCTTCCTTCCTTCCTTCCTTCCTTCCTTCCTTCCTTCCTTCCTTCCTTCCTTCCTTCCTTCCTTCCTTCCTTCCTTCCTTCCTTCCTTCCTCAACTGGTTGTGCTCAGGGCCACTCCTGACTCCTGACTCTGCATTGAAGGTTTACTTCTGGTGAGATTTGGAGGATAATATGTTATGCTCAAGATTGAACCTGGATCTGTTGTGTGCAAGAATAGCAGCCCACCCACTGTACTATCTTTCCAGCCCTCAATTTCTTTATATGAAAATATATTTCTTTGTCCCAATATGGAGAGGATCTATAAAGAACCTATTTAGTTACTTACCAAAGAATATTTGTTAAAAGTACACTATAAACTTGAGGTCTGTAAGTCAGCGTATCTTTTCTAGAAAATTATCTTTAGCTACTGAAAAATACCTTTAATGACAGAAGAAACTGTAGTTTAATTAAAAACTTATTAAATAAAAAATCTTACAAATATTTTATTAAAAAACATCTTTCTCAGTCATTATAAGCCCTAATTTTCATTAAAGAATGTAAATAGGGGCCTTAGAAGTAGTGTAGCACTTAAGGCACTTCCCATGCATGCTATAGACCCAGTTTTATCTTAGTGCCGCAAATTGCTCCCTAAACACTGCCAGGAATGATATTTGAGCATGGATTCTTACGAATAAGACCTGAGCACAGCTGGGTGTGGCCCCCACACAAACAAGAGGAAATAGATACAGGAGAGATAGTACCAGGAGTTATGGTGCATGCATTGATGTGGCTGAACGTGGTGTGATCCCTGTCACACCACGAATTGTCCATTCTATTCATTGAGTACAGCCCTACTGATCTTCAAAAACTGCCAGAGTGAGCCAGATAACCCCTGGCACTGCATGACCTGAATAGCACCTTATATCAGGCCTTGCATTGAATTTTTGCCCAGATTAGTTGACTGCAGGTCTCTGAGAAAAGCCCACAAACTGACTGAGCAGTGCTTGGGAGTCTTCTGAAACACACAAATAATGGAGATATAAATAAACCTTTCAGTGGATTTATAGATACTAAGCAATGTAATGTACATGATGATGATGTACATTATTGATGACTTCAAATGTATCACACATAGTTTTTAGAACTGAGGGTCAAGCAGTCAAAAGTTAAAACAAAATCCTCTGTCCAGAGGAGTTTTTATTTAGTACATAATGCCTTTCACGTTCGAGAATGGAGAGGGCTCTGAAGCCACAGTGCATGCTCGAGTGCAGAGAGCCCCACCTCAACACCCAGCTACCAGTGTCTGCTGTGCTATCAGTCCAAGACTGGAGTGACAGCACAGTGGGTAGGGCTTTTGCCTTGCACATGACCGACCCGGGTTCAATTCCTCCATTCATCTTGGAAAGCCCGGCAAGCTACCGAGAGCATCCTACCCACATGGGCAGAGCCTGGCAAGTTACCTGTGGCTTACTCAATATGCCAAAAACAGTAACAACAAGTCTCACAACGGAGACATTACTGATGCGCGCTCCAGCAAATCAATGAACAATGGGATGACAGTGACATAATGCCATAATTATAGCTATTTTTATTGAAAATGTTACTGTGCTGCTTAAATGGCTTGTAGCTTTCTCTACAGTAATCCAAAATATCATCTCTTAATTTTCTTTCCCTCTAACATCTATCATTCTAGATCTGCAGCATTTTTTTTTCTGTTTAGCTATTTCTATTATGTTTAATACCTTCCACTGGGTAAAGGTCTTTATGGACACTATGCATCACTTTTTGTAAATATTCAAACGACTGGGTTAAACCAAGGCTTAAGTCCCCTGAAGGCAAATTCTACTTCCTTTGCAACACTTCTTAGTAGACAAATATATATTTTACACAAAACACCTTGAAAATCAGTTATCTGTAAGGAATGGGTAAAACTCTCCTATTTGCTCTTAGGATCTATTAAAAATGCAGACTCAGAATGACCGACCAAGATAAAGATTTCTTTATTAAATGTTTGTGAGATATCTTATTTCTTGAGATTTTTACTAAAATATAGTTTCCTTTATCATTAAAGGTATTCTTATGTAGTTTAAGGTAACTTTTGAGAAAGGATACACTGAAATACAATACAGACCTCTAGGTTATAGAGTCCTGTAACCTCTATAATTAAGAAATATTCATGGGTAAGTGTGTAAAACACAAAAATAAAAGAAAGGCGCGGGCAAGGGAAGGGACGGAGGCCAAACTGGTTGTTCGATCGGTTTATTTCATGTCCATCTCCATTCTCCTCGGATTCTCCTCCTGCTTCTTTCTCCCCCATCCTACTTCATTCTCTCTCTCTCTGCCTCTCTCCCGGCTCTCGGTCTCTCTCTCGATCTGTGGATCTGGCCCCCGTGGATCTTGCCCCCCAACCCACTCTTACAGCCTAGTTAAATCTCCACAGCATGAGGGGGTTCGGGCATACACATAGGTGTGGTCAGCAATAGGGTAAGGTTCCTTTCCCTCAGGGGATGCTTCCCTAGGACTTAATTCTCTTTTAGCAGGAGGATCCACCCAAGGGTGGAGTCCCATGAATGTGTTTCTCTTCTCCTCAGCCAGCAAACATATAAGAATTCATAATATTAATCATTTTGTATGGACACAATAAGAGATGCATTAAAGCTTATAGAATTGCTCTCCTGGGGCCATCTCAATCTCAGACTACAGTGCTCAGGCCAGATCAGTCTTTCTTATCCCTAGCAGGGTCCTAGTCTCATCATTACTTTTGGATCATGACAGTAATTGTCTATGATCAAGCTCTTAACTTATAGTTAAGAATTAGGCACTTTGGCCAGGCCCATTTCGATGCCAGGGTAGCACATAACTCACCGCTTTCCCTGGCTCCTTCCTGTCCCTCGTCGGGACCCTGCTTTTGGGGTGCTAGGAACTGAGGGCAACTGAGGCTTAAGTGGAGAAAGCAGATGCCCGGGAGGGAATAATATTCGAGGCCAATTAATTCCCAAGTTATAAAACCATAATATTGTCTTCTTGTGTCTATACAAAAAAGACATAGCTTTAAAGTAAATTATTCAAAAGGCATAAAGAGGAGAGAAAGGCAATGTTATAATATTCAGTGCCCTAGGAAGTTCTGACCTTACCAATTAACAGAGTTTGATTAGAGGAAGAGCAGATAAACTGGTAGAAGTGGTTACAGATAAACAAAGGAATGGGAGTGACTTGGAAGCACTTTGATGGATGTGACTGATAAACCTAAGCTCCTAGTGGCAAGGGGGAAAGGACAAACCAATGATATCCAACAGGTAAGTAACTAGGTTCTCCATGGATGCACTCCATTTGGAGGCAAAGGACTATGTTTTAGATGAAGAAATTGATGGCTGGAGAGATAATACAGTGAGCAGGGTGTTCACAAAATACTGAGATCTTGTGTGGCCTTCTTGTGGCAAGGCTGTAAGAGCTCACCAAGATGGCATCTAACAGTGGAATTACTCTGTTTCCACACCATAGTTTGTTGTCTCCCACTACAGTGCTGTAAAATGTATGATCATAGAATCACGCAGTCAGGCCCTGGCACACAACTAACCTGATCTCCAGTAAAAAGGTCCACACCTCAGGAATCTATTCTTCATTTCACCTTGCTGATCTGCGAGAAACTTTCTGGCTTTGTAAGCGTGTCTCTCTGATGTTCTTTGCCCCTTTCTGTGAAAGCTTTGCTAATTGAGGTTCTGTTTAACTTTTATGTAGATAATGTAGATAAAAGATATCAAGTTTTAGTACTTTTGGTATGATGTAGATACCAAGCTTCGGTATAGATATGCTGTGGTCATGCAGAGAGGTAAACACAAGTTCTCTCTAATTGACCATATTTACCTCACTCCTCAATGAAAATTTATTAAAGTAAAAGTAATTGTAAATTCAGTTTCAAGTCATCCTTACTTGGAACAGGCGCGAGGGGGGGGGGGCAATAGCTAGTTTTTAACTTTGTTTTTACTTGTGAAATAAATTGTGTTTTTGTTGTTGTTTTTGTTTGCTTGTTTTTTTTCTGTTTTTCTAGCAAAAATAGATTTTTCTCTGTGTCTCAGATATCTAGAGTATTCTTTTTTTTTTTTAGAATTTAAGAGAAAGAGCCTCTTATGATTTTATTTAAAGAAATTGTCACATGAGTTACTGGAAAAATTGCCCAGGAACATGTTGTTCTTTTAAAAAATAAATAATAGAACGTTTTATGTGGAAGTTGGAGTACCAACTGTAAATTGAACTTCTCCTCTCACATCTGAGTCTAATATCTATATCCTTACTCAGATTTCCCTCTGTGAGGGTTAAGACAGAGTAGATGTGCTATTATTAGATAACTAATTAGATCTACTCATCTTGCTAGTATCAATTTATTTGACTATTTTCGCCACTTTAGGTCTAGTAATCTTTTTGTAGCATATTGATGCTAGTGCTGCAATTCTTCTTAAGTAAACCACATTTAAATGTGAGCCACTGATGGCACATGTCAGTGCTGACATGCCATATATATATGTATTTTTATCTACTCTTTGGTTTACCTCTTGAAACAGGGTTTACTTATACCATTGCCACTATAGTATGAATGTTGTCTGTCATTTTGCACACAGAATAGCCATACAAAATTTAATGTAATGAGTTAGAAATAAAATTTTACCATAAGTAGCTTTATAAATGTAAAGTACCACTGAAACATAATATATATGTTCCTTTTAATTAACCAAACATGCTTTTTGTGTAGTAACTGCACCATATAATTACTGTAGTTTTATATTCACAAAGCAGAAAGTATGCTTTATGTAACTGTTTTACTTTAGTAAATATTGAATAAGATGATTAAAAGAATTAATTTAGTTATATCCTGGGTAGCTTAATAAAGTCTAGGAAAATCCCAATTGTAAAATATACTCTGAAGAAAGGGAACATGATTTTAAGTTTTTTCCTGGTGTTACTTAAATTTTCCACAGTTTCAGTAGTATTGTTAAAAGAGTAAATAAACAGAATTGTTATTTGGAGTCAAGACTATTGATAAAATGGCTACAACCAAGGAAAAAAAACAGTTGCAAGAGAGTTTTTTTTTTATAAACTTTTGACTTTAAAATGGGTGGTAATTTCATCGTTTTGTGTAAATGGTAAGAATAACATGTCTTATTCCCCAGGTATCTATTTTATATGATTTGGCATTTTTTAGATAAATAAAGAAAACTATTCTTTTAAAACCAGTATGATAATGAAAATTTTAGGCAAGCATGAAACTGCAGAATGTGAAAGCAGCAATCAGAAAATTAATGGAGTGGAATTTATGCTCTGTTTTCAGTACCCTTCTACTGTTCTTTTTGAGAGGAGATTTTATTCAAAGAATTCATTGTAACAATAGCCAAGAGCATAAGCACTTACTACACAGCTGCATGTTGCCATCTAAGAAATGAATTTGCATTGGAGACTGACATTCTCTTAACAGTTCCCTTCTGATATGTGGTTTTCTTATAGCAACCACATCTTAAATAGTTGTTTGTAAGAATATATTTCAGTTTTATAATAAGGCATATTTTTAAGAAGAGGAAGAAAAGCAGTTTTAGACAAATTAAACATTTTTTCTGTGTGACTCTAGAAAAAATATGTTTTCCTGGAGTTGGTCAAAGGTTTCAAACATTCTTATGAGTTCGGGAAGCAATGTGTCAGAGACAAGAGAACATCTCCACCCTGAGTCTCCTTCAGATCCTCAATATGTCTTCAAATGCAATTCATCAGTACAACATAAATAGAAAAACAAATGGTCCTTAGAATGTCTGTCATGTTACAGACTGGTAGCATCCACAACTGGTGCCATGTGGCAATTTGATGATTAAAATGATTACAGAACAGGTGGCATTCAGCATTACCAGAGAGGCCACACATCAGTCATTCAAGAACATGAGTCAATTAAGCTTGTCTATTAAAATGCAGCACTGTCTGCATTCTTGAGCCACTTCTAAAGTATAATTTAAAGGCCACACATTCTCTGGTGCTTTCAGGAATTAGAAAAAAAAGCTGCTAAAATATAAAATGCACACAATTAAAGTAACAACTGACATCAGCCCAACTCTCAACTTGTAATTCAGCACAACATAAAGAAACAAAGGTTAGTGATCAGCCTGAATTAAATCACTGTAGTTAAAGATCCTTTTCTGCTTTTTTTCTGAACTGTGACTAATATACTTCATTGGGTTTTCTTATTCAGTGAGATTTCTGATTAGTTGCTGACCTTTTGAAGTCACCTGCACATTATCATGCTTAACACTTCCCTCCATTCCCCAGCATGTTTTCTTGCATTTGGTATCTCCTTCATAATAATGCTAAAATATCTTATCTTTCTCTGCTATTTTTTTTTTGTGTGTGTGGTGTGAGGGTGGGGAGATAAAAAGTCCTGACTGTCCCAAGATTAACTGTGCCTTTTGATTCTTTTGAGACGTATTTATGGGTCTCTGAAGCAAGGCCAGTAGAAAAGCTTATATAGCTGAGCCAGAGGTGGTTTGTGGTTGTGGCTCCCACATACCTAACTAACTTTTGGTCACATAATTTCTCAAGAAACTTGATCCCAAGCTGTTGGGGTCCAGCCAGAGGCACAACAGTAGTTCTAGGATATCAGGAAGGCTGAAGGCATCACCAGGCTGGCTACCTATGCACTCGCCCCAGGGATACAGGTTGACCTGCTGGCACCACCACAATTGAAGGGAAGCAGACCAGCCTGTCACCCACCCAAGCAAAGCCCCCAGCAGCTACTCACTTTTCAATCTAAAACCGCAGTCATGCTCCCAGCCAGACTCCACTGTCTCAGGATGGACCTCACCCAGATATAATCTGCTGAAAAATCAGCTATGGGTTTTTGTGACCGAGATCTCTAGGCTTTCTTGGGGGTCAGGATGGGCTATCTCCTCCAACCTCCCTGTACTTACAGAAGCCATTATAGTCATGTCCACACCCTAAAGCTACTACCCAGTTAAAAATACTACTCTAGCCTTAACTTCCCGATAAAACTACTGAATGCCTTGAACAAACACGATAACCTATAAGTAACTGTATTGCAAACCATAATGCAGGAAAGAAGAGAGAGAGAAAGAAGAAAGGTGCCTGCCGAAGATGCAGGATGGCTGGAAAGAGGGTGTGTGGTATTGGATGTTGTTGGGGGGAGGGGAAACAGGGACATTGGTGGTGGGAAATGTACACTGGTGGAAGGATGGATGTTGGATCATTATATGACTGAAGCCCAATCATGAACAGTTTTATAATGGTCCATCTCATGTATGTTAAAAAAAAGTCTAACTATTTCCTGGGAATAATATCCCACTAGCTGTGTTACACCTCACAATCACCTATTAATTATATATTTCTACCCACCCTTTCTTATTTTTTATGGAGTTTTTGGCATATCATTCATCTTCCTTTCTTTCAAGCTCAAAATCTTGGGGTCATTTCTGATTGACTAATTGGTTGTAATTTTTCCTTTGGATAAACTTTCAAATTCCTATAAAATTGTACAAGTTCTACCTGTGTGTCAGTTGCCCAAATTTAAGTATCATTTGTATTTTGACTCACTTCCTTTTATTTATTACACCATCTCTTTCTTTCCACATAACTTTCATTAAACTCTTACTTTAAGTTTCAATACTATGTCCCCAGAGACAGATACTTTGTATGATGTATATGCAGATGTATGTGTGCAAATGATACATGTATATAACATTTATTCTCACAAGTCTACCTTGAGATAGATGATAAAATAATTCAAAGGTAAATGAATTTGTTTAACTTCTAATATGATTATTTTAAAATTATTTTATTTCAGTCTTTCTGGATATATATCTAGTTTATATATATCTAGTTTAGATATTTATATATCTAGATATATATCTAGTTTAAAAACTAGATATATTCACAGATGCCAAATATGTAATTCCTAATGATATTGGGTAATAAAATATTTCTAATAATATATTTGGTGGACTGGAGCTATAGCACAGCAGGTAGGGCATTTGCCTTGCATGTGGCTGACCAGGGTTCGACTCCTCCGCCCCTCTCAGAGAGCCTGGCAAGCTACCGAGAATATCTCGCCCACACAGCAGAGCCTGGCAGGCTATCTGTGGCATATTCGATATGCCAAAAACAGTAACAGCAATTCTCACAATAGAGACATTACTGGTGCCCACTCTAGCAAAACCAATGAGCAACAGGATGACAGTGACAGTGACAATGAATATATTTGATACACTTCATTTTTTTAAGATGAAAAAACATTCCTCAGTAAGAATGCAAAGAACATTCTAGGTAAATAAAATAGCTCATCATATTTCTAAGAAAAGGCTTATCTGCTTTATAAGATGCTTGATATGCTATTAACAAAGTATTATATGCAAAAGGGTATATGTATTTTAGAATTATAACAAAATTTCTTTTCATTTAATTTCATAAAGTTAGTAGGAAAATATAAAGAAATAGTATACAAATTAACTGTTGCATATTAAAATGTATGATTTATTCTTTTATCCTATGTTTTGGGAAAAATTTAGAGTTACTTCCATCAGAGTTTCTTATATATGAGAACTACTTACATTGTCACAATTATTCTCCATAGGTTTTATTATGGGGGAGTAAAGAAAAGGAGTAAAGGTTTATATCTTTAGGTTTTATATATCTATATATATATATTGTTTACAATTTTTCAGGCACCATACATAGCAATTGTTCAAGGTCCCCAAGGCCTTACTGATGAGGTGCTTGGGGTGCCGTTCTGGACCTCCAACCCAGGGCCTAGCGCGTGCAAGGCATGTAATCTACCACTTGAATCACGTTTCCATGTCATATACTACTGGTTCAACAATGAACAAAATTTCTACATTTGCTTAGCAATGTGAAAAAACTCAAGTAGTTTTCAAATTTCACTTGTGTGAAGATCACAAAATATCTAACCCTCTAAAGATTCGTTATCGCTATTGTTTTTGTGAGAAAAACGGAAATTAGATTAAGCAACTTACTCAGAGTGCACAGATAGGACTGAAGAAACTGCAAACTCAGGAATCCTTCTGAGCTGTTCGGAGGAGACTGGCAGGAGTTTAGTAAGAGGGGAGAGAGCTGAGCAATCTGGTGGCAGAATGCCCACTTAAGTGACAAGCCAAAAAGGAAGAGCTAAGCCTTTAATCACTTAATGCTATGGTAGGAGCAAGAGGCTAAAACCAGAGAAAAATGTCAGTGACACCCATTACATTGTCTCTCATGGAAAGGTGCACGGATAGAGAATTAAGCAGAAAAGCACAGGCCTGGGGTCATCTATTTCTTGAGGGGGGCACAGAAAAATAAAGGGCCCAGGTTTTCTCTAGTCCCTGGATTGGAGGTATGTGCCAGGGAGGGCTAAGAGTGGAGAAGTAATGGACTCTGAGGCAGAGTAAGCAAAACTATCTCCAAGACCTCTATTCCAGACCTCAAGGTAGGAGACTGAAAGTGAAGGTCCCAGGACTAGGAATGCCAATATGTAAAGACTGTTCCACACAGGGTTTCTGAGCCCATTCCTACAGCTTCCTTCACACACACAATGCACGGGCTCTGCTCTAGTCCTCAGTAGCAAGGGCAGCCTTCCCCTCCGATGCCTACCAGGCTGAATCTTTGTGATTACGTATAACTAAGAGCTGAAAAATCACACAGGGCTTTCTAACTAGCAGCCAGGCTCCTCAGGGACCCTATAGCTTATTCCCCTCAGCACAAAGGCAGGTAGATCTGATCAGGCAACTTCTCCCTCATTATTATTGTGCCTTTCCTACATTATGTCCTATTAAAATAAACATTTTTTTCCGATCTCTCTTATTCAATGCTGGTTCTTTTTGCGCTTTTCTAAGGACTTTGTTTCCATTTCCTTTCTAGTATTTATGATTTATTAATTTTCTCCTTTCTGTTACTTAACTGCTTCCTCAAAAAAAAATAGTTACCAGTGTTTAAACACTATTTACTATCCTTCATCTTAAAAGAAATGAACAAGCTAACAATCATCTATGCACTGTTTTCCTTGCTAGTGAGACCTACTAGCTGAGTGCCAAACATTAGCCTCTTGCTTGTGGCATTAGCATCCATGGACTGTTCCCTAATTTTCTGGATGTCTTCCAAATTCATAGGTGGACTCGCAGGAAAATATATGTGATCGAGGCTTTGTGAAAAAAGATTGTTTTTAAATTAAGTGAAAAATAAATATTTAAGATGCTTTATCCATTTATCGTAAAACTGTGCATGGTAAAATGTAAGACTAATTATCTTTTAGTTAATTGGCAGTTTTAAACATTTTACCACCAAAATAGTACTATTAGATATGTCTATATTTCAAAGTTGCTCAGTAACTCCTTCATTAGATCATGTGTTTTTTTTTTTCTTTCAAAATTATAAGCATGGGGCTGGAGCAAAAGTCCATCAGGGAGGGTGTTTACTTGCATGCGGCCAACCCAGGTTCAATTCCCAGCATCTCATATGGTCCCCTGAGCACCACCAGCAGTGATTCCTGAGTGCAGAGCCAGCAATAACTCCTGAGCATTGCCAGGTGTGATCTCCAAAAAACCAAAAAAGCAAAAGGAAAAAAATTATATACATGTTTTATTGTCTATAGTTTATTGACATTATTAAATAAGTATTTTTACTCTCAAATACTATTTTATTGCATTTAATATTGAAATTAGTAGCATACAAGAACAAATTTCCTTGCCTAAAAACCTAATGATATGGACAGTTTGTCCTCAGTTTTACCTTCTCTCAACATCTAATCTATGTTCAGGCAAATTAAATACGATGCCTCAAGCAATTCACAGGGAATTTCACTGCTCCTGTAGCTCACCAGTCTAGAATCTAACTTTTGTCGTGCTTCTTTATTTTTTCTCCATAGAAACCCATACACATGGTGCAGAATGGTTGCTTAGAGGACACGAGTTCGTCATCTTCCAACCTGCTGGCTTGTTGTCAACCAAACTTTTATTTTGGGGTCTAGAATGGTGGGCCATACCTAGAAAAGCTTAGACTCTGTCCTGCCTCTGTGCTCAGAGGTCAGCCCTGGCAGTGCTTGGATAACATGTGGAACAAGAATCAAACTAGAGACAACTGCATACCAGAAAAATATCTTAACTCTTTTTTTTTTTTGGTTTTTGGATCACACCCGGCGATGCACAGGGCTTGCTCCTGGCTCATGTACTCAGGAATTACTCCTGGAGGGGCTCGGGGGACCATATGGGATGCTGGGAATTGAACCCGGGTCGGCCGCGTGCAAGGCAAACGCTCTCCCCGCTGTTCTATTGCTCCAGCCCCCTATTTTAACTCTTATATAATTCTGTGATCCCAACAAAGCTCTTCTTGTCATAACCATAGCTCTCATGTGATTGTCCCTCAAGGAACAATTACCTGTTCAATTGCAAGGCTCTAATGTCTTCAAAACTTGTGTTGGGAGATTTCAGAATCCTTTTTTACTGTTTACTCACAAATTACTACTAATTAAATCACACACAATAAAGGTTTATTTTAGTTATGGTATTAGTCCACTTTAAGTGTTGCTACATGGTGAAAGTTAAATTATATTTTAAATTACATTAAGTAGCTCCTATCACTATATTATCTCACTGATATGGCTACCTTCATTGATATTTATCTGCAATAGTTATATTATGAAGAAACCTGATGTTGAAAGAGGGAAAGAGAGAGAGAGAGAGAGAGAGAGAGAGACAGACAGACAGACAGACAGACAGACAGACAGACAGACAGACAGACCTGAGGCTCTACTGCCAGTAATAGTAGAGAGTATAAGGGACGACAGTTACATTATGAAAAGGTGTATGTGAACTGCCATATTTTTTGTTTTGTTTTCTTTTTGGGCCACACCTAGAGATGCACAGGAGCTACTCCTGGCTTTGCACTCAGGAATTACCTCTGTCGGTGCTCAGGGGACCATACGAATGCTGAGAATCAAACCCGGGTCGGCCTCGTACAAGGCAAATGCCCTACCGGCCGTGATATTGCTCCAGCCGTAAATTTTAATGGCAATATTTTACATCTGAGAGTAGGTGTAAGATATCATAGCCTCAGGTAGTTTAGGTTTATTGGGTTACTCCCATTACAGTGCTCCCACTCCTCTGTGTTTATTTGTAACTTCTTTCTTAGTGTTCAGTTGACTTGTAAATACTGTTTTTCTCTTCTCCTCGAGTCCTTTGCATAGTTTATTCAGAGCAATGTCCTTTTTGTATGGACACAGGAAGACTTAGCAAATGCTATGCTTTTGTAAACTGGGAGTCATTTGGCTCTACATGATATTTTCCTCCCGGGCATCTGTTCTCTCGACCTAAGCCTCAGTTGCCCTTACTTCCTAGCAACCCCAAAAGCAGGGTCCTGACCAGGGATGAGGCAAACCCAGGGCAAGCAGTGAGTTGTGTGCTACCCTGGCATCGAGATGGGCCTGGCCAAAGTGCCTAATGCTTAACTATAAGTTAAGAGCTTGATCATGGACAAATGTTGTCATGATCCAAACAGTGATAACTAGATTTGGACTCTGCTAGGGTTAGGAATGATTAATCTGGCCTGAGTGCTGTAGTCTGAATCTGTGGCAAGATGTTGCCAGGAGAGCTGCCTTGCAAACCTCAATGTATCTCTTGCTATGTCCATACAAAAATAACTAGTATTAAGATGTTAATGAGTGTTTGGAATGGGAAGAGGAGAAAAAACCCTTAAGAGGTATTTTGCCTACTGGCAGTCAGTCAGGAAGGGCTTTGGTTGTGTTCCCTTTAAACCTGACAGCCCTCAGGAAGGGCTTTATTATGTTGATTTTGCTACCTGGTGGTGTGTAACCTAGGGCAAGGGCAAGAGAGGAAAAAGGGAGGAGAGGGATGGAGAGAGGTGGCAGTTGATCCAGAGAGAGGATGGAGCTGGGAGTGTGGGAGATGAGAAAGATGGAAGATTGAATAAATGGTAACTAATCAGCAACCAGCTTGGTCCTCATTCTTCCCTCGCCGATCCAGTCCACGCACTGCGGTTCCAGAGCACCGAAGGCAGGTGGTGAGACAGAGCTGCCTGGAGAGCCCGTGAGTGCACGCGCCCCTCGGCGAGCTTTAGTTTACTACAAGTAGGGACTGCAGATTAATTTTGGTTATAACACTGACTTCTGTATTATGTTGATTTCATAGAAGACAGTCTGGAAAGAATTAGAGATCAACATGGACAGAGAGCCATTATTGCTATTTTAAGGTTTGACACCTAACGGCATCTAATATGAAGTAGCTACTTGTGTATTAAGGATGAATCAAATTTTAGCAGATGATCAGTTTCATTTGGTGACTCAAAATTAGCATATTTTAGTATTGGTATTTAAAGCAAATATGATGGAGGGGAAAATATCCTGGTGATTTTTTTTTTTTTTTTGCTTTTTGGGTCACACCTGGCAATGCACAGGGGTTCTCCTGGCTCATGCACTCAGGAATCACTCCTGGCGGTGCTCAGGGGACCATATGGGATGCTGGGAATCAAACCCAGGTCGACCATGTTCAAGGCAAATGCCCTACCTGCTGTGCTATTGCTCCAGCCCCCAGGTGGTGATTCTTTCTTGTGCCTCTTAATTGCTCTGCTTTCATCATTCTTCATTGAATTCTTATGCTAGGAATCCCTTTAATTATCATTCTACAATTTAGTTGTAGAATATTGTTGAAATTAGTTGTCCAATATTGTTGAAAATCAGTAACGAATTTTGTAACTTTTACACTAAAATGTTAGCCTTTCCTTCCTTAAAAAGTCATAGCACTAGGATTTTTTTAAAAGAAATGAGATAATTAATATGCACCAGTATAGGCACAGGGAAGGAACCTGAGGAAACAAGGTAAATTTAGTTGATAATAAAAATTTTATCTTGAACAGCAGTAGCAGATACCAGAAAAACAAAAATCATGTGTATATTCAGTTATCATTCATTCAAACATTTAATAATACACCTCTGCCGTATCAAGCTATAGATTTACAACAGTAAGAAAAGATGAGGGCAAGGGTACTGGCTTGCACTGGTTCCTTATTTTTGTGCTCTTTTCAGAAAGATTTCGTGGGGAGCACAAAACAATTAAATCACAAATTTATTATAAATGTTGAGGAAAGAATAAAAAAAGCTACTGCCAACTGAAATAAAGTAGTTTATTTGATAAAAGAGAAAAAAATAGAAAGGCACTCCTGCAAGCACGTGCAATGGGAGAGGACGTCCATGAACACCCACGTTCTTTTGATGGTTTCATTCTCCCTGTCTTTCCTGGTCCCTCCCATTCTCCTTCCCAAATGGTGGGAAATACCTGGAATTTGAGGCCTTCACTGTATTTGGTCATTTTCATGGGCTGCCATGGTAACTATAAAATTTCATAATGCCAGTGAGTGTGAATTTGATGTGTTAAAGTATTTTATACTTGGGGCTGGAGTTATAGCACAGCGGGTAGGGCCTTTGCCTTGCACGCGGCCGACCCAGGTTCTATTCCCAGCATCCCATATGGTCCCCTGAGCACTGCCAGGAGTAATTCCTGAGCACAGAGCCAGGATTAAGCCCTGAGCATTGTCGAGTGTGACCCAAAAGCCAAAAGAAAAGAAGTATTTTAATCAGTGTATAATTGTTTATACAATTATAAACAACTGTTTACAATTAAACAATTATAAAGCTTGTTCAGAGGATACCTAAGAGAAACTTCAACTCCTCCCACCCCCAGCCCCTTGTTGTGTAATAGGAGAAGGAGACCTTTTGAGGTGTTATAAAACTCTAGTAAAATTTCTTCTCTTGGTAAATTTTGCTTTGTTGTCATCCTGCTGGATATTTGGTTGAAACACTCTGGACTAGCTTTGCTTTTTTTTCTGTTACTTCTCTTACTTCTATGAATCTCCTCCCCACCCCCTCCACAAATACACACAAACATCATTTTGTCTCTACCTTCACAATAACAAGAGTGCAATAGGATTGACATATCATGAAAGGCACATAATGAACAAAGATTTTCATTAATACTCACTTTAGTGATAGACAAGAAAGTAGCACTGTAGCACTGTCATCCCATTGTTCATCTATTTGCTAGGGCAGTCACCTACAGTAACATCTCCATTGTGAGACTTTTTGTTACTGTTTTTGGCATATCAAATATGCCAGGGTTAGCTTGCCAGGACCTGGGTTCGATTCCCCCATCCCTTGGAGAGCCCGGCAAGCTACCGAGAGTATCCCGCCTGCATGACTCGAAAGTACCAGTTGAAATACATATTTTTCCCTACTGTGTGAGAATGCAAGCCTGTATCCCAATTAAAATGTTGGTAATTTTGTGAGGTTTTTTTAGAGTTATTTTTATGATTTAAATCATATCTCAATTCCTCCCCCCTCTTGGAGAGCCCAGCAAGCTACCGAGAGTATCTCGCCCCCATGGCAGAGCCTGGCGAGCTACCCGTGGCATATTGGATATGCCAAAAACAGTAGCAAGTCTCACAATGGAAACATTACTGGTGCCCACTTGAGCAAATCAATGAGCAATGGGATGACAGTGAGCAAATCATATCTATACACATGTATATGAATGTAAAGAGAACTCAAGTCTCATATATTGCTTTAACCTTATCTATACTTGAGTTCTAAACATCTTAAAATGAACCTAGTAGTATATTGAGATGAATAGTTATTAGACCTTATGCAAATGTTATGCATGTCTGAAGACAGACATCGCAAGAAGTTGTTGAAATAAATGACTTCTTGCTGGCCTTATTACTGAAGGAAGGGGTTGAACCCAACAAATCTTATGTCTTTTTAGAATCTCTCTGGCTAACCAAGATATATTCTTAGAACATGAATATATCTGTTAGAGTGAATGATTGTAATAGTTTGATTAAAACTATGAAAATGAACAGTTTTGTATAGCTGGTAAAGTTATTATAATTCATGATTTATTACTAGCTATCCTTACTCTTGAGAGGAGGTGATTTTTTTCCTTTTTTCTATTGAATCACCGTGAGATAGTTACAAAACTTTCATGCTTCAGCTCCAGTCATACAATTATTGATCACCCACCCCTCCACCAGTGCACATTTTCCACCATCGATGTTCCCTGTATACCCCCTGCACTCCATCACACCCCTATCCCTGACTCTATGACAATTTTCCCCATACTCTCTCTAATACTCCCCATACTCTTTGGGGCATTATGGTTTGCAATATAGCTACTGAGAGGCTATCAAGTTTGGTCCTTTATCTACTTTCAGCACACATGAGAGGAAGTGTTTTTAGTTGATATTTAAATTTTTTATTTTAGGTGCCTTGGGTTACAAAATTATTAACAGTGGGGATATATGCATAAAATATTCTAGAACCACACCCTCCACCAAAGTGTTTTCTTCCCTCTACCATTGCCCCTTATCCTGAAACTTCATACTGAACCAGTTAGTTCTCAGTTTGGCCTTTTGTTATCCTTCACTATGTTTCATTATTTTCCTCATATGAAAGAGAAGGTTCTGTGTCTGTCCCTCTTTCCCACTAACTTCACTCAGTTCAGTAGTCTCTGATTCATTTACATGAGCAAAGTATCCTTTTTTTGGATACTTTGGGTGGAGAGTAGGTGTTAAATGGTCCCTTAGCACATTCTTCTCTGCTTTAACCCACACAATTAGTTCAAATAATAGTGGAATAATTACCAGGTAATTTTTGTTACCTGAAGGTAGGACTTGCTCTGCTACTCTTTGTTCAATTCCTTAACTGATTCAGGGTAAACTTCTGAATAAGGTAAATTTGTCCCTTGGATATTTAAATAGAAATATAAGAACTGAATTTTGCCACTACAATACCTGGGTTTCCCCAGAGCTTTCAGACATCTGGAATTTAACATTTAGGTAGGGAATCACTCATAAACCATGCCAGGCATCCAACTTGTAGAATTTTGTGCTATTAAATACTTGTTGAAATGCTGCTAACTTTGTGGTAATTTGCTACATAGCAGAAATTATGATCATAGGTATGCTATAAATAGCTTGGCATATAATCATGTCTGAATTTATAATTTACTTAATGGACTAGAAATGCAAGTACTATTTTAAGCTTCTAAATATATACAATATTGATAGCTAAGTTAATGACACTCCTCAAAAGTATTATCAATAAAAAATGTTCTGCCTGTTTTAGAAGGGAAAATATTTAACTTTTATATAAAGTTCTATAATGGTTGAATAAAATGGTTAATTTCATGAAAAATTTGAAATTTATTATCCCAATTTGCTTTTCACTTTTTTCTTTCTTGTGAAATAAAATACTTTAGGAAATAGGAAAGAGAAAAGAGAGAAAAAGAGGAAGCCCCATAAAATTTAGAGGAATTGTACACCCCAACCTGGAATTTGAGTTATTCTAAAATAAAAATATTTTCTCTGTATTGATATTTTAAAAAATTAATTCTGTGAGTTGTCTTTCATAATCTTGTGATATATATTTGAGCTATTTTTAGTCATTAAGTTTGATTTATATTACCTTTTCATGTAATAGAAATAGTATACTTATCATATTTAGGGTGAATGGTGATTTGAAATTTAATGCTTGAAAAGGAACATAAAGTTAAAATTACTTGTAGTGAAATCAATTTTCACTACTTCTTTTGTATTTTCTTTTTTGTTAGAAAATGCAAAAAAGAAATCTGCTGTTATAAATTTTTCCTTTTATCGTCAAAAAGTTTAGTTCATCATAAAATTAGATATTAGCTTCAATATTATTTATAAAGTTTGAATTTTATGATGATCTTGAGCATAATTTTGAGTATGAGATAAAAGAAGCAGTGTTTCTCTAATGCAATAATACTATCTCTGTATAGAATATGTTTCGTATTTATTCAGGTAGTCTTATTACTTTCTTTTATTCTCCTTTACATTATATGTAGGAAAAAACAGTATGTGGTGCAGAAAGGAAGATTTCAAGTTCAATTCCAAGTGAATGTTTATATACTCATTATTGATGAATGTATTTTTATATCTAAAATATTAAGCGCTCTTTCATTATTTTGACATTTCAAAATATTTTCCTGTATAAGCACTATTGTTTGTCTCTTTTTAAAGTAAAATTTCAAAAAATTTGAAAAATTTCAAAGGAGTTTTTGAATCAGATTTTTCAGAGTGGTGTATTCCAAATAAATAAAGAGATTAGCTCCTGGACTTCCTGAATATTATGAGAGCAACCCCAAAAGTAGATAAATTAAAAATTAAAAAAAAACCTCCATATGATTAGCAATAGCATTCCTTATATATTTGTCTTAAGAATATGAAAACACAACAAAATAGATGGACCCCTAAGTTCAAAACAACTTAATTTTATTATTTTATTTTATTTTAAAAATAATTTTAATTGTATCACCTGATTTACAATACTAATAGTTATAGAATTTCTTGCATGTAATATGTCAACTTCACATGTTGCTGAAATTGTTCTTCCCATCATGATGTTACTAGAAAAAGAATCTGTATTATATATACGCAGTGTAATACTCCTCTACTCTTCCTTAAACAAAAATGAAATCATTCCTTTTGGAATAAACTGGATGGAACTTGAGTTTACTATTTTACTCTTATGTGAAATACAAATGATTTAAGCACAAAACCTGACAAAAGCAACCAAATAAAAATCCCTAAATTTGGTGAAAACCAAGGTGGTTACCAAAAGGAGAGCAGAGCAGGGTTAGGTCAATAAGTGGACTCATGGATGGATCTGGAGAATATCACGCTGAGTGAAATCAGAAGCAGAGGAACAGATGCAGAGTGATCTCTTACATTTGGGATATAAGGAAATGTACTGGGGCCAGAGCGATAGCACAGTGGGTAGGGCGTTTGCCTTGCACGCGGTCGACCCGGGTTCGATCCCCGGCATCCCATATGGTCCCCCAAGCACCGCCAGGAGTAATTCCTGAGTGCAAATTCCTGATGCTCAGGAGTAACCCCTGAGCATCGCTGGGTGTGACCCAAAAAGCAAAAAAAAAAAAAATAAGGAAATGTACTAAGGGGAAAATGTCCAAAGGCAAAAAAAAAAATATAAGAATTGGCCTTCAGAACTATATCTGAGCTTACTGTAGTGGGAGAATGATAGGGGATATGGGTTTAAAGAGGGCAGTTCGGTGGAGGGATGGTATTAAACCATGAAACCCTGTCATTAGCAATATTGTAAGTCACAGTGCCTAGCATTAAAAACAAAAATGAAAATAAAAACAAAACTATTGTGAGTGAATTAGTATCTTTGCCTTATAATCTTTCTGTACTCCTCAGGTATATTATCAGCGATTCTGCTATTGCAGCTAACTCTCCAGTTGTTCTCTCCTATTATTATCCCAACGCCATAAAGAAAATCATTCCAGAAAGAGGTCTATCTTCTAAGAAATCACCACAGACCTCTGGTAGTTCTTTTGTTTCTGTGTTTCATATAACTTTACCCTTCTGTTTTAATTCATGTTGAATAAAAAATTTCAGCACTTAATAACTTACTCAGCCAGTGTATCAAATTATAAGGACAACACAGAGGTAAAGCTTAGCAATAGTTTCCTTCTCCAGTCATTGTTGTCAAAATATAATAAAACTTTCCATGCCTTTCCCACAGCTCATTATCTGTGCTCCTGTAGTACTCTGTTCTCCCATCTTCCTGGGAGACCCTAGCATATCCTCAATATCCAAAAACTGAAGGGTTAGGTGCTAGCTGCTAGCTTATCTGGTACCCCTTTGGAACACGTTTAACCTTAAGTCAATATCTCTGGTGACTGGATGACTGGCCAATTCACTTTTGGTTGTTACACATGCTTTTTATAGTACTTGCCAGGATGATCTTTTATAGATTGGTGTGAAATTATTTTCTTCTGTCTTCTGTCTTCTTTGTTCTTTTTTGGTATTTGGATGCCAAATTTGAGTACCTGGTGATTTTCAGAAGCTATTTTCTGTTTCTGGCATTATAACTCTGACATATGTGGAGAAACATTTTTTAAAGAATTTTGCAATGTTTTCATGTACATTATGACTATAGAATAGAAAATATATAGTGATAGATATAACTATATCTAAAAATATAAAATAATATGCCATATGTAATTCTACATATGTACATAATAAATTTATACATGCCATGATAAGTGACAATGGCACAAAACTTGAATAATAGCTCTCATATTGTAAATATTGATGATTGATACATTTAATAAACATTAATATTAAAATTTTATATTGGTTCAGTTAGGTATAAAAATATTCAAAAAAGAGGTTCACTAGTATTTGTCACATGGAAAATCAGTTGTGGCTCAGAAGAACAAAATATAAACAGAAGAAAGACTATCAAAAGTTTTTAATAGGTGAGTTGAATTTTTCTGTGGTGTGTGAAGCAAAAATAGATTTTACTGAAAGAAATTTAGAGAGCTGTGAGAGGAGAAAATGAGAAAGATTCAAAAGATAGACAAGCTTCTCCAGTGTGGAAAAAAATTCTGCTAGTTGAATTTTAAATACATAAATTATAAAGAAAGAAACTGATCTGATTTGAAATAAAATTATAATCACACAATGATTTTCATATTTGCATAATTAGAAATAATATGTTTCCCACATTTACTCTAAATTTCCTAAATGTAATGATCTAAATCAATGTGGTACTGTGTTCCCATTTCAATTGCAAACATTGATTTCTCAGTGAATGTTTTTTGTTAACATGATAGAAGTTTCTTTGTAAGTGCTAAGCTCCATTTAAATAACTCCAAGTTTGTAGTGGTTCAGTTTAAATTAAAATTCAAGACCTAAAGAAATTGAGAGAGTTATCCTTGTTCAAACTGAGCTGAGGATTAACCTAGGCCAAAGTGTCTAGAAGCACTAATGTCTGGCTAATGTAAGATCATAAATGTATCCTATTATAAGAGAAAATGTAAACATCTCTTTTGAGAAGGGGATCTCTGCACCTTAAATAGTGAGGTATGTCGTAAAATTGTCCCCATCAAGTTAACTTTATATTGCATTTTTTGTGAAATTTTGCTAATTACAAGATTATAGAGAATTGTGAGCTGTTCTGATTAAAAAAAAGAAAATACCTGTGCAAATCTACAAAACATCATTTTGTAAGACACATGGGTAATCAATGTAATTTGTTTATGGTCCGGACTATAAAAAATATTGAAATAATAACTGCTTTACTCAGGTTTGAATGGCCTAAGTCAGTCCATTCTTAAGTCTTTTTATACTTAAGGACTAGCAGAGCTTTCTTTACTCTTGAAGACCACAGGGCTATTGAGGTTAGGTCTTTGATGATAAAAAAACTGCCATTGTTAAGGTATAGAGAACTGTTGTTACTAAATTATTCTTTCAAATGAGGCATCAATTTTCAGTTCAGAGCCTGCAGAAAATAACAGATTTTGTACACACACACAAATTCAGAGTATATCACACTCCAATTTTACTGAATTATGAAGAACACTAATGGTAAAGTATATAGAAAAAATGTAGGTTTAGAGTAGAGATAATAGACATCACATTTTTGTATTTGTACTAAAAAAACTAACTGCCATAAGCAGAGTGTTTGGCAAAAGAAAACAAAAGAACGAAACAACAATCTATTAAAACTGTCCAGAAAGGGAATAGTTTATACAATGGTAACTTTAGCAACCTAGATGAGAAAACAAAACAATATCTATGCCAAATAAGAGATTTCTTATTTGAGCTGTTGGTTTGATTATTTCTTTATAAGGAACATATGAAAATTATATAGCATGCATTTATATATGTACAATTAGATGTGTTTATAAACTATATTTTGATAAAGTTTTCAAACTTTTGGGGAAATTTGTATACAAAAGTGAAAGCTTAAATACTAACAACATACACCCATACATTACAGAAAAATGATCTTCAAATACAAGTTTTGATTTACTTTCACAGTGCATACTATATTGGTGAGTGCCAATTATTCTTTGCAGAAAGCTTCACATTTGTGGCTGAGTACTCATGGATTTCTGATCTTATAATTGCTTTCAGTTCTTACAGAAAATAAAATATTTTGAGCTAACAAGAGTGGCATGGATTGGCATGTATTTTTCTATTTTAAAAAAGACTAATCTTAAGTGATACTCTGTCACTATATCACTGTCATCCCGTTGCTCATCGATTTGCTTTAGCGGGACCAGTAATGTCTCTATTGTGAGACTTTGTTACTGTTTTTGGCATACTGAATACGCCACAGGTAGCTTGCCAGGCTCTGCCATGTGGGCAGGATATTCTCCGTAACTTACTGGGCTCTCCGAAAGGGGCAGAGGAATTGAACATGGGTAGACTGTGTACAAGGCAAATGCCCTACCCACTGTGCTATGGCTCCAGCCCCAAAATTTTATAATGTGATATAATAATAAACCGCCACCATCATCCCATTGCTCATCAATTTGCTTGAGTGGGCACCAGTAATGTCTTCACTGTGAAACTTGTTGTTACTGTTTTTGGCATATCAAATACACCATGGGGAGCTTGCCAGGCTCTGGCCTGTGGGCAAGATACTCGGTAGCTTGCTAGGCTCTCTGAGAGGGGCAAAGGAATCAAATCCAAGTTTGCTGCGTGCAAGGCAAAGGCCCTACCTGCTGTGCTATGTCTCCAGCCCCCAAATTTAATAATATAATAATAAAAAATATTAAAAATTTAAACTATATAAATTCTTAGGTCCTTTCAAGATAAGTTGATTATCAAGATATGAATGATTAATGAAACAGCAAATCTACAGCAAAATGAAACATATAACAATTGTGATCTAGAGACTATAGATATAGTGCAATGGGTAACATGTGTGCCTTCCTTGTACAAGGCTGACATATGGTCTCCTGAATACTAACATTTGTGATACCCGAGCACAGAATCAGGAGTAAGCCCTGACCACCGCAATTGTGGACTCAAAACCAAAAGCAATACCAAAATACCAAAACAATATAAAACAGTTGTGATCTAATTTTATTCCAGTTAGATAAAATGACTTTAGAATGACTTAAGAATGACTTTGCTCCACCCCCCCACCATCCCATATAGATTTTTTAACTGTCACTCTTTAGAACCTGGGATATAGCTCAGTGGTAAAATGCCAATATGAGTCACTACCCAATCTCCACATCAAAAGTAAAGTAAGACCACACCAAAAATAAATAAGTAAAAATATCACTCTTCTGGGGTCAGTCAGACAGTACAGCAGAGTGCATGCCTCACATGTGGCCAGCCTGGGTTGATTCCAGGCACTACACCTGGTCAAGTAACCTGAACACTACTGGGAGTTATCCCTGAGTGCAGAGCCAGGAATTAGCCCAGAGTGTCACCAGATGAGGCCTGAAAGCCAAAACATTAAAATCACTTTTAGAAACTAAACTCGTGTTGCATGGAACATATATAAACATTTAAAACACATCAAATAAAAGTTTAATATCAAATTTAATTTTCTCAATATAACATTTATATCAAATCAAAGTGATAATTATGCTGTGAAAAAATTTTATTGTTTCCAATTCTATTCATTAGTAAGCATCCACTTAAAACATTTAGAAATTATTAATACTAAACATTATTTGAAATAACCAACTTATTTTTAAATATACTATTTATCAAAGCCAAGACTGAAGCGGTCATCGAAGCCCTAGTCAAACAGGGCACTCAAACTCAGTACATCAAAATCCTCCACGAGCTGTATTGTGGATTCACCACCAGGATCTCACCATTCTACAAGGAAGTGATCTTTGATGTAAAGAGAGGGGTGCGGCAGGGTGATACCATTTCACTGAAACTCTTCAGTGCCACCCTTGAAAACATCATGCAATGACTGGAATGGGAAGGAATGGGAGTGAAGATAGACAGTTGGCAATTACACCACCTCTGCTTTGCTGCTGACATCGTTCTCATATCAAAAACATTAGCCAAGCGGCACAAATGCTGGCTGACTTCGACCATGAGTGTGGAAAGCTCGGATTGCAGCTGAATCTCAACAAGATGATGCTCATGAAAAACGAACTAGTCCCCGAAGCTCCATTTGCTCTCAATGGAACAAACATCTCCGAATGCAGCAGCTATGTGTACCTGGGTCGAGAAATCAACATGAGGAATGACTTGGTGCCAGAACTGCGCAGGAGGAAGAGAGCAGCGTGGAATGCCTTCAAGAGCGTCAAAGAAGTGGTTAAGAGAACGAAGAGCCTCTGATTCCGTGAACATCTTTTCAATTCCACCGTTCTTCCTGCACTAACATATGCTTCAGAGACCTGGGCTCTATGCAAACAGAATGAGAACGCTATTCGAGTATCCCAAAGAGGAATCAAGAGAGCTATGCTAGGAGTATCACGTCTCACTCAAGTGAGAGAAAGAATCTGGAGTTCTGACCTCCATTGACAGTCAAGAATCAGGGACGCTGTCTCGTTTGCTAAGGCATCAAAAATCAGATGGGCCGATCATGTAATGCGATTCAGAGACAACCGCTGGACTAGAACTGTTACCGACTGGATTCTATGGGGTGGCAGAAGACCGTGTGGCCACCAACCAACTAGATAGTCAGATTTCTTCATCAAATCTCTGAATAAATGATTTGAGGCTCTTCCTGTTCCTGGAGCAAGCGAATATCATTGAGCTGCACTAGCACGCGACAGGGACAAATGAAGTTGTTACTGGTGCCCGCTCAAGCAAATCGAAGATCAAGGGTACTACAAGTGATACAAGTGATCAAAGCCAATAGAGATATGGGACTGTGGAACCAAAAAAATGTTTATAATTAAGTTATAAATAGATGGGCCTAGAAATTGAGTTTATAAATAACTAGCATTTGCTGATAATGATTGACTCATTATGGTCATGTTCATTAGAGATGGCCTATTATTCATTCATATTTTGTCTAACCTATAGATAAATAGAGTTTGGAGATCAAAATATATGCATATTTTGAGAGACTGCACGTTCCCTTTGAACTAAGGACTCTGTATCCAATCTCTTAAAAAATAACTAATTCATAAATGTGATCATATTCAAATTAAATCACCATGTGAGTAGAATTCTGTGTGTAAGACATTCAGCGGCAATAGAAGTGTCTCAAAAACGAACCTGGGTATCATATAAGTGGAGATGCTGCACCAGGAGGCTTATGAACCTTATAAGAGCAGTTTTTAACACAGTGGAGAAAAGGAAATAGATTACTATTGTAAATTATTTGGCTTTTTAAAAGACCACATTATTTTCAGTATTAGCCAGGGATCATCTTAGTCATGAATCTTTTGAATAATAGATTTTGAACAGATAAGCAAGAAAAATCATTGAGCTTAGTTTATTAGAAGCTGAATTTTTTTATTAAGTTGAACATTATAATTGAAATTAATTGTTTTTGTAGATTATAGTTGACAACACACTTAGAGAAATGAATATTCCTAATACTTATCAATAAAGCTTTTCAATCAGAAAATTCAGTCAATGGCATTAGGATCAATGGCATTAAAAATGGAAAATATTTTCAAAATAACCTTTGGAAAATAGTCTAAAGATGTAGAGGTCTGGTTATTTTAAATAAGATGCTTCAATATTCACTGATTAAGTTTATAAAATATGCTAATCAAATGTCTTAAATATTTCAAAATATAAAATAAAACAATATGAAATCTATGAGATTTTGTCAAACTGCAAAACTCATTTATTACAAACCGGATCCGGAGGAAGCAGGACTTATTTTGTGATATCTAAATGTTAGTCATGTTTATATTGAATTAGCACGACATATAAACACATAGATTAGAAACCTGACTTTATTAATATACTTGAATCTTCTACTATAATTTTTTAAATTGCAAGTATAGAACATGATCCTGTCACTTCTAAAATATTCTTTAGATTTTATTTGACAGTTGTCATGAAGTTAGAATATGTATTTAAAAACTACTAAAATCCAATTTGGAAAGCAAGATCCATTTCAATGATTCAGTGATAACAATTCAAATACAAAAGAATGGAATACCCTGGGAGAGATTTGCTTGTCTACGATATTTTGAATGTGATAATAACAGATAGGGGGCAACCAGACCTTCCATCTCCTTTAAATTGACTTTGGCTATTACACCCCTGGTGTATACTGTTAATCTCTCCTCTATCCATTATAAAGATCACATCTGTCAGGAAATATGGAGTTTTTATGTATTCACTTATTGATTCATGACTGTGAGAAAGCCCTGAGAATAAAAAATAAAGAAATAAAGCATGGTTACATACTAACGTGTGATCACCTTCTAGAAATGAAAAGAAAATTTATAATAGCATTGCAAATTAGGGAAAATATGGCTTGGTTAGAATTTAGCATTAGGTTCATTAGGGATTTAACTAGGAAAGACTATGGCAACTTTTAGTATTTTAAATACTATGAAATTTAAAATTCTGCACAAAGATAAGATTGTATACATCCAGCTAAAATGCTAATATGATTTAAATATTTTTTATATCCTAAAAATATTTTAATCATCTTTAAGAACGCTTTCTTAAAATTAACATTTGGTTTTTCAATGTTTAAGATTTCATTTTTCCACCATTGGTATTCATGCCAGTGAAGGTATTCAGTTGAAGTATGTGGAATCAGAATGTGGGAACTGTCTGCATCTGACTAATCTTTGTAGATCTAGTGCCCTAATAATACTGATGCTTAGTAAGAACTCAAAATTTTTTTGTATAAATGAACAAATATATAAGCAAAAATCTCAATTTTGAGAAATAATTTACTTTAATAAAGCCTATTATGGGGCTGGAGAAATAGCACAGCGGGTAGGGTGTTTGCCTTGCACGCCGCTGACTCGGGTTCGATTCCCAGCATACCATATGGTCCCCTGAGCACTGCCAGTGGGTAATTCCTGAGTGCAGAGCCAGGAGTAACCCCTGTGCATCGCTGGGTGTGACCCCAAAAGCAAAAAATAAATAAATAAATAAACAAACAAACAAACAAGTAAATAAATAAATAAAGTCTATTATAATAAACTAGCTGAACAAACTATTTGCAATTGCTGTCAGTAAACAGACAATATTATTGGGATAAACTTCATGATATATATGTATTCATATAGTCAGCCTGGCATTTGATTGATTTTGTAACCAAATTTATGTTTTTAAGCTTTTAACTTTATTTATTTAATTTTGACAGTTAAAATGCTTATACCTTAAATATTCTGCCTTGAGATCATTTACATTTATACATTAAATATTTTATAGCTTCCAAAACAAAGAAAACCGTTTCTAAGCATGCTAGTATTTCAACTTGGGCAAGAATAGTAAACAACTTTAACCAAAACTCTATCTAGCATCAAAGAAAAAAATTTACCCATGTCATAAATATATAGTCAAATATTGGCTTGTATTTCATTATATTGCTTTATTAAGTACCTTTCTACTTCTTCATTTAAATCTTCACATCTTTCCTTCCTTATCCAGCACACACATGCATACTCATGCAAATACACACATATACACACATACTCACATGCGTGCACGCACACAGTCTTCTCAAATTTGATTAAATACTTTAATACCTTTATTATGATTACAGGGTTAAGACAATATGAAATGACTCCTTCCATTTTATTCCCTCTTTACTCCCAAAGCCATTCACCTCTAACTTTCTCTTGCTACCTTCTCACATGCACATTATATTACTACATACACATGGTAATTTGAGATTTCAAGGAAAATTGGTATTACTAACTCTAGTCTTTATTTTTAATTTAAACCTTTTGTCTCTTAGATTTTCAGGTTCTTATTCCTTGACTATTCTCTGTATTTTTTCTTTTTTGACTCGTTTGCTCAACCAGTTTTCATAGTCCCCTGAATTTTCTTTCCATTTTATTAAAGCACTAACCCCTCAATCCCTAAATTCCATGAAGAATAAGAATTCCTAGTTTCTATCTTTCTCTGGAGATTTCTCAGGTGGAACTTGGTCAAAGGTCTGTTGCATTCTGTGGTTTTCACAGCTACTTTAACATTCTTATTCTCATTTTCTAAGGTAATGGCTCTTGTTTCTGTGAGGTTTACTAAATATGGTTAGACAATATTTTAAACTTCTTTGAATCTTTTTTTTGCTAATCATTTACAGGCAAATTTTTCACCTTTGTGAGGACTGTGGCAACATATTCTATTTTTTTTTTCAGTATTGGGGCCACACCAGGCAGTGCTTAAGGTCTATTCTTGGTTCTGTGTCCAGGGGTCACTTCTGGCCATGCTCTGGGAACCATATGTGGTGACAGGGAACAAATAAGTATCAGTGGCCTGCATTATCTCTCTGGCATCTCAAGTCTATATTGCTCAAATCGCTCAGAATTTTAAGCATTTTTTTCGAAATTTAATTTAGATTGCCTTTGCATCTATTTACAACATATTATATATTTCTACAGTGTTTCAAACTTCCTATTATTGACAAGAGATTGATATATTGGGCATGTTTATGTCCCTACTTCTCTAACTCATATGCTCAGACTTTGTTCCCAGTGTGATACTATTTGAATTCAGAGTCTATGGTGGTGGTTAGGTCAAGAAATTAGAATTAGTGACTTCATGATTAGAATTTACACTTCTAATCATAGGGTGATCCTTCTTTGTCTTATCTTTTTTAAGAGGACACAGGAAAAGTGGTTGTCTGAAGCAGTACATTTGTTTTCCCCAGCCTCCAAATCTGCTGGCAATTTAACCTTAGAATTTTCAGTCTTTAGGGCTAGGGTGAACACCTTTCTGTTGTTTATAAATTAATCTGTAATTCTATGTTAATAGCTAAAAAAACAGACTAAGTCAACCTCAGAATTCTCACATTTCTATATATGGTACCTTAGTATATTTCTCCTTTTAGCTTCTTCTTGATTGGATTCACAATGAATTGCCTTTGTGTGGTATTTACATGTAAATACCCACACCAGGCTCAGTACAATGGGAAGTTGATTCCACTGGGAAGCATGAGAATCAGTAGTGAAAATCCTATCCTGGCACCTTGTAATACACTACAATATACTTTTTCTAGTTATTTGTTCTTCTCTTATCTGATGAAATGTATTTTGATGGAAATGGGGCTAATTTTCTGTTACCCTTTAAAAAAAAAATCTCTTTTCTGTCTACCATAATGTTTTGTGACTAATACATACCTAAAACACTCATTGAATAAAGGTATGAATTCAAACTCCATATTTACATGTATTCTTAAAGAGAAAAAGCAGTGTGAAGATTATTTTATAAGCTAAATATTCTATTTTGCCTTTGACTTTAAGACTTGAATAGACTTTTTCTAAATACAAACAAATGGCTCAAATACACATGAAAATCTTCTTAACATCACGAATTGTTAAGGAAATATAAATAAAATCCATAATGAAATGTCAACACATACAGGTAAGAATTACAAGTATCAAAAATTTAAAACAATACTTGGCAACTGTGTAGAGATAAGGAAACCCTGGTATACTGAGTGAATATAAATTGGTGATGCAACGTATTTGAGAGAGGGTATGGGAATTCCTTTAAAATTAAAAGGGGGACCCTCTGCGCCTAAAGATTTTGATTCCAGAGATGTAACACATTCGGGCATCCAGCGCAGCATCCGATAGAAATGCACTGGGACTGCGAACTGGGCTACAACTCTGTGCAGCCGGGGCTGGATTTTTTTTCCTCCCCACCCTGTCTTCCTGCACAGAAAGCAGCGGCCTGGCGGCATCCACGTGGCAAGTGCCATCTTCTGTGACTCCAAACCCAGAGGTATTCAGTTTTTACTTTTGGGGCTCCCAGGAACTCATGGGAAGGGGGAGTAACCGGCACACCCTCGGCCCAGATAAATCTGGAGCCGCTGAGTGTGAATCGGACCCTCTGCGCCTAAAGACTTTGCATTCAGATACTTCTTATAGCAATGCACTGGGACTGTGAGCGGGGCTATATACTTTCTGGCAGAATTTTCCCTGGACTTTATACAGAAATCCAAAACCGCGCGGCCGCGGCCGCATCCGTGCAACTTAACATTTATAATTGTCAGCAATGTGAAACGGTTCCTTTTGAACAGGTCTGACTTGGGGGGGAAGCTCCAAATAATAACAGTAAGTTTTTGTTGAAATTTTGAAGGTTTTTAATGTAGCAGCCACTTCTCTGGACTGTGAACTAAGCAAAAGCCCCACACTGGCCGACATGGCGTGGCGTACACCATACTATGAGGCTCGGGAAAGGGGATGAGGGGGAAAAAGAAACAAAAAAAGGGAAAAGGAAAAAGGAAAAAAAAAGAGAGAGTGAGAGAGTTATGTACTTGTAGCAGTGGGACTACATATCTCTTCATTTACAGCAATGAAAAACTAATTATCAAATGTAGTAGGTCTGTCTCTCTTGGTTGGAAACTCCAACAACTATAGTGAGTTTTGTGTTGAATTATGGAATGTAATCAAGGTAAAGAAAAAATGAAGTGAAATCCATTAGTTATACAGTAGGGGGCAGGGGGTGGGGGAGTATTCTAGGGTTTCTGGTGGTGGAATATGGGCACTGGTGAAGGGATGGGTGTTTGAATATTGTATAACTGACATATAAACCTGAGAACTTTGTGACTTTCCACATGGTGATTTAATAAAAAGTTAAAAAAAATAAAATTAAATTAAAAGAGAAGGGGCTAGAGCAATAGCACAGCGGGTAGGACATTTGCTTGCTCTCGGCTGACCCGGGTGAGATTCCCAGCATCCCATATGGTCCCCTGAGCACTGCCAGGAATCATTCCTGAGTGCAGAGCCAGGAGTAACCCCTTGGCATCACCGGGTATGACCCAAAAAGCAAAAAAACAAACAAAAAAATGAAATTAAAAGGGAAATACTCTATCATTCAGCATTGCTGTTTATATGCATTTATTTTGAGTGTTTTCTAAGAGGCAGTACTCTCACCTTGCAGGTGATAAGTTGAATATGGGAGAGCTCAAGCCTAAAATGCAGTGTGGGGGTGTGTATGTGCCAGGTGGGGCTTTTTCTTCTAGACAAGACATATTTCTGGGATATTGCTATGTATTTTTATCCTGAAAAAGTGAGTGGTTGATCAAATAACTATAGAAACCTGATTTAAAGTATGTGAAAACACCATTTGAAATGATATTTGCAGCCCTATTTTCAGGACAGTGTTGCTCACAATAGCTAATGGCTAAATCATGGGATCAATCTAAATGTTTAATGATAAATTACTGGATCCAAGAGCTGAGATATATGTACTAACTGGAGTTATTACTCTTCTGTGAAAAAGATAAAGTCATGCCCTTTGGGTTAATATGGATGGAATTTGAGGGGAATGTGCTAAGGAGAGTAATTAAGTTAAAAAAATCACAGGATAGTTTTACTCATAGAGAGAATATAAATTACTAAAGCAAACTGCTTTAAAACAACAAAACTGTTAGACTGAGGGAAAAGTTATGGTAGTTAGTGGAGGTAAAATGGGAGAGGAGTGGAAGGAATGGGTAGAGAAGCACTTTTGGTGGTTGATGATACACTATGAATTTGATTAGTGGTGCCAATAGTGAGCTATACAAGATATATATGTAAAGCTATATTCATGAAATTCTACAATATTCTTTCCTTCTATATTGAGACACCAGGGTTTACAATACTTCTAATTATACATACATGCATACATGTATACATAATTATACATCATTCCATCACCACAGTTGTGTAGAGGTGCTGCCTCCCTCTACCAGTGTCCCAGTGATCTTTCCCATCCACCTCCTTTTCCTTCATGGAAGTTCGGTTTTATAGACAAAATCTCCGGTTCTGAAGACTTTGGCCATTTGTTGCTTTACTAAACAAATAAACTCTTTTACTAAACTATTATCTATAGTTTAGTAAATAATATATATAGTTTAGTAATATATATATAATATATATCACATTAGAGAAAAAATCTTTGTTTATTGTGGACGTAATGACACCTATACATGTACAGATGATAAAGCTAAATTTTGAAATTCTAAAAAATTGTAGATCAGTGATAAATTGAAAATTATTTTTTCAAAGACTATACATTTCTTACAGGTATAAATTTCTAGAAATATTAATGTTATAAATAATTATATTCTATAAAATTTTAGAACTACATGAGAAATTATATCATTCTAAAGTATATTTATTTATCTAAATGAGATAGACAAATCTTACAAATATACAATTTAGAGGAAGAAAAAATTAAGGGAAATATGAATAAGCCAATACAATGATAAGTGTGTTTTATCCTAGAAATAAAATTTGGCTCTATGTTAGAAATTATATTATAGACATTGCTTAAATATCTGCATTAAACAAGATATTGTAATAAAAATCTCCTAAATAGGCACATAGTATTCAAAATAAATGAAATGTTAATTCTTTATTGAAGAAGTATAAAACGCCTTAGCAAGCTAGGATTAAGCAGATGTTTTTAGTAGGGGGCAATGATGTCGCAAGTGAATTTCATACTCAGTGGTAAGATGGATGCTTAGAAGTTTGTTTTGTCTTTTATGGAAGCTTCTTTACTCCTTGAAAACTTGGTTTCAAGGCTATGAATTTCCTTCACTGTCCATGAAGCTCTATATGTTCCTTTAAATTTTAATGATCATCTAGATGTGTAGCGTATACTTGGTGAAGTATTAATTTTATTATTTTTTAAAATCTATATTCCACTATTGTCATCTAGCTCACAGACTTTCATTTGATATAGTTGCTGTAAATCATATAGGCTTTCCTTTGAATGTGAATTCCATTTCAAAAAACAGAGGTGACAAGGTGGCGTTGAAGTCTCCCTCCGACTCCTATTGTGTTGCTACCAATGTCCTCCTTGATGACTATTTGCAGTTGTTTTAAGTATTTTGTTGGCCTCTCATTGGGTGTGTCTGTGTTTAGGAGTGTAACTTCTTCCTGATGTATATATCTCTTTATTAGTAATACATGGCCTTTCCTGTCTCTTCTAATCTTTCTCAACCTAAAATCTGTGTTTTCAGATACTGGAATGGCCACTCCAGCTTTTTTGTAAAAGATGATTGCTTGAAGAATTGTTTTCAAGCCTTTAACTTTGAGTCTGTGTTTGCTCCAACTGTTCAAATGTGTTTCTTGTAGGCAGCAGAATGTTGGATTCAGTTTTATTAATCCTATTTGCTACTCTGTGTCTCTTAATTGGTACATTTAGACCATTGGCACTGAGAAAGATTAGTGTTATTGGGGTTTGTGCCATCTTTCTTTAGAAGTTTGTTGTGTTTCCCAGGTTTGTCTTGTTTTATAGTATCCCCTTTAGTCATTTTAAGACTGGTTTTGAATCTGTGAAGTTCCTGAGCTGTTGTTCATCGATAAAGTAGTGTATTTTTCCTTCAAATCTGAATGAGTATCTAGCCGAATAAAGTATTCTTGATGAGGCATTCATTTCATTGAGTTTTTTCACTACAGCCCACCACTGTCTTAGGGCTTGCAAGGTTTCTTTTGATAAGTTCACTGTAAATCTAAAAAATACTCTCTTGTATGTTATTTCCTTCTTTGATTTTGTGCTTCCAGTATTGTATCTCTATCTATGGTATTCTTCCTTCTGGTTATGCTAAGTCTTGGGGTCTTTTTATTAGGATCTCTTTTGGCTAGTACCCTTCAGGCTTCTTGGATTTGGATTCCTGCATTCTTCAACTCTGGGAACATTTCAGCAATGACGTCTTTAACTGTTACTACCTCATTGGGGTTGCCTTCCGGTCACTCTGGTACTCTGATGATTCTTAGGTTGTTCCTCTTGAATTCATCCTATATGTCTCTTACCCACCCTTGAGCTATTTTTAGGTCTTTTTCCATCTTCTGTTGTTGCCTACAGCTCATCTTCAAGATCAATGATTCTGTCTTTGACTGTTGTCAATCTACTGTTGAGGGCAGCCCATTAGTTTTTTTTTATTTCTTCTACAAATTTTTTTATTATTACCACTTATGTTTGCAGTTTTCTTATTTCTATTCTAATTTTTTCCTGTAGTTTATGACCTGTCCATTTCACTGTTTCTTTGAGCTTTTTAAACATCCTCACCATTTCATCTCTGAATTCTTTATCAGAAATATTATGTATGAGTACATCCTGATGAGGCTTCAGGGCTCTTTTCCTCATTCACTCCTTGTGGTAGGTTTCCCCATAATGCTGTATATGAAAGTGGAGCCCTCCAGTCCCCAATCAGTGTCCCCCTCTCACTGCCAGTGAGGACTCTGGGCTAGATGGTGCTCTTCTCTTGCTCCTTCAAGGATATTACTTTCCTCTTTGGTGCTCCTGTGTGACTTGTGTGGGGATTCTAGCTCTGGTTCTCGGGATGTGTTCTTTCAGATTGAGTTTGTATAGATTCTTGTGTTCACCCGTTATTTGGGTGAGTTTGTGGCATATTTTGATTGGGCTAGGGGACTATTGGCCTAATGTGATTTGGGTAGCGCTGTTGCCCTTGCAAGAGTTCAGAATAAGAGTCTGAAATATGGGTCCAATGCACTATGACAGGGAAAATTCACCTGGTGGCCAGGTAAGTGGCAACCACCCTGGAGGCCACACCCCCTGTTTCTGGTGTACCTGTGGAGGGAGGAGCCACGAGTTGGCCAGGTCTCAGGTTACAGTTTGATTCCCACTTCCAGGTACTGCTAACAATGCAAGTGCTCGATTTCACCTTGGTGCTCATCTGGGCACCTATAGCTGAGGAGAGGCCTTCACTTTTTTTTTTTTTTGATGTGGCTCAGATTTGCCAGCAATCATTGCTGTACAATTTCTATTGTGCAAATATATCACCTGTGTTTTAGTTGTTATAGTATTGATGAATATTTAACTGTTTAAATATTTGGTTCTTAAAATCATGTTGCTGTAGTCATAATTACTTATGTTTCTTAGGTCAAATAAGAGGTATGCATAATGTTTAATTTTGCTACATTATGTCAAATGTTTTGCCCTAGTGGTTATACCTTAATTCTCCCATCAGCAGTATATGACAATTTCTTTGTTTCACAGCCTTGCTAAAGTGTTTCAGCTATTTACTTTTAATTTTTTATCTTTAGACACGTCTCATTATAAATTTGTTTTCATTTATTTATGAGATGACTAATGAATTAATGTATGTTCATGCTCATTTGTCATTTGTATTTTAATTAAAATTTAACAAATATGAAATTCAAATCATTTGATTTAAATATACTAATACACAGAACTATGATACTTACAATAAGACTATGGAGTATGTCTGATTATTTTTATTTTTTATTTTATAATTTTAAAAATTTAATTAAATGACTAATTTACAATATTTTTGATAGTTGAGTTTTAGGCATATATTCCAAAACCATTACCATGATCAGTGTCACTTCCTTTCCCAGTGTTCCTATATTCCCTGCCCATCCCCAACTCCACCCGACCTCCTGCTTGTCAACTTGACAGTCTATTCCAAAGTTCTAGGGTTGCAGTCTAGATATCATGTTTTCATTTTTGTTGAGTCTGTGTTTTGATGATCTTTAACTTCTTAAGAGTATATTTTGTTGTTTATTTATTTATGTTTGTAGAACCAGGAATAGAAGTCATTTCTATGCATACAAAGCATGTGCTTTATCTCTTAGCTATATCCTCAGTCCTAGATCTGTATTTTGTTTATTTGGGGTGATGGGGGTTTGACACACACAGCCAGAGCAGGACTCAGGGACTCATGAGTCAAATGCTCAGAAGTCATTCCTGAAAGGGCCTGGGGCATCATATCATATGCTGGGGATTAAACTGTCCTTAGTTTACTGTAGGAACTTTAGTTCCTATGCTATCTCTCCAGTCTCCCAGGTTAGTTTATATTTAATTTATTTAGTTTGTATATAATTGTTGCAAGTTTTAATGATCTAATGTTAAATTCAAGTACTTAGTTGTACTAGAAAATACTGAATGTGCAAACATACATACATTTCACAGAAATTAGCATGTGATTAGTAAAATGATCACTGACCATGTACTTTATGAGCTTATGATAATCAAGAACTGATTTTCCTATGACTCTTTTTCCTTGATTATTGCAGAAACTTTTGGAATTTTCCTAGCAAAAAACATTCAGAAAATTTAATGCAAGTCAATTTTCTCTGTTATCATTATTGTCTGCACTATTAAGAGCTGTGAAATCTTCAGGCTACTCTATGAATCAAAAGAAATATCAGATATTTACCAGACATTCCCATTGTTCCAATATCTTCCTAATTAATCACTGCATCACTGTCACTGTCATCCCGTTGTTCATTAATTTTCTCAAGCGGGCGCCAGTAATAGCTCCCTTCATCCCTGTTGCGTGCTAGTGTAGCCCAATGGTGTACTGGGGTCTCTTTCAGGATCACAGGAATGAGGACTGTCTTTGTTACTGTTTTTTGCATATTGAGTATGCCAGGGGTAGCTTGCCAGGCTTTGCCTTTCAGGTGGGATACTCTCGGTTGCTTGCCAGGCTCTTCGAGAGGGATGGTGCCTTTTGGAGCGGCTTATAATCGCCTTTACAGGTGTTACCAGTCTACAGAATGTAAGCTTTTGTTCGACTGGCATGTTGTAACAATCTGCACACTGACAAACACGTGCCTGCCTTCATCTCTGGGACAACACATGGGACATCTGCAGCCTCCAGTTGAACTCGAGGTTGATGGAGTGCGCCCAGAGGTTATTAAGCAGCTGGCAGAGCAGGACCCTGTCACAAAGGGTCTGTAACAGGTCGTACACTTTTTCAAGTCCCAGGTCATCCAGTGGTTGGCTGACAGCAACCCACAGTGGATGAGCCACCGTGCACACTGCCACCATGGCTCTCTGTCTGACGGCACTTTGACTCTCCTGGTCGGGGCATGCAGTGATGCTGTGGCCACCACCGCAGGTTCTCCCTGCCTGGTCAATGCCATTCTGTCCAAATCTTGCAAAAAAGCTGGTGATGTACATCAGAAATCACGCCTAGAGTCCCAGCAGGGATCACATGTAGAGTTCCATGTCTGGCACGCTGAACTGCATGTTGTCTAAGGTGAGATGGTGAAATGGGTTTGGGATAGGGTGAAGGGTTCAGGCAGTGTCGACGCCATCTTGCCTCCAATCAAATATAATGTGGTAATTTGGAAAATGAGTAGGGAGTGTCTCATGATGTGTCACACGACCAAATAAGCGGCCATGCAGTTTAGGAATATGTTCACTCACACGTGAAGCTCGGCCCGAGTGTGTGGAAAGCGGCCTGGAGAGTGGGAGAGTGGCAGTGGTTCGGTTTGGGTTGTTGAGGTCGGCTGTCAGATAATCTCCTTATGAGCCACCGTCTAGGACTCATGGCTGCTTCTCCCGGAAGGGAGCATAAAATGAGGCCCCATAACTATGCTACCGGACTTTGCGCCAGGCTGTTTTCACTCTGGGCACCCCAGAGGGGAATGGGTGAGAGCCCTCCCCACCCCATGGGACCCAGCTTTGGCAGCCAACCTTCCTAATTAATAGGTTTTATGATTTTTTCGAACTAATAAATTTTATGCAACTATGTAGAGTTAGTTAAATGTTCTACAGTTAGTTTAAACTTGGCAGTTCTGTTTAAAGATACAACATTGAATTTATTCCTAACCAGTAATAGTACCCATTTACTCTTTCAGTTCTCACTCTACTCTATTCTCTGCATCTGGATTTTATTCTCACGAACATATCAGAGAAGTACCACAGATTAAAGTTAAAAGTAAGTGAGGTTCATACAGCTTTTAAACCTGGACTGGTGGCTAGGCCTGCTGGAAATAGAGTCCTTTAGCATTCATACCACTTCTTGGGATGAAGAACTTGAATGCTTTTCTGCATGAAAGGAGGATGTAAGTGCTTTCAGTACAGTGATAAACAGCTGCTTCTTTTGTTTTTCTTTTTCTTCAAATAGTTTATATGACAAATGGCAGAAAATACCTTGATAGCACTCATTACTGATGAGCAAAGGTTTTGTGTAATCCAGTCTGTTATTATTTTTCATCGCACAGAATTGCACACATACAATTATTCCTCACCAGTAAGAGATGTGGAAATCAAAATACTCTAACTATGAATCAGAGCTGTAGATTGTATAACTTATCTGAATATTAAGTACCATGTTTGATAAGATATGCATGATAACTTTTTACAGAAAGAGTAAGACAGTGAATAAAAAAACCATTCAATCTTTTATTCTACTTATCCCCAATGGATATTAGCAATTACTCTTGCCTCTAACTGAAATTTATACTATTGGAGGCTCCTATTCTCTGGAAAAGTCATGCAAGCTATATGTAGTATGTTGTAATGAGATCTAGTATTTGTTCATTTTGATGGATGTCTGTGAACATTACAAAATTAGGAATGGGATTGATTTGTTTTCAAAAGTATTTAGGATAGATTAATTTATAGAAGTAGTGTCATCTGGATTTATCTAATTTATCTACAAATAGAATTTCAACTTTGGTGGGCTTTGGGTGGTGCTTAGGCCACACATGGCAGAGCTTGGAGCCTACTTTTCACTCTATGTATGCTTGGTGGTGACTCCTGCTAGTGCTTACAAGACCAGACCTGAGTAGATCATGTACAAAGCAAATGTATGAAAGTATTTTTATATTTAGAAACAATTTTATATCAAGTAACTTTCAGAAAACCTGATGTTGAAACTTGAACATTACACTGATTTGTTCACAGTGACACAGTTCTCCAAAATCACAGAGAATTCTTTTTTGTAAGTCAGTTTGCCAGCTGAGTTAATTTGCATTTTAACTATGTTATGTAATATAAAGATTAGACTTTGATTGTCCTTGTTAGTCTTTTCACTTACCTTGAGTCATGCAGATTTTTCTATTTTTTTCCAACTCAAAACTGCCCACTGATGTCTTTTATACATGTCAATTGTGATACAGAAATGTGAAGGACTAAGTATATTAAATTAAGTAAAATAGGCTGAAATAAATAGTGTGAAAATGTAACAGAATTAAAATAATAACTCTAAAGTTGGATCTGTTATTTGTTTTTCTAATAACTATTTTTTAATGTTTCTTTCACTGAGGGATAACATGTTTTTACACTTTTCTAGTTAACAGAACAGATGGTTGTTCTTTCTCTGGTTGATTTTTCCCTTTGGTACTTTGACTGTCCTTGGAAAGATCTTGCTTTCTTCTCTCCTTGCCTTTTGTAATAAAAATTATAAACTCACAGTATATGGAAAGAATATATTGTTAGGAGTAAATTGATAAAACATATAGTAAGAATAAAAAAAAGATGGTTAAATTATTTTATTGCCATATTACATCTGTATTTTCTAAGTTATCTCTGGTTGTTTCTTTAAAATGAGTATCATTAAATAAACTTTGAAGATAATATTTAAAATATTATCCTATTTAAACTTAAATCAGAAGGCTTTAATAAGGAATACACTGTTATCTTTTAGGAACTTAAAAACTTTTAGTGTACATTTCATCTTTTCCAATATTTTCTAAAGATTTAAATTCTTATGTATCACTCACTGTCACTGTCACTGTCATCTGGTTGCTCATCGATTTGCTCGAGTGGGCACCAGTAACGTCTCTCATTGTGAGACCTATTTTTGGCATATCCAATACGCCATAGGTAGCTTGCCAGGCTCTGCCATGTGGGCGCAATACTCTTGGTGGCTTGCCAGGCTCTCCAAGAGGGGCAGAGGAATCAAACATGGGTCGGATGCATGAAAGGCGAACACCCTACCACTGTGCTATCGATTTATGTATCCTTCTGATAAATATTTTCATTAATATTTAAAATATAAATTATACATAATTTGGTTTATATGAGGAAAGGTGATAATTTTAGCCTTAACTACCCAGTAAGATCATTTTACTAAATTTATTAAAATTCTGGGGCTGGAGCGATAGCACAGCGGGTAGGGCGTTTGCCTTGCACGTGGCCGACCCGGGTTCTAATCCCAGCATCCCATATGGTCCCCTGAGCACCGCCAGGGGTAATTCCTGAGTCAAGAGCCAGGAGTAACCCCTGTACATCGCTGGGTGTGACCCAAAAACAAAAACAAACAAAAAAAATTCTAATGAATCAACATATGGTCAAGAAATTTATAAATTTATTCATAGTAAAGGGATTAATGTGTGATAAATTCTAAAATCTAAAAATGTAAAGGTAAATACAATTTTTAGACTTGAATTCCAGACTATATTTCAAACATCTCTCGAACTCAGTTTTATAATCTGTTGATAAATTGCATGATCCACATATATTCCAGATGAAATCCTATTGTCCCCATTATGTAGGGATCCCTGCTTCTTTACACCTTAAATGTTTTTAATCCTGCAAATAAAATAAAGCCCAGGAACATAAATAGTGTGTTCTAAATGCCCTTAGCTCATTTGCATTCCCAATGGAAGCCTACTGTTGAAATGATTTCTTAAGTAGTCTTGATATGTTCTGCAAACCATGAAAACATCATTGAGAAGTGGCCTGTGCACATCAGTGAAAGGGGAAAATAACCAACCAGAATTACTGTAATGATAGGTGACTGTAGAGGTTTGGCATTGTGAAATTTTGATTTGCAGAAAAATAAAATCAGATCTAGTGTGCACATTATTACTCCTAAATACCACTTATAAAAATTATATTAGATCATGTTCCTCGAATTGTATAAGTGAACAGAATAATAATTACCTACAGCTACAGGGAGTTCTTATAATACTTGTCATGAAATGACTGCTGCAGAGCATTTAGCAATTAAGAGATTTATCTTCAAGGCGACTATTTTCCTGTTCCAGTCAGATTGAACATATTAAAAATGAGGTTGACAACATGCACATTCATATGTACTTGTTATGCATGGTCCCATAAAAATATGCATTTGGGAAAGACATTACATCCTCAGTTTCTTGTAAAGACAGCAGGACTTAATGGGCCAGAAAGCAGGTATGCAATCCAAGAAGAAATTGCTCTGTAATGGTGCAGTATCATGCTTGGGCAGAATCATGGCTTTGTTTTTCTTTCCAATATCATTGCACTATATATTTAGATGCTTTCTATAAAATTAAGCCCAGTGGTCCACGTTTTGGGTTGTCAGAGTATATTAATAACAATAAATCAAGCCACTGCCAAACCCAGTAATGCTCAGTGTAGGAAGGTGAGCTAACAAGATTTTTATGAACTATTTATGTTATATCAGAGTCTATTTTGTTTTTCTATATAGAGCATGTTTTTAATGGGCATTATATTTCTCCAGTATATAATAATACAAATTTTAAATGTATTATGCATTTATTGTATTTTACTTACAATTTAAAATATTGCTATTTTAAAAAAAAGCTGTCTCTCTAGAAATATAACCCATCTTATATTTCTCAGTACCATACATATATAAACTTGATTGTTCAATATTTTAATAATATTATATTTAAGCATCATTATTTTATATCCAGAATATTAATACAAAACTAGTCTGACAATGTCACTATCATCCGTTGCTCATCGATTTGCTTGAGCGGGCACCAGTAGCGTCACCATTGTGAGACTTGTTACTGTTTTTGGCATACCAATATGTCATGGGTAGCTTTCAAGGCTCTCCGAGAGGGGTGGAGGAATCGAACCCAGGTCGGCCACATGCAAGGCTAATGCCTTACCCGTTGTGCTATCACTTTAATACATATGATAAAAATTTAACTTTTATTATGATTAATAATAGCATAACGACATGAGATATTTCATTAATAGGTAAAAACCTGTAGCATTATATTATAAAATATTTAAATTCTGAATATTTAAATTAGAGAAGACTCTAACAATCAAAGTAATATATAATAAATATTATTTCATTAAAATGTCACTTAAATGATAATAACTGATGGAAAATGACAAATCTTAAAATAGCTTCTGGGGGACTTTACCGATACAGTTTCTCCAGAGGGAAATTTGACAATTGAACAAAGTTGCTATGACACATGTATATCTTTTGATCATTAAGCTACTTAGAATTATCTTAAGATAAATTCAAAGATGTTTAAAAGATTTTGTTTCAAATGTTGATTCTATGCTTTAACAATATAAGCCTGGTAATACTCTAAGCACTGGATGTGGAGACCAGGTGAGTGGGCTAGTGAAAGAGGTCACTAAGATTTACAAGCAGAAGGAAAGTGTATTAAGGGTCTGAAAGATAGAAGAATAGGTAGTGAACTTGCCTTGCATGTGGTTGGCCTTGTTTGACCCCTGGCACCACATATGCTCACTTGAGTGACTCCTGAGAGCAAGAAGCAAACCTGACCACTGTTGGGTGTGGTCCCAAAGCCAAAACAAAGAAAAACTTACTAAAGAAAAAGGGAGATTGTAAAGAAGAGGCAAGTGACCATTGGACAGAAATCCTATAATAAAATACCAGGTCTTTGGGCTGGAGCAATAGCACAGTGAGTAGGGCGTTTGCTTTGCATGTGGCCAACGTGGTTCCAATTGCAGCATCCCATATAGTCCCCCTGAGCACCACCAGGAATAGTTCTGAGTGCAGAGTCAGGAGTAACCCCTGTGTGTTGCCAGGTGTGACCCAAGAAACAAACAAACAAATAAACAAAAAAACCCCAGGTCTTATATATACCTATATCACTTGTATCACGTGTCATCCCGTTGACCTTCGATTTGCTCCAGCGGGCACCAGTAACATCTCCATTCATCCCTGTCACATGCTAGTGTAGCCCAATGGTATCTGATTGCTCCAGGAACAGGAAGAGCCTCAAATCGTTCATTCAGAGATTTGATGAAGAAATCTGACCATCTACATGGTGGGTGACCACGCGATCTTCTGACATCATGTGGAATCCAGTCTGTAACAGCTCTAGTCCACCAGTCGTCTCTAAATAGCATTACGTGTCCGGCTCATCTGATTTTTGATGCCTTGGCAAATAAGACAGTGTCCCTGATTCTTGACTGTTGACCGAGATCGGAACTCCAGATTCCTTCTCTCACTTGAGTGAAACAAGACAGTCCAAGCATAGCTCTCTTTTTTTTGATAATAATATATTAATTAATTAATTAATTTTTTTTTATTGAATCACCATGTGGAACTTACAAAGCTTTCAGGCTTAAGAGTCAGTTACACAATGCTAAAACACCCATCCCTTCACCAGTGCACATATTACACCACCAAGAACCACAGTAAACCTCCTTCCTAGCCCCCCACCCCGCCTATGTAGCTGATAACTTTCACTTTACTTTCTCTTTACTTTGATTACATACAATATTTCAACAAAAAACTCACTATTATTGTTTGGATATTTCCACCCCCTCACCCCCAAAGTCAGACCTGCTGGAAAGGAAACATTTGATAATTTGTTTTCATTGCTGAGAACCAAGCATAACTCTTTTGATAGCTCTTTGGGATACCTGAATAGTGTTCTCATCCTGTTTTCATAGGGCCCAGGTCTCTGAGGTGTATGTTAGTGCAGGAATAATGGTGGAGTTGAAAAAATGTGCCCAGAGCTGGAGGTTCTTCATTCTCTTAACCACTTTTTCAACACTCTTGAAGGCATTCCGTGCTGCTCTCTTCCTCCTGCACAGTTCTGGCGCCAAGTCATTCCTCATGTTGAATTCTCGACTCAGGTATACATAGCTGCTGCATTCAGAGATGTTCGTTCCATTGAGAGAAAATAGAGCTTCAAGGACTAGTTCATTTTTCATGAACATTGTTTTGCTGAGATTCAGCAGCAGCCACACTTGTGGTTGAAGTTGGCCAGCATTTGTGCTGCCTGGCTAATGTCTGGTGTTATTAGAACGATGTGATCAGCAAAGCAGAGGTGGTGTGGTTGCCGACCATCTATTTTCACTCCCATTCCTTCCTATTCCAGTCCTCACATGATGTTCTTGAGGGGGGCACTGAAGAATTTCGGTGAAAGAGTATCACCCTGACGAACTCCTCTCTTTACGTCAATGATTATTTCTTTGTAGAATGAAGAGATCCTGGTGGTGAACCCGTAATACAGCTCGCGGAGAATCTTGATGTACTGAGTTTGAACGCCCTGTTTGGCTAGGGCTTTAGTCTCAACAGAATTGAAGGCCTTCTTTAAATCGATGAACATTAGACAGAGCAGCATCTTGAACTCTCACGAAACTTCAATGAGCTTGGTCACTGTGTGGATATGGTCAAGATTGTGCTGAATCCTTTTCAGAACCCAGCTTGCTTTCATGGTTGTCCTTCATCTAGTGTTCTGCCTATTCTATTCAGGATGACTCAAGTGACCAACTTGTAGACGACTGACAACAGGCAGATTGGGTGATAGTTGCCAATGTTGTGGATGTCTCTCTTCTAGTACAACAGAACAGTCCTGCTAGTTTTCCACTGGGACGGAACCTTGCATTCAGACAGGTAGTGTGTGAAGAGCCGAGCCAGTGTATTGACAAATACTGGTGGCAGATTTTTTCAGGTGTTCGGGTCTGACCTTGTCTGGACCCGGTGCTGTACACGTCTTTACTGACAAAATGGGGTGTCAGATTTCAGAAGGGAGGACGTTGGGAAGGACATATGCATCCTGGGGAATTTGGTATGTGGGCAGGTGGACGTGGCTGTCAAAGAGATCTGAGTAGAAGTTGTGAATAATCCTCTCCATTGCCCTTCTAGAAGATGTGAGAGATATATCAAGACATCAGCGTGCAGTCATCTTGGTCTTGTAGTTGGCGAAGTACAGGTGAGCACTGTGAATACTTTTCCTGGCTTCTGCTGCATCGGCCAACACTGCTGCTCTTCTCTCTTTGAGGTCTTCCTTTATTGCTTCTCTGCACAGCTTTGCGAGTTCAGACATTAGCTTGTGATTGCCTGAGGCTCGTGCCAAACCACGTTGATGAATGAGCTAGAGAGCTTCCGAAGACAGGAGTCTGTTTGTGGCTTTCCTACTCAGCTTTCCCCATGTAGTCATGGAGATGCTGAACCAGTCGATTGTATTCCTCATATGACGGCATCTTCCCACATTGCTGTAATAGTGCCAAAGAGCTCCCAGTTGGTGGTCATTCTGGGAATTCTCTTCTTAAACTTAATCTTTGTAGTTTTTTCTCCCCGCTCTGCGAAGTAGTATGTTGCATGAAGGAGACAGAGGTCCAATCCTGTTTGGAATTTTGGGACAACAGCGACATCTGTCACACAAAACCTTGGATTGAATATGATGTAGTCAATTTCACTGTGGAAATGTCCACTGGGTACTCCCATGTCCAACGTATATATTTGGAGTTCTGGAACTGTGAGTTACCATGGAAGGTCTTGGTTGACGTGATGAACTCAGACAGTCTCTCACCCTGTTCATTTCCTTCTAGGCCATGGGTCCCAATGTGGAGTTCTTCAGGCGACCTTCTCGGTCCTATCTTGGCATTAAAATCACTAACAATTGTCTTGTAGATGGTGTGGTCTTCTTTATAGAACTTCTCCAGCTGCATGTAGAACTTCTCAACTTCTTCATCGTAGTTGGATGTTGGTGCATAGATGATGAAGATAGAAACTGCCGGCAGTGAGCCACATCTATTCTGGTGTAATAGCATGTTCTGTGGAACAGTTCTTCTCCAGTGTCGAAAATGGTGTGATCTGTTCAATGCTTCCTCATCTTGGTCAGACCAATGATGTCTTACTTGATCTTCTGCGCTTGCACCATCAGGTCCTCGATGGATGCTTCCAATGCCAGCATAGGTGCGTTGAAAGTACAGTCATTTTAGTCCTTCATTTTGGCAGTCTAGTTCGTCCCTGAGATTTTATCGGTCTCTCCTTGCTCATCCATTGGCATTAACATAACCTTTAATTCTCTGGGCTGTTCATTTTTTTCCTCTCTCTCTTTCTTCCTAAATTAAACTATTTTCACTTCTCTGACTATCTTCTCAGGAAATTTTTTTTTTCTTTAAAAATAGACAATGGATCTGGGTAAATTAGGTTGTGTTCTGGACTTTAATTTCCATATCTTCAGGACTTCCTGTGGGCTTTTATAGGTCCTAACCCAACCTAACATATCACAGGTAAGGCTGTGGCATGAAGAAAGCAGGAGGGCAATAGCATCTCTCTTTTTCTCTGTCTCTGTCTCTCTCTCTTCCCCTTCTCCCTCTCTCTCTTTCTCTCCTGTCTCTCATATATGTCCCCGATTTCCCAACCCTGGCTACTACCTCCAGAAACCTGGTTTCCCACACATGCGTAACACAACTGCAAAGGAATTTGATTCATCTTAGAAATCTGTACATTTCAGCCACCCCTACCACGTTTTAGTCCTTAATGTATTATCACTTATTATTCTAAGTAGATGCTCAAAAGCATATGAAAATTAAAAAATATATATATTAAACATAAAAATTTTCATTGTATCTAAAAACTTACACATCTGGACTTGGCCAAACCGGGTTCAGTTTCCAGCATCCCATATGGTCCCCCGAGCACCACCAGGAATGATTCCTGAGTGCAGTCAGGAGTCACCCTGTACATCGCCTGTGCATTGCTGGGTGTGACCTCAAAATAAGAAAATATATACATATATTTAATTTTTTACTCATTTCGTGGATTTAATACAAATCCATTGTGGGATTTTTCATAGAATTTGATAAGTAGATACTAAAAATTCTGTGTATAGCACATTGGAAAATTAAAGCAAAAAAGACCACAATGACAAAGATAGTTGGAAATGATCACTTTAAATAAGAACTGCATGCTGAAAGTAGGTAGAGGAACAAACGTGATAACCTCTGAGTATTTGTACTGTGAACCATAATGCCCAAAAGAGAGAGAGAGAAAGACAGAGAGAGAGAGACAGAGAGAGTACCTGTCATAGTGTAGTCTGGGGAGTGAGGTGTGAATATGGAGGGGTTGTGGATGTGGAGGGAGGAAAATTGGGGTCATTAGTCATGAGAAATGGACACATGGGTGTTGGATCATTGTATAACAGAAACCCAATCCTGAAGAGATTTGTAACTGTGTATCTAGCAGTGATTCAATTGAAAAAAAAAAAAAGATGAAAAAACTCAATATTAGACCTGAAAAAAAAACCCTAAAACTCAATTTGAAAAATATGTATGAAACTACATTAACAAAAACAAATACAGAGTGGTATTGACCATATGCATGCATTTAATTGATACTTCAAAAAGTCTCAAAGTTACACAAACGGAAAATGGAAAACAGATAAATGTTGTCTAAACATAAATCCTCACCTATATTATGCCTGGTGTTATACATAAAATCTAAATATTTCACGATATTTCTTGTGAAACAATATAATACATATTTGATGACCCTCAGGAAGCAATTTCTTGGATTTGAAGTGATTAGTAAAAAGATTACATTGGGCATTATAAAAATTTGGGGCTGGAGCAATAGTACAATGGGTAGGGCATTTGCCTTGCATGCTGCTCACCCAGGTTTGATCCCCAGCATCCCATATGGTTCCGCAAGCAATGCCAGGAATAATTCCTGAGTGCAGAGCGAGGAGTAATCCCTGAGTATCACAGGGTGTGACCCAAAAAGCAAAAAAAAAAAAATTAGACTATAGTTTTAAGAGTTTGAAATGACATTAGGTGAAAAATATTACTATCATTTCTGATGAAGGAACTATGTCTAAAACTCAAAAAGAACTCACTAATCAAATTGAAAAATGGAAAAAGAATTTGAACATATGCTTTATCAAAAATGATATGCTGAGGGCAAAGAAACTCATTGAAAGATGTACATCATTTGGAAAATATTAATTAAAAACCACAATGGGAAGTCATTGAATCTGTTAGAAGGAAGACTTTCAAATTGCTAATACCAAGTGACAGTGAATATGTTAAACAACAGCAACAGTCAGATGTTGCTGGTCAGAATATAAAATAGTGAAGCCTCTTTTAAAGTCAGTTCATCAACAAACAGAAAGAACAAAGACAAAAAAAATGAAAGAAAAAAAAAGAAAAAAAAAGTCAGTTCATCATTTTCTTATGAAGATAAATGTGCACTATTCACGGCCCACTCTTCCTGCTTCTATGTAATCACCCTAAAAAAGTTTTTTTTTTTCAAAAAAACCCTGCAGGTGAATGTTTATAGCAATGTATTTTATAATTTTATTAAACTGGAAACAACCAAACGTCTTTTCAGCTTGTGAATAGATTTAAAGAAAAAGTAATTTCATTGAATTTCTACTCACTAGGGGTTATATTGTACAATTAATTTATGCAACAACACGATGATTTTTAGATATATTAAGCTACATGAAAGAAAATGCCAAATTAAAGAGTATCTCTATTATGTGATTTTATATTTATATACAATGAAAACATTTTAGGAACAGAAAATAATTTATTTTTGCAGTAGTCTAACTGTCAGAGGACTGGTTGACTACAAAAGAATACATAGTGATTTTGGGGGATACTGACATTCTTTAATGTTTTGGTGTGACTGTTAATATGACTGCAGTTTTCAAGACACACTGGATTATAGTCTATGAAATATGCATTGTATTTATATACTAATATACTTTAAGTCATTTTCAAAAAACATGACAGATATTTAAAAAATGAAAAAATAGCAATTATGAATTTTTAGACTTGTTCTCATTTATAAGTATATTTTATAAAGAAAATAAAAGTTAAAACTTTGATGTTGTTTTTTGATTTTTTAAATTTAATTTTAGGCACACACAGACACATACACACAGAGTTATGTATAAGTTTCTTGGGAAGAAATAGAAAAATGTTACAAAATTCCTCATTTATAAAAAGAAATACAAACCATGCCTGTAAACTGTAAAACAAAATAACTTAAAAAAAAAGTAGTTCTTCTATTGCAGCACAGGGATGTGAAACTCTTACAGTATACTCTCTATAAAGAGACAAAGAAATTAACTTATCTGTACACTGCTTAAGTTTTATTTAATAATTTAACACTTAAAACCCATTTTTATTTGGTTCTTAGTTAAATTCATTATACTTTTTACTGTAGCAGTTTTCTAGACTGTAGAAATGAATAATCTTGTACAGAATCATATTTTTTATGTTATGTTTTTCAGAGATGAATGTAGTAGATATTATTAACAAGAATTGTGTTCATATTGGCCTTTTAAAGTTATTTCTAATGTTTTAAAACTGTTCAAATGTGAGCTAGAGTTACAGTAAGCTATCTGGAACATGGAATTAGTAAAGAGTTTTTTTTTTTTTTGCTCTTTGGGTCATACCTGGTGATGCACAGGGGTTACTCCTGGCTTTACACTCAGGAATCACTCCTGGTGGTGCTCAGGGGACCATATGGGATGCTGGGAATTGAACCCGGGTCGACCGCATGCAATGCAAACGCCCTACCTGCTGTGCCAGGTAACTCCAGCCCCAATTAGTGAAGATTTTTTAAAGGAACAATTTAATTATTTTTTCCCCAAATTTGCAGAAACATGATTTTCAGTACTGAAATGTTAGTTTCAAGCATACCCTGATCTAACACCATCAGTGTCTGCTCACTTTCTTCTTACTTCCATCAATATCTATGACCCCCTTCCTATCCCTGCCCCCTTTGTCTTGGTGAACTCAGTTCTATAGACCAACACTTAATAAAATTAATAGTTTATTTTAAGAAGTCTCTCAGTTTATCTTTTATTTTTTTTTAAGTCTAGACAAGGAAAATTAAACTATGCTCCCAGGTACTGATTGAAAATAATCCTATAAATAATCTTATTTTTACTCCCTACTAGCCCACCTTAAATATGTGCCTGTTAAAATAAAATTCCTGTGGACACGACCTAAAGTACTTACAGATGATATAATTTGTTCATCCATTTGTACTTCCTTCTAGGAAATTCATCAGGAACTACCAAGGGAAATTGGTTTTGGTTATTTTCTGTGGTTACCAGCTTTCTGCTAACAGCTTATTTCCTTCACACCAACAAAACAAATCTATCATTGTGCAACATTCTTAGCCCCAGGGTTTTCTGCAGTTTCTTTATTTTGTTTGATCGAAAATACATACCAGTTACTTGTTCAAATTCGGAGATATATAAATTATCCATAAATAGGAGTTATTCTATCATTTAGCTACTTTATAAATTTCCCCATTAAATGATGGCAGTACAATACACAATTATGCAAAGATTAATGTCATTCTGAAGCTAAGAATGAGAACAAAGCAGAGATCATAGGAGTAGATAAGAGAGAACACATGACCAAATACACAACAAACGCCAGAATCATGGTGAATGGCGTGTTACAGCAAGTGTAAGCAAATGAAACCAGAACCTGACAAAATTCAAAGATTCTGTAGTGAAAGCCAGTTAGTGCTGGGTGTATTCAATTACCCTATAGCTGAGAAACAGAAAAGCTTTAAAGTATCAATTGTCTAAGCTGGAAAATAGAGGTCAGTACACAGCTCTATCCAGAATCGAGAAAAGATTTCAAAGGTTCAGAAAATTGTGATAAACCAAGGTCAAAGGAAAATCCAGGGATAAAGATTCTATAAACTGCTAAGTGTATCAGAAATTTCATAGTATCTGTTGTTAGAAAAAAGCCACAAATGATTTCACTTACTATGCAACTGTAGAAAGTGGTAATGAAAATTTATGTAGACTATTGAACATGGCTTCATTTTAAAATATTGAATATTTACTTTGGGAGTATTGTCTGGCTTATTTCCTGGCTCTGTACTTGCGTGCTGAGTATAGAAGGTGCTAATTCAGCAGTGATAGTATAGTCAATGTTACATAGCTAGTTTTACACCAATGGTTTGGTGATATGTACATCGGAAGATGAGAAAGGAAACTCAGGATCTTAACGCCTGGATGTTGTGAAAAATTTCTTTATAATTCACAGTCTTTGCTTTTCCAAAGGTATTGGGAGAAAAAAAAAATCTATTGCCTCTATCTGAAAGACTCTTGTTTTAGCAATTTGAAAGATTCCTTTGAGGGGCTACCCCTAGGGAATCTATTTCGCAATTGCAGAGATTTAGATTTTCTTTACATCCAATCAGAATTTCTTCTGTTTATTTTAATCTTAATGAAGAAATTTCAACATTTTTTTTTTTACTTTGCATCCTGTAGCATTTCAGCACCAACATTTCAGAAATTATAGAAACTTTGTGAAAGTCCTGATGAATAAAAAGGTAGAACAATTAGAACCTTTCAAGGAAATCAAGGCTGGTGTTTTCTCGTATGGAGAAGTCTGTATCCTCTTTGGAACATGCATCTCTCCACTAACTTGTCTCTAAGTAAGTTTTTTTTAAACAAAACTTTTGCTTCACTGAAGGAAAAAAGTCAATGTGATACAGTTTTGTTTATTTTTCAGGTATTTAAGAGACTTGTGATATAAGGTAAAGTAAAAGTAGTAAGTGCTGTTAAATATTTAAATTTGGGCTATTCCACTTTGATAGAATACAGGACATTGGCTCATTACTTAAGGTTATTGATGCCTTAGTAATATTGCTTCTGAATTGTGCCTACAAAGGATACCATGTTCACACAATGATAAAATGAATTAAAAATTTTTAGAGTTCACATACAAGGTCAGATTTTAAAAAGTGAAGGCTTTAGAGAAATTACTCACAATTAGAAAGAACCATAAAGTAAGACGGTTTTAGAAATCGATGTCATTCCCCACAAGAAAAATTCCACTTTGTGCCTCCTTCTGATTCCTTACCCACCCCTTCTCTCTTATATCCCATTGAAGTATGAAATATGCTGTGCTCTTCTGGACTTTATTTGAATAGCTTAGAGGCAGACTTCTTGTTCTTCTTTGTTGTCTTATTCTTTTTTAAAAAGCCATCTTAGGAAAACAAAGTCTTTATAGAATATTTTTTCATTTTTCTATTGAAGAGGAGAATTAGTACTTTTTTAGTGACTAGGAAAAAATAAAAAGAAATGCAGAGCCTGTTCATGCCTTGTCAGGACACCAGACTAGTGATAAATAAAATGAAGCTGACAATAAAGATAGATGCAAAGGAAAATAGACTGAGGCATGAGCCCTGGTGAGTGATACTCTAATTAGAGTGTGACAAAGAATCTTTGCTTGACCAATCTTTCTTCAGGCCCATCTGTGTACTTCCTTATAAAATCTAATTTTATCCAGAATCCTGCTAAGTCAGTCTAACCGAAACCTACTTCACCACCTCAGATTCATGCTTTATGTCTTACCACGTTTTTCATCCTCCACATACCTCAATTATGTCTAATCTCTCTGGCAAGCCATCTACAATGATTCAAGGAGGTTACTCGTTATTTGGATCCTCTCTTAACCCTAATGTTCTACTTAGTCATTTCCGTCCAGTGTTCCCCACACAACTCCTTGACTATAAATTCCTACTTCCCTGTACCTGGTTCATATTGGCTCAAGTAGGGATAAAGATTTAACTCAAAGTGAAATTGCTAAATCATTTGGCTAACTTGGTCATCTTAGTTTTATGCATGGAGTAACTAAGTTCAGATTTGTGTACAGTTCTGATTCTTTTTCTACTAAGGTTTGGTATGATGGAAATTTCCTAAAAGTTTAAGATTTTGAAAGTAAATGGGGCCAGAGCAACATAGTATAGCTAGTAGGGTGCTTGCCTTGCCCGTGGCCAACCCAGGTTGAATTCCTACACCTCATATGGTCCCCTGAGCCTACAAGGAGTGACCCCTGACCTCAGAACCAGGAATACACTGTGAGAACAGCTGGGTGTGATCTGCCCATTTTTTGAATGTTTATAAATTTATTTCAGTTATATTTATCTCAGTCTCTTTTCACATTGGGCAGTACTTGGCTAACTTTTTTCATTACAAATTGTTGAAATATTGAAGATAATCAAAGTAGCAGCCATTTCTCTGGACTGTGAACTAAGCAACAGTCCCACGCCAGCCGAGAAGAGGAAATATCCCTCTTTCCCAGTTGTTTCCCATTTTCGGGGAGAAACGCGGCGTGGCGTCCACCATACTATGAGGAGCGGGAAGGGGGATGAGGGGGGGGGAAAGGAAGAGGAAAAAGGGGAAAAAAAGGTTTATGTACTTGGAGTAGTGGGGCTACATATCTCTTCATTCTCAGCAATGGAAAACTAATTATCAAATGCTTCATTGGTAGTAGGGCTGTCTTTCTTGGGGAGAAACTCCAACAACAATAGTGAGTTTTGTGTTGAAATATGGAATGTAATCAAGGTAAAGAGAAAATGAAGTGAAATTAGTCAGTTATGCAGTTGGGGGGTGGGGGGCAGAGGGCGGGAGTTATACTGGGGTTTTTGGTGGTGGAATATGGACACTGGTGAAGGGATGGGTGTTTGAATATTGTATAACCGAGACATAAGCCTGAGAACTTTGTAACTTTCCACATGGTGAGTCAATAAAAAAAATAATAATAAAATAAAAATGTCACTGCTATGGCCTTCATTCCCCAATTAGATACAAATGGATAAGATGTCTCAGAAATGCAGAAACCAAATCCCTTTGGAGATTAGTTAGAGACAAAAGACGATAGATATGAAACCATTGGCTTAAGTTTATTACTGAGGATATCGCATCTTCAATAATCCCGTCCATCCTATACTACTCCAAAAAAGTGTTTACAGTGGAAAGAGAATAATGATTATGTACCTGAGAAACTCAGTATGCAGAGAGATGACCAGTATTGAGGAAATAAGAGCAGGGGACTGAATGTATCTAGAATGATGTGTAAATTGTGATCCTTTTAAAAAAAAGTCATTAATTATCTTTGTTGTTTTATTTACTATGCTATTAAAAGTGTATATGACTGTATGTTATATTTTAATTATCATTTATATTTTGATTATTGAAAGTAAATTACCATTTAAAACCGTTGAGATAATAACCATTTACTTTAAAGTATTTTCTAAGAAATACAACTTTTTACTTCTTAGAAATATACTCTAATTTTCTTCAGAATTTTTACAATTTATTTTTAATGAATGTATATTCACAGTTTACTAGTTCTTTCCAGTTTTAATAATCTGGTTTCGAATCCCATGAATTAAGTTGGATAGTGAAGTAAAATGGTTTGATTTAAGAAATAGAGAGGAGAAAGGAAAGACAGATTTAGAGGAGAAAATTCCCTAAAGTAAAAGATAGGAATTATATGGCTCACAATGGGATAGAGTATGTAATCCAAAGTGGAGTGAACTTTTTATTGTTGATTTTGGAGGCACACCTGGCATTCTTAGGTGGAGTTCCTGGATCACTGCTCAGAGGACATTCCTGACTGTACTCAGGCCTTGAACCAGGACCTCTCTCATATAAAGCGTATACACTAATCCTTTGAGGAATCTTCCTGGCTCCCATGAATTAAATTTTAAATTTCCAAGGCTGGACTTGAGTTCTGACTCTGATGGTAGAACTACTATCAAACTGGGTTTCTCACCTTAAAAATCTATAATACAGGTCAAATATATGAAGAAACTTTCCAGTATTTGGACAATAGTCAGTTTAGGACTATGATCCTTGAGAGAAAAGAAACATGCAAGATGATTTTGTTTTAGAGATTTGCATCTCTGGTTATCAGAGATATTATCCTGTCATGTGTTTATGTTGTGTTATCTTTGGGGTGTTGAAATCAAAGTGATAGGCTTTCTAAAATGTGTTTTATAGTATTCCCCATTTTCATTTTATTTTGGAAGAGTTTGAGTAGGATCTGTGTTAGTTCTTTGAAAGCTTCATAGAATTTGCTAGCTAACCCACCTATTCATGATATTCTTGACCTGTTTTAATTTGGGTTTTCTCTTGTTCTGGTCTTTTGGAGTTAGTTAGGGAAGTTCTCACTTTTTTCTTTTAATCTGATATCTGTCCCTTGTATCTCTTCCTCCCTAGAAATCCCATTTTCCAGATATTTGTTCAGAGCAATTATCTCATCCTGCCTTTTTATCTCTGTGGTCAGTCCCAATGATAGTTTTGTGTTACAGTTCTCCAGGTCTAATCAAACACCAATATCTGCACTGTTTCTTAAAGGACAGCATGAGAGTTAGTTTATCATTCTAGTTGTTTCTAATTTAAAACACCAGTCACAGGTGATTGAATGAAGCTTACCATGATGGCAAACTATCTCATTTACTCCATCTCCTTATTTAAATGATAATATCATTCAAAAGAACCATTACAGAAACATGCTTATTTTGCTTAACCAAATATCTGGGCATTCAGTAATGCAGTCATGTTAACACACAAATTAGCCATCATAAATGAACTGGGACAACAGAAAACTAGCCATGAGGGTTTTTTTTTTCCACTTTAATAATATCATGGTCTCTAAAACAATATCTCTAAATTTCCATGCAGAAATAAATTAACATGTATAAAAAGTCCAGTACAGTTGCCAGTATGTAACAGTTAAACATATTTAACATTCCTTTTTTTCACCTCATTATACCTCTACAATCAACTACTACATCAGTACTTTGAAAAAGAACCACAGTTTGAAGAACTATGGAGATTCATTTATGTAGGAAAGACAGAGGGGACTTACAGACATTAAGTCTGATAACTCCACTATAAATATTTATGCTTGTACGTTACAGCTCTCTATTTTTTCTTACCTGTCTCATTTCATTATTTTTCTGTTTAGTTTTAGTCACTTTGTTATAATCTCTTTCTTCCCCCAATAATTTTTCATTCAGATTTAATTCCCACCGAGGAATCAAAGTTTTAGAGGACAAACTCTTTTGAGATAACAGAAGATCAAGTAACTTGCTCAAAGTCACACTCTATTAGGAAATGACAGAGCCAGATAGAAAATAATTTTCCCTCCTTTCAAATTCAATCATTCTTTCACTAAAACACTTTGCTTTACAAAGTTGATATATATACTTAAAATTATCATCACTGAGAAAGGAATACTTCAAAATGTGTATGCTTTTTAAAATGGCAGCCTAAGAGCATGTTATTATTGCCCTGAAGTTTTAAATTTTGTATTAAAATAACAACTAAAATATGTCAGACATAATAATTTAGAATTAACCATGAACTTGCTGTAATTATACACATATAATTATTTTTGTAAGATGAATCTCATTCTTCTTATAGAACTAACTTCATTTTCAATACTTTTGGGGGAGGACACTGCCAGTAATTCTCAGGTCTAGTGTCACTCAAGCCAAATACAATTCTTGGAGGACACCAGGGCCATATTTTATGGTGCTTTGGAGTTCCTGTGGTAGTAGTAATTAAATTCAGCTCTCACCCTGCCAGGCATATATTCTCCCACCCAAGTCATATTCAAGTGCAGTGCAGTAAATTATAATCTGTTCATTATAGTTTGCAATTTAGAAACTTAAGGTATTTATTTTTTTATCAATTAGGTGGCACCATAGCATTGTCCTCCCATTGTTCATTGATTTGCTCAAGTGGGCACCAGTAATGTCTCCATTGTGAGACTTCTTGTTACTATTTTTGGCATATCGAATAAGCCACAGATAGCTTGTCAGGCTCTGCCATGCAGGCGGGATACTCCTGGTAACTTGCTGGGCTCTCCAAGAGGGACAGAAGAATCGAACCCGGATTGGTCATGTGCAAGGTAAATGCCCTACCCTCTGTGCTATCTTATCAGGTAAAGCATAATATGATCATTAAATTTTAAAAACTGTGTATTCAATATTTTAACTCATTTCTATCATGTTCATAGTAAACTTTTCTGTATAATTTTAATTTTACTTTGGTTAGATAAAAGCTACTGGAAAAGATAGTTTCTATTTAAAATGATCTTAAATAGCTTTCACCCTTCAGAATGGAAATGTACTTAACAATAATACAAATTTGCCACACTTTAAGAAACAACTTTGATACATCAAAATCTATTCAGGAGAGAATAAAGGAAGAAAGTATTTTGTGGGGGCATAATCAATTATCCTAGGTAAAATGTAAGCAGATTTTAGCCTCATTTAAAAATCTATCTGCAGCTTTCTATTCACTACTTTTGATCTCAAAAGAGAAAATGTAAGATGTGCTCTTCATATTTACCTGCACTTGCAAAATGTATCTGAAGGATTGTGAAAAGTAAGAAAGTTGATTGGCTGTCCAAGACATTTGTTTGGGGATTGGGAGCAGATCTGGAAAGATGGGTAAGTAGAATAGAAAATGGTCTTATATTTTAACATGCTCTTATTTTGGAACTTATTTTGGAACTGTGTGAATACATATACTTTTAAACAATTTATTTTGAACTAAATTTCAAAATAAAATTATTCCACATTTTTTTCTTATCTAAGAAGGCCTGCTGACCTGATTAGTTGATCTCAGTGTTTGTGGTATTCTAGATGATGTGTTTGTCATATTGTCTTCTTTCTTTCCTGCCTGTCACAAAAGTTGGTGAATTTGACCTAGCCTGTCTTTTAGTTTAGTCTAATTAGGACATAATCTTGTAGTCAGTACATACTCATTTGATACAATAGGAATTCACTAAAGATCCAGAAACTGTATTAAGGAACTTAATTTTCTGTAATGATGAAGAAACAAATTGATGTCATGGAATATGTTTGCATCAACTTCATTCTTTGAAAGTCTTAAAAAATGACATCCCAGTGACTTTAATTCCATTATTTCTTCTCAAAGACAGCTTTAGACGAAAAATAATCTCACTGACACAGACGAATCTGTATGACTCTAATTTCCATAAGAATTGCAAGATTAAGGGGGAGGCTTTGTGCCAGGAGCCTGTAAGATGGATAACACTGTGCATCACATATGTCAGGAGAAGGCACCTTAATAAGACCTAGGCTCTAGGGAGAACTGAGGCCAGTGTGGGGTGTTAAAGTAGTCTTGCTTTTCTCCACCTCCATTGAGAAGTTGTAAATTTAAAAAGTGAGCCATTTTTTTTTATGGGTGGACTTCAGTAGTAAAGGAAATGCATTCTATTGCTCAATGCCAAAGAGAGAAGAATTTTGTGTGTTTTGTTATGTCTCAGTCTTGTGGTGAGCCCTGAAGTACAAAATGTAGACAAATCCCACAGCAGTAGTAATGTGGACAAATTTCCTTTATATATCTTAAGATATAAAAGTTAAGAGCAGACATAAGTAATAGCAAAAATTCATATGAGCTCAGGGGCCAAGTCATGGTTGGTATGGCAACTATCATTTTGAATTTTTTCACCTTTGTGTAAAATAAAATTCTAGCTGCATTTTGTCCATTAATAGAAATATATAATAAGGTGCTTGGTGGGCATTATATATGTGTAGATACTGGACCTTGAGCGCAAGTAGAGAAATTATTAGAAATGCAGGATGGAACTATTCTATCTATTATCTATCTATCTATCTATCTATCTATCTATCTATCTATCTATTATCTATCTATCTAATTTTCCATATTTTTAGCTTTGACTTTTTTACAGCAGTATAAATGTTGTCTTTCCTATCCCTACCCATCATCTATCTTTCTTCTCCCTTATTCTTGGTAAGGACAGTACAGTTAGAACCCATGGGTTTGTTTTTATTGTCCACTTCCTTTTCTCCATTGCTGTATATATCTCATATGAAATTTTACCCCCTCTGACTTATTTTTCTTAATGTGGATAGGATTTAATCTTTTCTTATAGCAAGTAGTATTTGTGTGTGTGTTTTTGTATACATGTGTACCATTATTTCTTTATTCGATTATCTATCATCTGAGTTTTTCCCAGAATTTGGCTATTGTAAAAAGCAGAAGCATCTATATTGCATTGGACTAAGCATAGGGTGTGCATATATTTTTAATTAATTAATTTTTTTGAATTCTTGGAGTATATACCAAAAATGAAATTTCTGTATCATATAGTAGTTACATTTTTGATTTTGAGAAGTCTCTATACTTCTTTGGAATCAGAGGACAATCCCTCCAATATTTAATTAAGGTTCTGTTTACACTGCATCTCTGTTAACAGTGACTGCTTCTGGATGTTTTGTTATCATCCTCATTCACATATATAAAGTCATCATGTCATTTCTATCTGCACTTCCCTAATAGTGCTAATAAACCATAAAGTTTTATTAATGATTATGTCTCTATGGATACATTCTGAATGGAAACTTTTTCTTTCAGTAACATTTTTCTGACATTTCATTCAATATTCATTTATTCATTAATAATTATATGTCTATAATATATTATATATCTGATGCTATTTTTAAAATTATGCAGACTACTGTGAAAAAAAAAACAAGTTTTTTCTGTTTCCCTAACAGTTTAATTCTGTTAAAGTAGATGGAATAAAATCAAAGTAAGTAAAATATAAACCATTGACTGTTGTAAATGATATTAAAAAATAAAGTAGCTAAGAGATATATGAAACATCACAGAGATGAAAATTTTAAATTAGTGGCCAGGGGATGACTTACTAGAATTCTAATTTTTGAGTAAAGCTCTAAAATGAACGAGGAAATATTCTGTGCAAAACTAGGAAAATCAGAGTCCTGGAACCCCCAAATACAATTTCTTTTGGCAGAATGTTCCTGTTGAGTTGAAGGAACATGATGAAACTACCTAGTGAGTGGATTATAAAGAACTTGAAGGATTACAGGGAAGTTTGAAATGGCAGGAGGGAAGATTCTCATAGAATTTTGAAGATCAAACTCCATAGTGTGGAGTTTGCCTTTTTCTCAGATTGAGTTGAGAACTAGCAGAGGCTTATGTAAATACAGGCATAGTAAGCCCTAAATGTCTCTTAGCTGCTGAGTAAGGAAAATATTATAGTATAGGCCGGAACTGATACATAAAAGTAGATCTGAGGGTTGGGGAGCAGGGGCAGATATTATCTTAATTGTCAAACATTAGAGTTTGAGATGTTGATTTTTCCATATGACTAAAGAAGTAAGATTGGAGACAGTATGGGTTATCATTACCCATACAGACGTTCTTTAAAACTTGAAGACTGGATGAGACTTTTCAAGTGATAACTATTTAAGATATCAAGATTTAGATAGCTATGAGGGAACAGAGAAAGTAATTAGCACACTGGCTCCTGGTATCAACAGAGTTAGGAGAGTCACACTCTCACATCCTAGGCTTTTACTCAGACACTATTTTGTCAGTAAGTGAATGAGAAACAGCAATTTACACCAAATGTGCAATTATGTCTCTTCCTTCAATGTCTAGCCTTCCATGAGTTTTTTACTCCATCCATTACTGTGAAATATACTCTAGTATTTATTTTTGCCGTACCCATAGAAAAACCCTTTTAATAAAAATCACCCTACCCTCTATAACAAATTGCACTTAAGAAATATCATCATGCTTTGAATTAATTTATTCTTTCCTCACATATTTTCTGAAATCCCATAAAAAGTAAAGTTTTTGATAGTATAAATTGTCTCTTAGTTGCAGTTGTAACCTCTGTGATCAGAAAAATGCCTTGCAAATAAGAATAATCTACGAAGTTCTTCTTTTCTATGCATATCACAGTATGTTCTGAAGGAGACCCTGTACCCTCATAAACAAACAGAATGGACACTTTGTCAGTGTTCCCTGCTGGCTACTCTATTATATAATCTTAAAACTATTCTTTATTTTGGTCCTATATTTTCTCACATTCGGGAAGAAGTAGTTCTAAAGTAAATTTATTTTGAGTCAGAGAAAATAGGACTAAACAGAGACATTTTTCTTTTTCCATTTTTTTCCAAAATGAAAAATGGAACAAAATATCCTACTTGCCTCCTTTACTTTCAAATTATGACATCTTTGTCTTATATTTATGTTACTATGAAATTATTTTTAGGCCATGGATTAGAACAGTTGTCATTAAAGCTGTCAGAATATATTGAATATGACTGTGGACCATGAAAGTTTGGAATTTGTTTCTTCTTTGGAAAAGATGACATAAGAACACTTAACTCACAAGGTTATAGATATGAAATGAATTACATGTTTGCAAGTTCCATATACTTATTTGTTTCATTTCTGTGAGTCTAGTAAAAAATGTATCTAGCTCCTTCTTCCTGATCTGTATGTCACTAAACATTAATAAAGGTCTAGATGCCTGGTCCACCCAACCAACACAAGAAGATGGAATGCTTGTGTTCCTTTCTGATCATTTCAAAGACAGGCAGGGAATCTACAAAACTCTTCTTTTGAGACCTGCCGTGATAAAACCTCAAGATTTTCTCTGATAAGATAGTAGACCTGTTAATGCTGTTTTCTCTTTCAAATCAACTCTTGAATCTTAGAATTTTTGGGAAGCATCACCAATAAATGGCTTCGCCATATGTCAGCAAGAATCCCACAGCAATTGGGAAGGAAATTAAAGTTCCTTACAGTTTGTGAGCATATGAGAAAAGGACTTGGATTTTTCTTGAGAATAGCATCTTGTCAGTGTCTTTCCTCTACACCAACATGATGTCAGCACACAACTATTCTTATGTTCTTTTATGGAATGTCAGGTAGTTCTTTTATTTAAAAATTATTTTTAATTAAAACACTGTGATTTAAAAAGTTGATCATAGTTGAGTTTTAGGCATACCATGTTTCAAAATCAATCCTACCTCCAGTGTCAACATCCACCAGTGTCCCCAGGTTCCCTCCCACTTCCCCACCTATTTCTTTGACAGGCACATTTTTAAGTTTGCTTGTTGTAATTTGGAGGTCCTCCCTTGAGTGCTTTTGATTCTGTGGTTTAGATGTATAGTTATAGTACTACTTCATACCACCATGGTACCTGATGGCCTTGACCCCTGTTCCCAATACTTCTTCCCCTGTGCACTTAAAATTTGATAGTCCCTGACATATTTTACCAGATATTTTAATGCTTATCAAGATAGTTACCTTAATTATTTCAAAACTACTATGCCATTTATTGAATTGTAACTGGCATAATTTACAATCCAATAATTGTAGGTTTATAAAAAGGATATTGAATGTTCCAAGATTTCTCACCTACAAACATATAGATTTGTTACTTCTTTAACATTTCCTAGAGAATTTTTGTGAAAATTATATGGCTTGGCACATTTAAGCAACTATCATAAATATCTGTTGCATAATTATTGCATTGATGATATTAATTATAGTTTTTTATATTTTAGAAATGCTATTCTCATTTTTATTGAAGCTCTATTAGTTTCTGTTAAAGCTGTTGATAAGATTTTTAATATTGGTTACATTGAAATTATGTTGACTTATGTTCAAGTGTTAAAGCTGATTGTATTTATAAGATATGAGGATAGTGTTTTATTACATCTGACTTACCAGTAACTATCACAGTTCACTTGACCTTCTCCACTCTTTAGTCCACTTAACTTCATACCTCGATGACCTCAGTTCTATGGTTAGAGTCTAAGGGTTTGTTTGCATTGGACTTTGTCTCTTCTTTGATGTTGTTTCTTAACTACATTGGCGTGCAATCAATAGCAAGTCTCCTTTTTCTTTTGATTCACTCAGGATATCTCCCTGGCTTCCATTACTTTTTAAAAAAAGACCATTAATGATCTTTGTTGTTCTTTTTATTATATTACTGCACAGTAGACATAAAGTTGCCAAAGTCACGGAAGCATATTGGAGTTTCCATGTGGGTTTGAACCACAGAGCATCATATTTCCTAAGAATAACAGAGCAGATTCTGTCTGGTTATGGGTTGGTAATAGATCACAGAAGACATTAGAGGTCCTTTGCTTGCTGCTCTGTACGAGCTAACAGTAAGCTTTATCTCTATAGGAGCTTGGCTTCCTTAGGAGCAGTTACATGTGTGTTGGTAGGGGTGGTCTATTTTCTGCTAGGAATAAGTGCTTTAGATAAAATCTCTCAAATACCTGTTAGTTTAGTTATTTAAAAGGATGACTAGAGCTCTCCTTAGGAAGATTTCCTCATGGGTATAATTGACTGTAAGATATAATATATTGTACAAAAGCTCTGATATCAGTAAGGCTTTGATATGATGCCTGCTGGTAAATCTGACCCTTGTTTGTACACTGTAGATGTTTGCTTCCTTGCTTTAGTGTCATAAGTATAGTATGGTAGGATTAGATACTTTAAATTTCATATGTCCTCACTATATAATGGGTAACATTTCATATCTTAGAAATCTCTTTCCAATTGCACCTTGATACCCAGTGATGGTCCTTCTCTATTGGCGAGTGTACCTCTGTCTCTAGTCTGTCTGGGTGCTCTTCATTTGTCATTTGCTGAACTGTGGAGCTTTGTTAATTAGGGTTTCAGGTCAGGTTCAGTGTACATCAATCCGTTGCAGATTTTCTTTGATTGTATGAGGTTATAAATGCCAGTCACACTCCTATAACTTTCTTAAAGGGATGAAATAAATTCCTTATAGTTCCCAGGCTATTCATAATACAGTTGTTTCTGGCATTAAATGTTCTAACAGAAATCCCACCATGAGTATGACCTTCTCCATAATCCTCAGCCAGCCTGCTTAACAGGCACAAACAAATTTACTTCGCATTGTTTGTTACAAGACAAAGGCAAATGGAATTGTCAAAATTTAGATAAAAGATTTTCTTATTATTTCATTATTCCTTTCTTATTATTTCTTATTATTTAGAAAAGAGCATAAAATTTTAGAATAAATTCATATGTGTGTTCAGATTCTAGGTACAAATATTTAACTTATTTTTCTATGTTAGCTACAGGCACCATTAATCCCCAAAATAGTAAGATTGAATTTCCTATTTTAATTATCATAAAATTCATATTTAATTACATTATGTAATTATGTAATCAATGAGTTCCCATGAAACTTGCATAATACATTGTAGGTTTTAAAATCAACTTAAAATTTTATCATGAAAAATATTTTCCTTCACAATAAAAGTGAAGCAAATCTTTGAGATTATGCAGGTCATCCATGTTCACTATAAAATAACTATAATCTTAAAGAGGCTTCTCAGTTTGAGTCCATGGATATAATTATTAGCACAAGATGCCTTGAGCACTGGCAAGTCTCATCTGATGGACACTAAGCCCTACTGGGGTTGCCACTGAGGTACCTGGATACTATCTGGCCTTGAGCATCAAGCTATCAGATCTGTACTTCCAGGGAGTGAATTGGTAGATATGGTCACTATTTTAAATAAGGAGAAAATAATTAAATATGTACATAAGAGAATAGAAAATAATTTTATGAAACTCAACTGTCTAACATAATACCTGTGCATTCTACTTGTATCTTCCCTTCATGATTTTTATGTGTTTTTATGTATTTTATCCATATTTGCTCTCAATGGAATGAACATCTCCTAATGCAGCATCTATGTGTACCTGGGTCGAGAACTCAACATGAGGAATGACTTGGCACCAGATCTGCACGTGAGGAAGAGAGCAGTGTGGAATGCCTTCAAGAACATTGAAGAAGTGGTTAAGAGGACAAAGGACCTCCAATTCTGGGTACATCTTTTCGATTCCACCATTCTTCCTGCACTAGCATATACCTCAGAGACCTGGGCCCTACGCAAACAGGATGAGAATGCCATTCAGATATCCCAAAGAGGAATCGAAAGAGCTATGCTAGGAGTATGACATTTCACTCTAGTGAGAGAAGGAATCCAGAGTTCCGATCTCTGTTGATGATAAAAATCAGGGATGCATCACCAATGCTGCAGTGTCCCCACCCCACCCCTACCTGTCCCCATGAAATATACTTCTCTCTCTGTTTCTCTCTGTCTCTCTCTGTCTCTTTTTCTACTTTTAGGTATTATGGTTTGTGGTATTGTTATTGAATGGCTGTCATGCATATCATTTTACCGCCTTTCAGCACTCAGTTCTTGTCCAAAGTGATCATTTCCAGTTATCATTGTCATGGTAGTCTCCTCTGTGTCCTGCTTGCACTGCCCCACAACTTGTGGCAAAATTCCTACAGTGGACTGATTCTCCTGGCCCTCATTTCTACTGTCTTTGGGTATTACTCATACTATGTTTACCTTTTAATATCCCACAAATGAGTGTGATCATTCTATCTCTGTCCCTTTTCCTCTAACTCATTTCACTCAACATGATACTCTCCATGTTCATGTATGTATGGTCAAATTTCATGACTACATTTTTGCTAATGGCTGTGTAGTATTCCATTGTGTAGATTTACTATAGTATTTTAATCCAATCATCTGTTCTTGGCACTTATGTTTTTTCCAGATTTTGGCAATTGTGCATAGTGCTGCAATGAACATAAAAGTGTAAATGGGTTTCTGCATTGTATTTTGCACCTCTAAGTCATAGTCCCAGGAGCATTATTGCTGAGTTGTATGGAAGATCAATTTCTAGGGTTTTTTTCCTCACTTTTTATTTTATTTTAGTACTGAGTTATTTATAGTTGGTTTTTGTCATATGATGTTCCATCACCAATCACACCAGCATTGTCAACTTCCTTCCACCAGTGCTCCAAGATTCCCTGTCCTAAGCCCTTGCCCCAGCCTTAGCCTGCCATCTTGATAGGTTATCTTTTAAACTTGGTCATGTATGAGTCTCATGATTTCAGTGTTGTTGAATGTGTGGTTTGAATATTTAGCTCTATCATCCCTTAACACCACCATCTTATGATTTTCTTGAGGACTCTGTATATTTGTGACATAATTATCCATCAGATTTGTTGGCAGGAAATATTTCCAATTTCTATTTGGAAAATGCAGTATTACTTATTTTCTCTAAAGAATACATGTTCATTTTGATGAGATCCAGCTCATAAATGTTTATCTTATGGATCATTCTTTTGGTATATCATAAAAGAAGTATTTTTAAAACTCAAAGTTATCAACATTTTCTTATGTATTCTTGAATTTTAATAGTTTTAGATTTTGTTGTTTTGTGATCCATTAGATTGTTTTTGATTAGTGAAATCTATGAACCAAATATTTCTTTAGGGGGAAGAGTATCACTGTATCACTGTCATCCTGTTGCTCATCGATTTGCTCGAGGGCACCAGTAACGTCTCCGTTTGTTTTAGTCCTGAGATTTTAGTAGCCTCTCTTTACTCATCCTCCCCAACCGTGTTGCATTGGAGGCTTTTTCAGGGTCAGGGGAATGAGACCCATCATTGTTACTGTTTTTGGCATATCAAATATGCCACAGGGAGTTTGCTAGGCTCTTCTGTGTGGGCAGAATACTCTTGGTAGCTTGCCAGTTTCTCTGAGAGGGAGAACTAGACAATAAGAGGTTGCTTGGCGTTGAGCTTCTGGGAGCTTTGTTTTATAGTCTCTGGATCTTGGCTCTTTATGGGATTACAGTGTGCTGAGGGCAGTTTGTGGGTGTGACTGCCTAGCTACTGGAAAATGGGGGATTTGGGTGGAGGATGCCCAGTCCCGATCCAAGCAGGCTTGGAGATCTCAGCCCTGGATCCTGCACAGTCCTACATACCTGGGTTTCTCTGCCGGTTGCTTCATGCGTGAGGCTCATCGAAGCATGTAGAGAGTGTCCTTGAGCATGGCTGTGGCTGGGTTCCGGAGGTCTTCAGCTGCCGGGGCTCTGTTAGAAGCAGGGAGAGAAACTCAACCCACCCCCCCTCTAGGGGCCCCAGTGAAGACAGCCAGGCATGGGGGGCAGGAGATTCTGCAGGGGAAAGAGTACTGATTTCTAAATGTCCTAGTACCACTTATTTAAAAGACATGTATCTTTTTTCCTACCAGAGAAACTTTACATCTTTTTGTTGTTGTTTTATATTTTGGAAAATGTTAACTAGTGCTTAGGATTTATTGTTTGCTCTGTGCTCAGGGATCACTTCTGGCAGTACTCAGGGAACTATATGAGGTATCAGGGATTGAACCTGATATATGAGGTAGTGCCTTACCTGCTGTGCAGTCTCTCCATCCCAAGAACCTTTATATCTTTGTAGAAAGTCAATAAATCATAGAGATAGTGATAATATGGAACTATTACTAGGTTATCCATGCATTTCTGGTGATGCATTTGCCTATTGTAAAAATACAATATCCTGATTTTCTTGTTTTTATAGTGCATTTTATTTTTTAAATTTTTTTATTTTTTGCTTTTTGGGTCACACCCAGCGATGCTCAGGGGTTACTCCTGGTTTTGCACTCAGGAATTACTCCTGGCAGTGCTTGGGGGACCATATGGGATGTCGGGGATCGAACCCGGGTCGGCCGCATGCAAGGCAAACGCCCTACCCGCTGTGCTATCACTCCGGCCCCTATAGTGCATTTTAAAGTAAGGTAGTTCTCCAACTCTGCTATTTTTAAAAGTTGTGTTAGATCTTCTAGTTCCTTTATATTCTTATATGAATTTAAAATGATTGGATGAATATTCATAAATAAGTTTGCTGTAGGTTTGACAAGGGTTGGTTGAATTTAAATATAAATTGGGGAGAACTTATAATCTTAACATGCTGTTAAACATATTTTTAAAAACATTCATTTCTATTTTAAAATATCCATCTTGCCAGTTTGTCATTTAGGGTAGAAGGTGAGATGAAAAAAATTAAGAATAAAAATCAAAGTATTTCATCACCATTAGACTAGTCTTGCCAGAAATACTAAAGAGTTTCTTTAGAAAATAAGGAAGAGTCTCACTGACAAGTAGTAAGAAATCCCACACCATATAAAAGGCAGTATAGGCAAGAGTAAAATTATGACCCGCGGAATTTAATGTAAAACAATCCATTGAAATGACCACTTATATAGAATTTTACTTATAAAGTTTACAGTTACCTTTGAACAACAACTATGTAATAAAAACTTCAGAAACATAACAAACAATATAAGGAACACAAAAAATTTCAAAAAGATGAAGTTAAAGTTCAAATACCTAAAACAATAACAACAAACACCTGTATTTTAATAATTTCCTCAAATATTAATGACCTGAATCTACAAGTTAAAAGACAAAGAGATATAGAAGAGTGAAACTATTTAATTCCAATCATTTGCTCCTTAAGGAAGCAATGCTACTGTATCACTGTCATCCCATTGATCAACAATTTGCTCGAGTGGGCCCAGTAATGTCTCCATTCATCCTAGTGCTGAGATTTTAGTAGCCTCTCTTTACTCGTCCTTCCAGCCTCTCTTTACTCCCCAATGGTGCCGCATTAGAGGCTCTTCGGGGTCAGGGGAAAGAGATCCAGCATTGTTACTATATTTGGCATATGAATACTCCACTGGGAGCTTGCTAAGCTCTCCCAAATGGGCAGTAAACTCTCTGTAGCTTGCCAGGTTCTCCAAGAGGTAGAACTAGGTTATCAGATGTCACACAGTCGTGAATAGTCTCTGGGGGCAGTTTCTGGGTATGACTGCCTAGCTACTGGAAAATGGTGAATCTGGGTGGAAGAGGCCCAGTCCTTGAGCAGCCTTGGAGATCTCAGTCCCGAGTTCCGCACACCTGGGTTCCTCTGCCCGTTCCTTCATGCATGAGGTTTGTCCAAATGTGTGTAGAATGGCCCTGAACATGGCTATGGCTGGGTTACAGAGGTCTTCAACTGCTGGGGCTTCCTGGGGATGAGAGGGAAATTCAAGCTGTCCCTGATGAAGACAGCCAGGCACAGGGGCAAGAGACTCTGGAAGCACATTGTTCCTTTTAAGAAAAAATACAAGCTTGATGCTAAAAGTTGGAAAACTAACGTAGAAGCAAATAGTAATTTACCTGGTAACTTAGTGGCAACTTTTCCAGTTAAAACAACTAACATAGATTTAACATACAGTGTTACAATGTAACACTGTAATGAGATAGGAACAAATGTTATATAGCAATTAAGAGTTTGAAGGGACCAGAAAAACAGTTAGTAAAGGAGAACTAAAACACATTAGGCAATTATTGATATATAACTAAACAATGACAATTATAGTACTGCAGTAATAATAGGGACTTTTACATCACACTTATAAATATAGACACAAAGGTTCAGAGAAAAAAATAGATATATAAAACCTTAAATGACAGTTAAGAACAAATGGACCTAATTCAGGTTTATAAAAAATTTTACCCCGAAAGAGTAAAATGTGAATTTTTCCCAAAGAAGCATATAAACACTTCTAAGAATAGATTAGATGCTAGAGCACAAAAGTCAAGAATTTAATTAAAAATTACCTTCTTTATAATATGTTAGTTTACATAAAATATTTAATACTTTTTCTGTTTTACAAATAATTTTTAATAGTATGATAGTCTGGTTAAGTACAGAATAACTGCTACTGAATTATATCAGTATTCCTCATTTGATAATTATTTTTAGTCTTATGAACAGTGATTCTTTCTCTTTTGGATTTTATCTGTATCATTGCAAAAGACTGTGTAAATCTTCCTTATTACTAAGCCACTGTATTTTTCCTTGTGGCTTATCCAGTTACCACCTGCTTCAGCAATTCTTTTCAAATTACTATGTACATCTTGATCAGATCTTTTGCTTCTTATTTTTTTCCTTTCCCTTTTTCTTTCATTTTCTTAGTTTTCTATGTCCACTTATGACTAATTTGCAGCTCAAGATCAATCTGCATCTTTTAAGCAGTTGGATAGTGTGAGTGCCCCCCCCCACTTTTGAGAACTGGCGTCTTGCAGGAGTGGATCTACTCTCAGATTTACAGGAGTGAAACACTTAGCTCACCAAAGTCTCCTAGCCCGCTATGGCTCTCTATGACCCATTAGAAATTCAGTTAGATATGAAGTCTCTATAGCCATACCTCCTGAAAAACTCTAAACTAATTCTCTCTAGAATTTTCATTTTTCTGATTTTTCCATTGAACTCTTCACTAGAGGTCTACAGCTTTTCCTCAACACTAGGGGAAGTCTTGAATATTAATTTACTTAATTCCATTCCTAATAAATTTTAAGTTCTTGACCCATTATACAATGGATCCCATTTTCTTGCCTTTGCAACTCCTCTGACAAGGCACAGTGGTTTAAAATCATGCTGCATTGGATTTGAAATAGAAAGCCACATGGAGTTTGAGGTTATGAAGTAGTCTCTCAAAAATATGCACAATGCTTATATGTTTGGTTAAGCTACCTTTAGGAATGTATGTTTAAGCAACTTCTATTCCTTTAGATAGAATCTTCCCCCCTATTTATTTTTATATTTTAACAAGTATTGCTTTCCCTTAAAACATATATTTAACACAAGTTTACTTCACCCTAAATAAATTAAATATTGAACAAAGAAATTTATTGAACCTTATAAAAATAATGTCTTGTGCACAAAATAACTCAATTTTCACTGTATCACTGTATCACTGTCATCCCATTGTTCATCAATTTACTCGAGAGGGTCCAGTAACATCTCTATTCCTCTCAGCCCTGAGATTTTACCAGCCTCTTCTTACTCATATTTCCCAACGACTAGAGATTCTTTTAGGGTCAGGGGAATGAGACCTATCGTTACTGTTTTTGGCATATGAAATACGCCGTGGGGAGCTTGCTAGGCTGTCCCATGCAGGCAGTAAACTCTCAGTAGCTTGTTAGGTTCTCCAAGAGGAAGAACTAGGCTATCAAACTTAATAAATGCAAGAAAAATTAAGATTTGTAGCAGAGGCAGAATCTAGACTTTGGTGATCGACAGAACTATATGTCCTGGCTTTCGGCAGTCTCTTATCCACTTCTGCTCTAGGTGAGGAAGACTAGGCTTTTGAATAATTCCAATTAAAGGAGAAAGTAGAAAATATTTATATAAAAATTCATGTATTTAAAAATATTGCAATATTAGAATTTTGTAAATAAAAATAGTTATAGCGTTTTTAGTAGTTTGCACTAATTTACATTTTAACCAATGGTATAACATAATCCTTTTGCATCCTACCCTTGCCAACACTGTTGTTTTCACTCTTTCTGATATATAGGGCATCCTCACAGGCATTCGAGGATATCAGTGATTTTCATTTGCATATCATTAGTAATAAGTGTTTTAAATGTGTTTTGAAGTGTGTTTTTAAATGAGTGTTTTAAAATGTGTCTGTGAACAGTCTACATGTCTTCTTAGAGTCCTTTGCACATTTTTTGATTGAGTTGTCTATTTTTGTTATTGAATTGCAACATAAAGAATTTTATTATGGTCAAATACCTGTAGATAATGGCCTGTGATTTTTACATAAATCCAATTTGGACTATTATTTTTACCTCTTTGTGTTTAATCCCCTACTAGGAAGTAAAGCATCTGTTTATCTTACCGTGTATGCTCTCATTTCCCTCCCATTGGCTATCAAATGCAGCCTGTATATCTCCTATGGCATGCATATATTTTCTTTGCATTTTGTCTTCATATGTATTCAGTTTGTGTCTTCTTGATCACATTAATATTCCTTGATGACAGAAATGTACGCTTCCTATAACAATTCCTCCCTCACAGAGAAAGTTCAATAAAAATACATTAAATTAACTCCTCTTCCTCCCTCATGTTTAAATTAGATTCATCTAAATACCAAGCAGTTATATGAATATAGTCAGTTAAAATAATGCAGGAAAGAGTGATGAGCTTTATCTATGTGGGCATTTGCATGTAAAAGATGGTCCATCAGTTCTTTAGATTGTTTAGATGGTGAATAACGGAGTATTCTGGGTCTCTGATATTTTCATTAGTGTTTCTGATGCTTATTTTGGTGACAACACGAACCAGTATGAACTCAATCTTCTGGGAAAAAAATACTTTCCCTAAGAATCAAAAAAGAATATAGTCACCAAAGAGTGGAACTTTATCCTTGTTCATTGCTGTTCTTCATTCCTCTCCTTCTGAGATTTTGGTCCCCTTTTTAACTTTGGAATGCAAAATTTTGTGGTTACTTTTTCAACTGAAATTTTTGTTTAACCATAGTTTTTGAGGGATAAGCACATCATTTTGGATATGACATCCATATTCTCTATAACTCCACGGTTTTGAGTCACTTAGCACTTCAAAAATTTGTTATTGTTGTTTGTGTATCTAACTCAGCTTTCATTCATACTTAAAATGATTAATATTAGAAGAGTAAAGTAAAATAATGCTCAGTCATATTTTAGCATTGAACTCCTGTATATGTAAAAATATGATACATTTAAGCAATAATGATATAATAATTATTATAATTTGCTGAGCATTTAAATATATCCTGGGACAAACTGGTTATTCCTTTCATCTTTGTAGTGGTCAATTTAAAAGGTAATTTATCACCGTTTTACGTATAAGAAAACTGAGGCAAGTGAACTGAACTTGTCTGAGAATACAGAACCTATAAATGGAGGCTCTGACTGCATTTTAAGCAATCGAACCAGAGATCTGCGGAACCCTTAGCCATGCAAGATACTGCTTTCTTCTAAGACAGATTTAGTGTTTTCAATATCTGAACAAATGCATTATGTCAACTTACATAACATAGTTATTATATCCGGCAAGTAATAGGACCATGGGGTGATTGTTAAAATATAACTAATAATAAGTACGTACTGAGAATGTGTAGTTCATCTTCTGCAGGTCTAAGGGAATTCCTGATCAAGCAATAAAATATATGCCCCATAGCTGACTACTAAGATACAGAGCTCCATTAACCCATTTCATTCTAGAGAACTTAAAAGTAAAATCGCATCTCCTTAGCAAATCCTTTTAGTTTGGTAAGCTTTTATCTAACCAAGCAATGTAAATCTCTATAGGACCCAAGGGTTACATAGCTAATCCAATTAAAACCATTCCCCTCTGTCTGCTGGAGAAAGTAGTACTGTTTTTATTACAGCAGAATCCTGTCCTTATTTAACAGAGGATTTTGGTGATGTCTTATTTTAGTTAAGTAGCCTCATGAGGATTTATTCTATATTGTTATTAATAGGCCTTTAACAACCCCAAGGTATAAAACAATGCTGTTTTCTGGAAATGGATGGGAATAAAGATGGTCGGTAGGTTGACACATGCAGATGACGCATACAGCAAACATAGGCCTCCTTCATCAGAAAATAAATCCCAGCATCTAACGTTGCTGTTTTCTAGCTTTTATTTATTTTTTATTTATTTTTAAACAAGAAGATTGGAATCTACAAATAAGACTATGAAAAATGTGAAATCTGAGTTTTACTCTTATTAAATTTTTGAGTCTGGGTTTCTATAACTCATAAAGAGAATCTAAAGTGAGTGTAATAGAGATCAACAACGATAATTTCAAGTAACGTCCATGAAGAAGTGCTCAGGGAGTGAAGAATTATTTAGTGTGAAACAGAGAAGATTGGGGAATAATTTAAACAATGTTCAAAGATATGAAGAAAAATTATTCATCTACTTTCTGTTGAGAGCTAGCAGCAGGAAATGGGCTTTTGCTGCTATCTGAGGAATTCGTGTTATTATAGAAAATAGTTTCCTCAGGCAAAGGTTTTTAGGTATTTTTTCAGGAGTGCATTGTTGAAAGGTTTGTGGGTTTTCTTCTGAAGGTCTTATACACAAAATGTTTTCTTAAAAATTTAATGTTTATATATAATTATAATAAAAAATGGAGGGATCTAAATGATCATATTTTCTGAAGTTTTAAAACCGAAAATGAAGTCAGGATCTTTGTTTTTCTATGAAATTATTGTGAAAATTTTGGGAATGAGTGTGGTATGGTAAATAATATTTTAACACTTCCCTTCTGACTCAGGTTATTTGCATCCATATATGTAGATATTCTATATAATAAAAATTAAAATATTAAAATTTTGTAAGTAAAAACAGCTCTAAGAATACCTTACATATTGTGTGATGAACTGAATTTTATCATTTAAGACCTATACCCCAACCGTAATAAAGGCACTTCATTGTTGAAATAAATACTGATTCATACTAGTTTGAAGTGTTCCCATGTCAGGACCTCCCTGCCCAGTCCCTCTCCTCTTAGCATACTGTGTCTGGAAAATCAATCACTGCCAAGTAGCATCCTTGATAGAAAGGTGGGTTATTGTTTCTAGAGACAGGCCAGGTGCTTTCTCCTGATTCACGTGACTGGATGGATTAAGGAGGATGGTTCTCAGGTTGTATCTGTGGCAACTATTAAAAGCTGTCCTTTGTGTTGAGAGCATTTATTTTTTCACCATATTAAGGAATTATGCTTTTAAAATAACCATATGCTTATCTTTTTTCACCATCCATCATTCAGGTCCAAGCACTTTATTTTCTAACTTCAAAGATATTGAAATTTCATTTGTTTGAACAGCAAATATTAGAAATGTAAAGTTTTTAATAAAAGGTAGCTGATTGAAAATTATTTTTACTTAGCAACTCTTTTTCTCAAATTGTTCTAAATTGCAGCTTGAGTTAAATTGCAGGAGCAGTGCTTAAAATACTTAAGTGAATGGGTGATTTTGAAACACTCCAGAAACGCCCACATGCTTATAATTTACATGCTAGCCTTAAAACAATTCTTTTATTTTTTTTAATAGACAGAATTTCTTAGTATGTATCCTAAGGAGTTTTCTTTTGTCTGGAAAATTTAAGTTAAACAATTAAACTAATATAATTTTATTCATTTTAAAATCATGTCATAATTATTTTTTGCTCAATCATAATTGATGTTTTCCTTCATAAACATTGTTTTCCGAAATTTGCACTTGTGTTTAATATCTAGCAAGAGCTTAAACATTTTTTTAGATAATCATTGACCACACTTATTAAGTACTACTGTATGTCAGTCATTGTGATTGGATATTGGGAGATGGGAACTAGGGGACTTAAAGTAGATATTCTTGCTGATCCTACTGGGTTTGATAGGAGATACTCTCTTGAGAGCTGAGATAAAAGTAATCCAGAGTCTGATATAGAATGGGAAGGACTTTTATGGTAGAAGTGTGCTTGGTAGTATAGATTCAGAGGAAGACCCCCAAGAGGAAAAAATGTCTTTGAAGAAGCAATGTAGTTTACAAGATTGATGGCAGGTGAAAATAGAAAAGTGTCTATAGGATGAGCGGATGCAGTCTGTGATTAAGCTCAGTGGCTTTAAAGATCTGAAGGTAGATATGGCTAACTGAATTGTTGCATAGAAGAGAAACATAACAAGTAATGAGGTAGGAAAATCAATCAGAGGATGCATCATAAAAGACCATACTAACCCTATTGTGATTATTTTATCTGGTGGACAATGAGGTATCTTTTAAACATATTATGAGAAATAATAAGTTTCATCACTTCAAGCTTGCTATCTATAGTGGGAAAATGGAGGGAATAAGAATCAATTAAAAGCAAAAAATAGGGAGACAATTACAATACTCTAGGCCATCTGGTATATCTAAAAGTTAAGCTAGAGTAATAGCAATCTGGTGTGAAATGTAAAAAACAAGTGTGTTGTGTTGGTTGATTGACAGGATATGGGGTGGTAAGAGAATGATAAGGGGATCTCAGTCAGGAACATATTCAATTATATGTATGAATCGGAAATAATTAGTCACCCCGGGTAGGAGAGCTTTAGCACAGCACTGACTCTGAGATGCTGTGCCTGGATCCTAAAGAAGAAACTTCCACACTTTACGCTTTACCACCATTGTATGATTCATTCCTCAACTAATAGCTTCGTGTCAGTGCCTTAAAAACTAGCAAGTTATAGGAAAGTGGGAACTCTGAGAGTAAACATATTTTTCAAGCTATTTTATTAAGAATGGATTGAAGGGGTTATCACATTGGAGATGTGTTTTTTAAATGGGAGAGACTACAGTCATTTTTAATGTTGATAGGAAAGTCGGATTATCCTTTCCGGTGTAAAGAGAAAAGATAGCTTTCATCTCAGCAGGAGAGATATAGGAAAGAGGCAAGCAGATGCCAGTGCATATCTCCATCCTTAACTTCATTCTTCCTTGGCATATTTAGCATATAGCATAATTGAACTTTTGAAACATGCTCTTTTATATATTCTCCCATCTTTTTGTTGGTGTTTTCTGATCTAACTCAAAAATATTGTTGAGCAGGTCTGTACTCTCAGATTCTGTCATTCACATTTCAGGGAAGTTAAAAGAATCTGAAAATAGTCATGACCAAAACAAAAGGTGATCTTCATTCAGGTTTAGCAGATAACATTTTAGCGATGTTAAGATAGTATTAACTTATAAATATTTCCCTTCTTAATTGAATTTTAAACCTTTCTTAAAATCTGGTAATGACTGGGGATATGGATTGGAATTAAAATGCCTTCGTTGGGTGAGCTATGGGTTTTATCACCACACTACAAAACAAGTAATAACCCCCCCAACCACACAAATTCAAACAGAAACTCTGCAATTCTCTTTCCTTTCCTCCAGTCCTTAAAAATCTGTGTGTGTGTGATGAGGAGTGTGTGTGTGTGTGTGTGTGTGCGTGTGTGTATTAGATGAGAAATATTTACTATTATTGATAATAAAGATAGCATCTAGAATTATACATTCAGAATTAGGAGTCATACCAGGATGACTGGAGTGATAGCACAGCAGGTAGGGCGTTAGCCTTGCATGCAGCTGACCCAGGTTCAATTCCTCCATCCCTCTCGAAGAGCCTGGCAAGCTACTGAGACTATCCTGCCTGCATGGCAGAGCCTGGCAAGCTACCCGTGGCATATTTGATATGCCAAAAACAGTAACAACAAGTCTCACAACTGGTGCTCGCTTGAGCAAATCGATGAGCACTGGGATGACAGTGCTACCAGGTCCAAAGGTTGAAATATGTCAATGTTATAGATTCATTTACTATCAGCAACTGGTAAACTGGAAAAATATGAGTTTAAAATATATCCTAACAACAGATTACTTCAGTTATTTTTATCCCTGCCAATCTTTTGAGTCAGCATGGTGGGCACTGCTCTCTGTATTTCTCCTATGTCTCCATTTTTTTTGCTTTATGCTCACTTTCACTAAAACCATGTCTTTAAGAATCTGTCCCTGTTCGGGACTGGGACACATCCGAGCCTGTGGGGGGGGGGGGCACTGGAGTGGGGCGGCGCCAGCCCAAACTCCAAGTGGTCCCGGCCGCCAGAAGTCATACCCTCGACCCACCCTTGGAACCATCTTGCCACATTCAACAGAAAGCGGCCAGGCATTCTAGTGAGCAACTCGGCCCGGAAAATGCTCCGGACCCGAATTGGGGCCAACAACACCGTGGACCTGCAAGGAGGAGGTGCAGCCAGCACACCTTCTCCAGATGGAGCCCTGGAGACACTGAGCAGCAACTAACACGGCTCCAGGATTCGGGACTGGGACACATCTGAGCTGGTCGGCCGCTAATGCGGCCGCGCGACCTTTTCTAAAACCTGAAAACATACAATCTTTTAATGGAAAACTAATTATCAAATGCTTCCTTAGTAGGGTTATCTTGTTTGGGGGTATAACTCCCACAACAATAGTGAGTTTTGTGTTGAAATATGGAATGTAATCAAGGTGAAGAGAAAATGAAGTGAAATTCATCAGTTATACAGTTGGGGTGGGGGGCGGGGGGTATACCGGGGATTTTGGTGGTGGAATATGGGCACTGGTGAAGGGATGGTGTTTGAATACGGTATAACTGAGACATAAACCTGAGAACTTTGTAACTTTCCACATGGTGATATAATAAGAAAAAAAGGAAAAAAAAATAAAGCAGCCGATTCCTAACATCTGTTAGTGAAATATTGATGCAAAATCCAACATGTTGTTTTCATTAAAAGAATGATTGTGGGCAGTTGAAAAATAAAAAATGAATTTCAAGACCAAAAAAAAAAAACTGTCCCTGGAATAAGGTTCACAGTTTTCATGTTTTCATTCGTCATTGACATTCCCACTGAACTTGTATTCTTTTGCCTTTCCCTGGCCTCTAAGAGAGAGAACTTTAGCATAAATTACTTCTCTTCTTCAGATTTGATCTTTTATAAATAATTACTTGATATTTGAGTCGTGTTTATGATAGGAGAGAGAAGAAAAAGTTGCTTGAAAAAATTGTATTTTATTGACGCCAAATCAGTTTGCTTTCTTAAAGCTACCTTTAAAAATTGAAGTTCCGCCATTGGAAACCACACTCTTTGCACATGACTCAGTCTCCACATAGACACATGCTTCTCTGTCTGTAGAATCTGGCTCAAAGGTGCTATTTGACAGCTTGCATTTGCTTACTAGCCATCTCACAGCAGGGAGATGTTTGGGTCTGGAATAAGTTGTTTATAGATATTGTTGACCATGTATGTAAACATTTCAAATTGCACAGTCTGGTTTCATGAGATATTATTCAGAAAAATTTCTACAAAAGCATAACTGTTCTTTGTACAACAAAGCAATTTCTCTTCTTCCCAATTTCTCCCACTTATAAACATAGTGAAGCTCAGAGTCAGTAAAAATTAAACAAGTAAGTACTTACATACTGATGGAACCGTATTTCACTCCTTGTGTTCTGCAGTTTTGCCTTTAAAAAAAAATCTTCCAAAAAGTTGATCTCACAATGATTCATATCATTCTTGTGACTGGAACTTATTTTATTCATAGGCATTGTGGGAACTTGCAATAACAGCTTAGCAGAAAACTCTGACTATGCTTGCCTCTATTTAGTTGTTTCCTTTTTTATTTTTAGTAGAAATCGAACAGTAGGTTATAGCCAACACCAAAATATTTTTGGACACACTAATATGAGTTTGGGGAAAATTGAATAATAAAAAGTTATGGATTGCTCTTGGTATTCAAAACTGTTCTCATACATCATGGTGGACAGTTCTAGCAAGCTAGTCTTCCAGCATTCCATTAAAATTCTCCTTCTTTCTAAAATCCTTTGCAATAAATTTGCCTTGTGCTAATGATCTTCTCTTCTATTTGTAGACATATTATTTCCTGGATGCTTCCATCAATGTCTGTTGGAAACTTATTTCCCAGAAAATCTTTCAAATGCTCATCGTAGACCTCACTACATGTATAAAGGTATAAGTTATAGCAATTTATATTACTACAAAAATCATAGTTTAAAAATATTTTGTGAAGGCTCATAAAATAATTCATATGAACCATACTTTATTTTTATTTACCTCCCAGTTATTCTTTTTCATAAAATATTTATGCAGGTATTTTTTAGACTTGCACGACTTTTTAAACAGTTTTGATGTTTCTCTGAATGAATAGAGTTTTCATTCTTGTTAGAATAAACATCTTTTTGGAACTGATCTCTTGTTCCCTGATAAAATATATTGAATTTCTACTTTAGCCCTTGAGATAAGGAAACATTATTCAAACAAAAATGAACCCTGAGGTATGCCTTTTAATCTTTTAGCACCAGGGAAAAATTAGAAATGAGCATTATTACTTGACTTCTTTATTTTGGGGCTATACATGGCAGTGCTCAGAACTTATTCTTATGTCTGCACTCAAGTGTCATTCTTGATGGGCTCGACATACCTTTTGGGGTTCCAGTGATCAAATTCAGGTCAGTTGAAAGTGTGGCAAGTGTCCAACCACTGTTTGATCAATCCACCCCCCTATTATTTAACAATTAATGGAATTAATTTTGGCATTCCAAGTTTTAGATTCTCTCTTTTTAAATAAGTCTCCCTTTTTAATATCTGTTCTTTAATTTTTTTGTGACTATTTTGGTTTGGGGGCTACACCCTGCTGTGCACTGGACTTACTCCTGACTTTATGCTCAGGAACTTCTGGCAGGTCTCAAGGGAACAAATGGAGTATTACGGAACAAGGGATTGAACCTGGGCTGACAATTTGCAAGCAAAATGCTCAACCAGATGCACTATCACTCTGGCCCCTAAAACCATTCTTTGTACATATGGATTTCCTGTTATGTGTCTAGGTTGGAACCTGGAGGTCCCTGGTGTCATTGTTCTCCATCATTTTGTCTGTTCCACACATTCTTCCAAGCATTTAATTCCATTCCAACCACAATTCTTATACCTAAAATAGCATTCCTTTTAGTTAAAAAAATATCTTTCAAATTTAGCACCTTAACTAACTTGAGCTTTAGCTGTTCTATTTCTTCCTCCTTTGAAGCACAGAGATTCCTGCATTTTCCCTCAACTCTTTCTGAAGACTTCTAAGTGTCCTAGGAAGTTTATCTTGAATTTACAGTGTGGCATCTTTCATAACTTTAATTCCTAAGGTTTACTCTTTCTTTCTATGCTCTATCAGCTAAAAATATAAACTAGAACTTATACTGCACACTTAGAGATTTAAGGAAGAATGTACAAATCAGTTCATTTGTCATTTGTGGTTGATAATTCACAGATTTAAAATTTCTGTACCCAAGCATTAAAAGTGACCAGTAAGGACCAAAGAAATAGTATAGCAGGTAGGGCTCTTGCTTTGCATGCAGTTAACCTGGTTTCAATCTCCAGCACTGTATCTGCACCCCACACTAACCCATCCTTGCCATAAGTGGTTTCTGAGTGTAAGAGACAGGAGTAATTCCTGAGTACCACTGGGTGTGATAAAAGCCAACCAACAAACCAACCATGTCAGTAGCACCTGGATCTGATTATATTAGCACTGTAGTACTGTCATCCCATTGCTCATCAATTTGTTCAATTGGGCAACAGTAATGTCTCCATTGTGAGACTTGTTGTTACTGCTTTTGGCATATTGAATATGACACGGGTAGCTTGCCAGGCTCTACTGTGCAGCCAGGATATCTCGGTAGGTTGCCAGGCTCTCCAAGAGGGATAGAGTAATTGTACCCAGGTTGGCCACATGCAAGGCAAATGCCCTACCCGCTGTGCTATCATTCCAGCCATATCTAGCTAATCAATTACCATAACATTTCTATTCTTCCTTGAAAATATATAATATTTAATTGACTTTGAATTTTCAGAGTTACTTTATCCTGAGTTACTTTTCTTTATTTCCTGGAATAGTGTCTGCCACATCCTTATAACTAACAAAAACCAACTGTAAGAATTCTTGATCCCGTGTGTGGGGTGTGTGTGTGTGTGTGTGTGTGTGTGTGTGTGTGTGTGTGTGTACTGCAAAGTAATGTCTTCATTAAAAGTATGTATAATTAGGCACTTTGTATGCCTAAAATGGTCTCCAGTGTCTAACCAACTGTTATTAGCTTGCCCTATGGAATATGTAAAATTTGTCTCTTTTCCCTGTTGAGCTCTCCAGGTTTGCCTATCCCTGTGCTTTATCCTCTCCCACCTATAATAACATGGGAGTTGCTTCAATTCTCCCAGCATAACGTTTTCTCAGGCTATTCTTACATGCTGTTCTCTTTGTATGGTATCTCCCCCTTTTCCCCTTTTAATCAACTGATCTTTCAAAAATTCAATTGTTACATTATCATAATAATCCCTAGTAATCCAGATTAAGTTAGGTGCATTGTCAAATGCTCTGATAAAATCTCGTTACTAATTGAATGTTTGAGTCTTCCCAAAATTCTTATGTTCTAACCTTATCTCCCGCTGGAGATGAGGACTCTCTGGAAATAATTTAAGATCACTGAAGTTATTTTTTAGGGGGGGATCCCAAGGAGTACTTGGTAGGTGTGGAGACAACTAGGCAGTTCAAAGCAAGGACATGAGGACGTTGTGCTGCTCAGGCCCTGAAATACCAGGTGCCACCCAGGTAACCTCTTTGGTGCTCTGGACAAATAGTATTGCACCCAGTGGTGTTCTGGGCACCACGTGTGCCAGGATTCCAGCTGAGGTCAGCAGCACGCAGGGCATGTGCCTTAACTGTCATCACACTCCTTCCTCAGTAATCAGTCTTACTTAAATGTGTGGTCTTTATCCCACTGAATTAATTCATTTACAAAGAGATACCGAGAACTCATGCTCTCCCTCACCTGAGAATTTGCCATGTGAGAACATAGTGTCAATGTGGTCATTCTACAAGCCAAAAAAAAAATACTTTTTACCAGAAGCTGATCAATTCTTTTGAACCTTGGTCTGGGACCTCTAGCCCCCAGAACTATACTATGAGAAAAGTATGTTGATTAAAGGTCTTAATCTATGATTTTTCTATGGCCGCACATGTCAACTGACATATATCTTAACTTTCTTTAAGAGATTCATTATGGTTAGAGAGTCCAAATTATTAAATCAGTTATTTGGAGGGAAAAGGGAACACCCGGATGTGCTCAGGGTTTATTCTTGGCTCTGCACTCAAGGATTATTCTTGGCAGTGCTCCAGGGCTTAGGCGGCTCTGGGAATCAAACCTTTGTCTGCTCTACCTGAATCAGACATTTTACGGCTGTTTCTTTATATTAAAAAAGCTTTCCTAAATGCTAACCTGGGCTATGTTCTACATTTTCCGCTTGTCTTGTTACCACAAGGTGTCCAGAGTCTGTATAATGGGTAGCGAATAAAACAGTAATACTGATTGAATGAATTTTCAGGAAGAAAGGGTACTACAAAGTTAATTATTTGGAAATGAAATATTGGAAAATAGATCACAGAATTTCCCAATTACAGCAGAAATAATGCACAGAAAGGATGGCAAATTCTCAGATAGCAAATTATTAAAATAAGCTGGTTTGTGGGGAACCTTAGAAGTTCATCAGCAGTTAAAATAAAGTGTTAATAAATTCATCCATGTTAAAATAATAATTAATCGATGAAGTTCATGATGCAGCATACTTTTCCATCCATCAACAACCTTTTATCCACTGTCTTATCCTTACAATCCTCTTTTAAGACCTGCAATTACCTCTGCAACTTGAACTTGAACTGCAACATATAGAGTTATTGTTTATCTGCCTAGAACAATTTCTCCCCCCACCCTCCGCTCATGGAATCTACTAAATAAGTTCATTTTTAAAGTCACTGATTTGAAACTTTTTCACTGTCTTTGGTGGGGAGGGTTAGGACACAACCAATGTTGTTCAGAGTTTACTCCTAGATATGTGCTGAGGGGTCACTACTGACGGTGCTTGGGGGACTGTTTGTGTTATGTGGGGTGGAATGAGAATTAGGTATGTCCAAAGCAAAGCCTAACCTGTACAAATACTCACTGAGAGAAAGGATGAGAGAAGCCTTTAGAGTATCCGTAATAATTTGAAAATCTGAAAAGTAGAAAATATAAATTGGGGCAAGAGTTAATTTCCTTGTAAATTATTGAGACAGTCATTAAAGGGAAAGTATGGAGACTATTTTTTCTCTTTAATGGACCACATTAGAGAACAAAGTTTAGAGTTTACCTGAGCTTAAAGCTGTCACTATTTGCCTTCTACTCCTATTTTCTACACTCTATTTATTGCCTAACCTCTTTTTGACTTTGTAATACTAAATATTTCAACATTCACATTAGCCATTCACTGCCTTGGGCTCTTCAGAGTAGTAAAAGTTCCGTATTAATCAAATAAATAAATTTCTATATCTAAAACAAGAACCTGACTGACAGTTATATTGCTAACTAGAAATTTCTAGTCAGCGGTAAAATACTGAATGATTCAAGTAGAAAGGCATATATCAAAACTGTTATTATAGCAATTATGTTTAAAATATAGTTATTTAATATAAAAGTATTCAAATGCATGCATAACAGAAAAAATTTACAAGCATTTGACTTCTCTGGTGGTAGCAGTTACTAAAATTTATACGATATTTTTAACTTGCCATATTTTGTGGAATTAATACCTTTAGATTATAAAGTTGAACTAACACATATTAGTCTAAAATATGGTTAAGGCATGTACAGATTTAAAATGAGCTTAACTAGATGTATTCTGAAAATTATTCATCTCAACTACACCATTATTTAGAGAAAGACGCTTAGAAATTGAGATTTATTTGGAATGGAGAAAAATTAAGTCCCCCATATTATCCAAACAGAGAATTTGTTTTCTGTAGCAGAAATTTCCAGTTTCTACAACATGCCTATTTTCTCTCTTCTGTATTCAGAAGACTTAATGAAATTTTAGGTGCCTCACTAAAACACGAAATTTTCTTATCTTAATCAGGGAGACTGTGCTCATCCCCATTTTCTGTTTCGTATTTTATCTTTCACTTTGGAACATAAATATCATGACTGAATCTTTATTATCTTGTAATATTCACGTAGCCTTAAGCATAGAGGTCACATGCTAACAAAGGGTATGAAGAAAAAAAAGTGAAGGATTCTGGGATAATTGTTACTTTATGTCTTGACAGTAGTAGATTGTCTACTTTGTCTTCCTCAAGAGGGTTAAAAACAGCCCTGATCACCTTTATTATTACTACAGATTTTTGTTTCTGTTAGTCAAATATAAATGCCTCTTAAAGTGATTTATACTTCAATGAGGTATATTGCTTAGTTGTGAAAGAGAAACTTTGATAGTCAAGGTAATAGTGAGTAGTTGTTTGCTTAATTTGAATCTTTCACTATTCCTACCCATAAAGCCAATAAATCAATTAAAAAATAGATTCATATTTTCCTGTCTTCATTGTGACTAGAATAGAGACAATATTGTCTTCCTTCCTTCCTCCCTCCTTTCCTCCCTCCCTCCCTCTCTCCCTCCCTCCCTTCCTTCCTTCCTTCCTTCCTTCCTTCCTTCCTTCCTTCCTTCCTTCCTTCCTTCCTTCCTTCCTTCCTTCCTTCCTTCCTTCCTTCCTTCCTTCCTTCCTTCCTTCCTTCCTTCCTTCCCTCCCTCCCTTCTACTTTTGCTTTCTGAATTCATTCTTATTGAAGTACCACCATAGTTTTCAGAAATATTGTTACTGTATATTTGCAATGCTACTACACATACCCACAGCCAGAGTGTAACATTCCTCTGCTATTATCATAAGAACCCTTCTGAGCATGCCTTAGGATTTGTTGTAATTGTGGATTGTCTTACAGTTTCTTTATTTCTTTATACTTTGCATGTGAGCACATAATATGGTATTTGTCAGTTAATGTTTTTTTTTTTTTCTGACTCAGTTCACTCAGTAAGACTCCATCCAATTCCATCCATGTTGGAGGTGAATCAAAGGATCTGTCTTTTCTCAAAGCTAAGTAGTAGTATATTGTGATTATAAACAGTTTATCCGTTCTTCTTTTTGGGGGGCATGGTTATTTGGAGGTCTTATCCATCATAAATAATGCATTGATGTATTTATGTATATATATATGTTAATCTGTTGCAATGTATCCAATATGGTCAAATTAGTGTTTTGTATTCTTTTTTTTTTTTTTTTTGCTTTTTGGGTCACACCTGGCGATGCACAGGGGTTACTCCTGGCTCTGTACTCAGGAATTACCCCTGGCCATGCTCAGGGGACCATATGGGATGCTGGGATTTGAACCCGGGTCGGCCGCGTGCAAGGCAAACGCCCTACCCGCTGTGCTATCTCTCCAGCCCCGTGTTTTGTATTCTTATGGTAGATGCTCTGCGGTAGAGTTGGTGGGTCGTATGTCACTTGTCACACTTGTCATCCCGTTGTTCTTCGATTTGCTTGAGCGGGTGCCAGTAATATCTCCATTCTTCCCTGTCACGTGCTAGTGTAGCCTAATGGTATCTGCTCGCTCCAGGAACATGAAGAGCCTCAAACCGTGGGCAGCTACGCGGTCTTTTTTTTTTTTTATTATTGAATCACCATGTGGAAAGTTACAAAGTACTCAGGCTTATGTCTCAGTTATACAACATTCAAACACCCATCCCTTCACCAGTGCCCATATTCCACCACCAAAAACCCCAGTATACCTCCCGCCCCTGCCCCCCCACCCCCAACTGCATAACTGATGAATTTCACTTCATTTTCTCTTTACCTTGATTAAATTCCATATTTCAACACAAAACTCACTATTGTTGTTGGAGTTTCCCCCCACGAAGAACAGCCCTACTACCAAGGAAGCATTTGATAATCAGTTTTCCATCTTAGAATGAAGAGATATGTAGCCCCACTGCTCCAAGTACATAGCTCCTCTTTTTTTTGCCTTTTTCCTTTTCCTTTTTTTTCCCTTACCCCCCTTGCCACACCTCATAGTATGGTGGACACCACACCACGTTTCTCCCTGAAAAAGGGAAACAACCGGGAAAGAGGGATATTTCCTCTTCTCGGCTGGCATGGGGCTGTTGCTTAGTTCAGTGTAGAGAAATGGCTGCTACTTTGACTACCTTCAATATTTCAACAAAAAATTCACTGTTATTATTTGGAGTTTCCCCCCAAAGTCAGACCTGCTTAAAAGGAACCATTTTACATTGCTGACAATTAAGAGATGTTAAGTCGCATGGTTTTGGATTTCTGTATAAAGTCCAGGGAAAATTCTGCCAGAAACTGCATAGCCCATCTCACAGTCCCAGTGCATTGCTGTAAGAAGCTGTGCTGGATGCCCAAAAGTCTTTAGGTTCAGAGGGTCCATTTCACTCTCAGCAGCTCCGCATTTATCTGGGCCGAGGGCATGCCGGTTACACCCACTTCCCATGATTCCCTAGGAGCCCCAAGTGTAAAAACCGTATACCTCTGGGTTAGGAGTCTTAGAACATGGCTCTCACCATGTGGATATTGCTGTTGCCACCACTTTCCATGCGGAAAAACAGGGTGGAGAGGAAAGATCCATCCCTGGGCAGCAGGGAGTTGTAGCCCAACTCACAGTCCCAGTGCACTGCTGTAAGAAGCTGCGCTGGATGCCCAAATGTGTTTGGTCTCTGGAATCAGTCTTTAGGCTCAGAGGGTTGTACGCAGTCTTTTGATGTCCAGTGGAATCCAGTCAGTAACAGCTCAAGTCCAGTGGTCATCTCTAAATCTCATTACAATTTTTGACTGATTTTTGATGCCTTGGCAAACAAGACAGCATCCTTGATTCTTGATCATCGATGGAGGTAGGAACTCTGGATTGTTTCAGTGAAACACGATATTCCAAGCATAGCTCTTTGATTCCTGTTTGGGAATCAAAGTTGGGTCATATTAGATGCACTATTTCTTTTTATGGCTATGAATCACATTGGGTGGTGTTCAGAGCTTATTCATAGCTCTACACTCAGGGTGCCATTAGGAAACTAGGAATTGTACTTCAATTGGCTGTGTAAAAGGTAATCATTCTATCCATGGTTCTATCTCTGTAGCCCTGGATGCACTCTTATTGAATTTGAGAAGTCTCCAAACTGTTCTCTACATCCACACAAGAACTTATTGGTTCTGACTTTTGATATAAATAATTCTTGATAGTGTTAGGTGACATCTTGTTGTCATTTTGATTTGCATTTTTTGATAATCAGTGATGATGAATAATATTTCATATGCCTCCTAGCCTTCCTTATATTATCTTTGAGGGATAAGAAATTCATCTCATGTCCTCAATTATTTCTGGCTTCCTATTGACAGTCCTTGATAATACACTGACATATTTTCATAACCTTAATATTTGATTTCATATTTATATGAAATATTTCCTGTAGGCCATTTTCCAAATTTCCCTAAATATTTTAAGAGGAGCTCAATTCAGATTAGGAGCTAGTCCAACCCTAGTATGAATTAATCTAATAATTATATATGATGAAATCATATTCACACATAAGAACATATATTTAACTACAGGACCTAGAATTTATTTGTTTTCTCCCTTTTTGGGTCACACCCAACTTTGCACAGGGGTTAGTCCTGGTTCTGCATTCAGGAATTCCTTCTGGCAGTGCTCAGAGGACCATATGGGATGCTGGGAATCAAACCCAGGTCAGCTTCATGCAAGGCAAAGACCCTACCCGCTATGCTATCACTCCAACCCAGGGGTCTAGAATTTTAATATTGCTATTTGGGCAGGACTAACTCATAAGTGGATTATTTCTAAAAGCGTATATTTCTAATTAGAAAACATTTTATCATAAAACAATGAACAAAAAGTGTGTAGAGATTAAATCTTTAAAGATCAAGACTCATACATGAGTTACATTATGTTAGGAAACAGCTCTAAGAGAAAAGAAATCACCTTTGTTGAAAAGCGCATTTTAAAAAAAATTTCATTCACCCATTTTAGAGTTTATAATCTCTTATAATACAGTAAAAAATTACCATCATTAGACCATATTTCTCTTTGTTTAATTACCCTAAGTATATGAATTTCATTAGGTCTCAAATTTTAGAAGTTAATTATGCATCATTTTATATTTTAATTTAATGGCAGTGTGTTGCATAGTATTTATTTATTAATTATCATTTTAATAAATAAATGACTAAAAGTTATGTTGCCATGAAAGAATTCATTGTTGGCTGTGATTAAACTTCACATTGCTGGTATTACAATTTTAAATACATCATTGAATTTTTTCTTTCATTTTAAATGATTGCAAAATATTGTGAAGTAGATACATAGGAATCACTGTAACTGCCACTAAGATATGTTCCAAGGTTAAATGTAGCATCTGCTCTACAAAGTACAACATGGTACCAAAACAATTTGTCATTTAGGAGGACTATAAGGTGCATAAGAAGCCAATTATGATTATGATTATTTTGAAAATATAATTTTTCGAGTTTGTAGGATCATTTGAGCTTATTTTATAATTCTATACATTTTAAATTATTCTGTATGTACCATTGATATTTTCTTTAAATAAAATGTTTTCTTTAATAAAAATTAACATATGTAACATATTTAAATATATTGAATATATTAATAATTTATACAATGTTAAATACATTAGTGTAACTGTAAGTATATTATATATATATTTGTCAAGTATCATTAAGTATTTAAATACCACGTTTTATATCCTTTTTTCTCCCAAAGATTGTCTCCCTCATTTATAAGTTTTATAATAATGAGCCATATAACTCAGAAGCACAAAGTGAAACTGGGAATTGGGAAGAATTATTAATAGTATGTTCCTGAGTAACTGACCTGCAGTTTTGGGGAAGAGAAATGGTAGTACCACAGAAGCTGTGAGCTTTGTTATTGAATAACCAGAATTTCAGACACATGTTCCCTAAGATTTAAGAACATTAGTTGAAGAGAATATATTTTTCAAATATGTACACCTTAGAATAATTTGAATACTAAATACTTTAGATCTATATTCATAAGCAGCTTGTTCCTACTGCATAAAATCCAATTCCTTTATTTCACTTAAAAAAGCTGCCAGAGAGTAATTAAGATAGAGTATGACAATATAGTATGATAATAATAGTTGGAGATGAGGAAATAATCACTCTCAGAAGAACTGCATGTTGAAAGTAAAGGGATATACATGATAACTTATCAGAATCTGTATTGCAAAGTATAATGCCCAAAAGGGGACACACACACACATACACATATCCATATCTATATATGTGTGTGTGTATATATATATATGTATATATAGAGATAGAGAGAGAGAAAGAGAGAGAGGAAGAGGGAAAGAGATATAGAAAGAGAGAGAGAGTGAGAGAGAGAAGAGAGGTGTCTGCTATAGAGGCAGACTGGTGGTTGGGGGATTGGGGATGGTGTGAGGGAAACAGTGGGAAATTGGTGCTGGGAAATATATCCTGGTATCTGTTTGAACATTGTATGAATAAAATTGAATTATAAACAGCATTGTAATACTCTATCTCATGGTGATTTAATTAAAAATCATCATCATCATCATCATCATCCCATTGATCATTGAATTTCTCGGGCGGTTTCAGTAACGTCTCCATTCGTCCTAGCCCTGAGATTTTAGAAGCCTCTCCTTACTCATCCTTCCCAAGGATGCCGCATTGGAGGCTCTTTCAGAGTCAGGGGAATGAGACCCAGCATTGTTACTGGTTTTGGCATATGAATACACCATGGGGAGTTTGCAAGGTTCTCCCATGTGAGCAGGAAACTTTGGTAGCTTGCCAGGTTCTCCCAGAGGGAAAACTAGGCTATAAGATGTCAGGAGCTTGGTTTTAAGTCTCTGGATGTTGGCTGTTGGTGGGATTACATACATGGCACCAGGGACAGTCCTTGGGTGTGACCACCTAGCTACTGGAAAATGGGAAATCTGTGTGGAAGAGGCCCAGCTTTGATCCGAGCAGAGTTGGAGGTCTCAGCCCCAGTTTCCGCACACCTGGGTTCCTCTGCCGGTTCCTTCATGTGAGAGGCTTGTCCGAACATGTGGAGAGGGGCCTTGAGCATGGCTGTGGCTAAGGCTCTGGAGGTCTTCGGCCATGGGAACTCTGATCGGGGTGGCCAGAGAAGCTGGAACCCACCCGCTCCAAGGGGTCCTGGGGAAGACAGCCAGGCACGTGGGCAAGAGACTCTGCATTGCTCTCTTCTGGAAGCTTGGTTTTAAGACTGTGGATGTTAATTAAAAAATGCATTAAAAAAAATCTGTCAGTCATCAGCTCTGAAATGCTTTCATAAGTTCCATTACAATCTCAAGAACTTCTGCTCATACAGTTGGTTAGTGTTCCAGCACAAATGACCTTTATTCTATCTCATCCTGTTAACCATATTTTTCCTTTGCCTAGTATGAATCCTCAATAGTTTAGAGCTGCTTCTTATCTAGCTCTGTCCAATCCCATCTAACAAAACTACACCTCTTAGAGCAACATTCAGGACATTCTTTTTCATAAACACTTTCTTTTTAAAAAATATTTTATTTATTTATTTATTTATTTATTTATTTTTAATTTTTTAAATTGTATCGAATCACCGTGAGATAGTTACAAGCTTTCATGTTTGAGTTACAATCTCACAATGATCAAACACCCATCCCTCCACCAATGCACATTCCCCACCTCCAATATCCCAGGTATGCCCATAAACACTTTCTTAATACCATCAATAACATTAGCTTCACTTAAGCCATGTGCAAGTTTTATTATCTGTCTTACTCTATTCTTTTTATTTTAATTACTACTATATTGTTTATAAATTTTTAGTTATAACTTTTAAAGATTATGCAAAAAATAGCTTCTTAATATGTCTACCTTCACACCCTGCATTGTTTTACACTCATTTGGTTTTCCAGATTAAACTGCTTGTTTTGTATTTCATTCATAATAGACTATAAAATGTAAAACATAGTGATAGAAGATACGTCACATTTGCGTGAGGGTAGGATAGGGATAATCATAAGTGGAGCTGGGCAGAGAGTTGCTCCATAGAGATATTTGCTTTATTTTATTATTTGTTGGCTTATTTATTTGACAACACCAAGCAGTATTCAAGGCTTACTCCTGGTTTTGGGCTCAGTGATCACTCCTTCCATTGTTTGGGGAACTATATATGGTGTTGGGAATAAAACCCTGGTTAATCATCTGTAAGACAAGCACCACATTCACTATTCCATATCTCTGACCTTGACAAAGAGATATTTTTAAAAGAATACAAATAATGTTTTGGAGGTGATGGATTATTTACCATTGTAGTTTTTGCAATGATTTAATAGCTGTATTTGTAGATAAAAAAATTACTATGTATTATTAATGATTAATTTTACTCGCTGGCCATTGACAGGATTACACAGCACAGGGGGCAGTCTTGGGTTCCTCTGCCGGTACCTGCATGCATGTGTGACGTGTGACGCTCGTCAAACATGTGGAGAGGGGATTTGAGCATGGCTGTGGCTAGGATCTGGAGGTCTTCGGCCACTGGGAGCTCTGCTCGGGGTGGGGAGGGAAACTGGAGCCCATCCCCTCTAAGGAGGCCCCAAGGAAGAGTCTCTTGCCCATGTGCCTGGCTGTCTTCCCCGCAGCCTTCTGGGAGGGGATGAGCTCCAGCTTCCCTCCCCACCCCGAGCAGAGGTCCCAGTGGCTGAAGACCTCCAGAGCCTAGCCACAGCCATGCTCAAGGCCTCACTCCACATGTTCGGATGAGCCTCATGCGTGAAGGAACTGGCAGAGGAACTCAGGTGTGTGGAACCCGGGCCTGAGACCTCCAAGGCTGCTCGGATTGGGACTGGGCCTGTTCTGCCCAGATTTTCCATCTCCCAGTCACTATGCGATCACATCCAGGGACTGCCCCCAGTGCCATGTAATCCTGTCAATGGCCAGCATCCAGAGACTTAAAAGCAAGCTCCCGGAAGCAGCCGCGCGAGATAGCCTACTTTTCCCTCTGGGAGAACCTGGCAAACTACTTGGAGTTTCCTCCTGCATGGGAGATCGTGGCAATTTTAATACAATATTGTATTAATATGCCAAAACCACTAACAAGCTGGGTCTCATTCCCCTAGCCCTGTAAGAGCCTCAAGTACAGCATCGTCGGAAGGATGAGTAGAGAGAGGCTTCTAAAATCTCAGGGCTTGGATGAATGGAGAAGTTACTGAGACTGCTCGAGAAATTCGATGATCAACAGGATGATGATGATGATGAATTTTAGTTGACTAAAACTGTTTAAAAAACTTAAGTTTGTTCAATAAAAATATGAACCAACCAGTCTATCACCTTTTTCTCTTAATCAGACTCTGTTAACTTGTAAGTTCAGATCCTTTTAAGGATACTTGTAAGTTAACTTACACTTGTAAGTTAAATTTTGCCTTTCTCCTCTCCTTATGTCTTTTGCATAGTTCCCTCAGAATAATGTCCTGTTTGTATAGACAAAGGAAGACAGTTAACATTATGCTTTTGTGACTTGGGAGTTAATTGACTCCGAATAATATTCATTCCTGACATCTGCTTTCTTGACTTAATCCTCAGTTGCCCTTGCTTCCTAGCACCACAAAAGCAGGGTCCCGATGAGGGACTGAAGGGCCCAGGGCAAGCTGCAAGCTACCCTGGCAGTGAAATGGGTGAGGCCAAATGTCACAGTACTTAACTGTAAGTTAATAGTGTGGTCATAGAAAAATTCTGTCATGATTTAAAATGCAATGACTGAATTAGAACCTCCTAGGATTAGGAAAGACTAATCTAGCCTCATCACTGTAGTCAGATCTATAGCAAGATGCCCCCAGGAAAGCCATCCTATAAGCTTAATGTATCTCTTACTGGGTCCATACAAAATTACTAGTATTATGAATGTTTACATGTTTGTTGAACTAAGGAAAGGAGAAACACACTCATAGTTGGAATTTCACTCTTGGGTGGGTTGTCTTACTGAATGAAAGTTTATATTAGAAGCTTCCTCTAAGGGAAGGACTTTACTTCCGTTGATTGTATGACCACACCTAGGTGTAAGCCCCAACCCCTCATGCTTTGGGATTTAACTGAGGCTTTCATAATAGGCTGGGGAAGCAGAAGCAAAGGGATAATCTGGGAGAGTAGAGGAGGCAGAAGCAGGAAGGAGAAAGATGAAGGAGCAAGATCCAAGAGGAGGATGAGGGGTTTGGGGAAGAGGGATCGAGAGGAGGAAGAGAATGTTGATGGGAATGGAATAAACTGCAGTTGAGATCAACCAGTCTGGCCCTCGGTCCCTCCTTCATTTGCCCATCACCAGAGGTCACCCTGGGGTGGTAGAAGCGGCCAGAGACCACCAAACACAGGTGGTGAGAGAGAGCTGCCGCAACCCTTTGAATTTATTTTTGAATACACAAAACTCTATAGCTTTTATTATTCTGGCAGAGTATTATGGAATTAGGAGGTATCTCAGGTGCATGGTACAGAGAATTCTGGATCTATGATCCAGGCCATTAATGAAGCTGCAGCAGTGAGGTCTGAGTGTGACTGCCAGGGCTTCACAGGGTACCCAACCTGTATGCCTCTGAAGAGCACCCTGGAGTCTCCAGCTACAGGGACAGGTGTATCCATGAGTTTTATCTGCTAGGCTTGAATCTCCTTGGAAATTTAGTTGTGAGTGAATCAGAGAGCAGGGACAGTAGGTATCTTATTCCTACTATGTCCTGTCCCTACTATGGCAAGAGCCCACCAAATTAGATTGGAAAGTAATGTAGAAGCCAACTAAACTGAACAAACAAAAACAGCAACAAAAAGGCTCAACTAGTAACAAACTGATGAGATATAGCAATTTTCACATAGAAACAGATATTTGTTATACTTATTGATTTTACTGTTGAAGTTCTATTATCTTATAAATTTCAACTACAAAATTGTATCAACAGTTGTGGCTTTTGTCTACATTAAAATTTTTAAAAATTATTAACAGACTATATGGATTTGAGGGATTTAATTGCAGTATGAATTTAGATTTAAAAAATCCAGTAACTGTTATTAACTTTTTCATTTTTATTAGGTTCTGATTAGTTCCTTTATTCTGAGATTTATGAAAGTTTTGTTGTTACACATTTAGAAAAAAAAAGACAAAGAAACAAAAAATGAGGCTAAGATTGTAGTACACCAAATATTTTTCAGTCCTCCTGTTCGTTTATTAGAAAAGATGACCCATATGTTATCTAATTTAAGAAAGGCAACATCTCAACATAGATACTCATATTGCCCCTAGAAATATTTGAAAAATTGTAAAATATTTGTCACTTAGATAATTTTTAAAATACTCTATTTTCAAAGAATTGGTAGGACTTTTATTCCATTTCAGATATATTTCAAAAGGCAAAACATAATAAATATATGTAGTGTTACTTAAAGATACAGAAACTAACAAAAAACAGCTCTAAATCCCCTTTCTGGGTCAGAATAATTGATCTTTCTATAAGGTAATTCCTTAAGGGCATCTTCTCTGAGTATTTCTCTTGATTTATGATTTATTTTCCATTAAAGTTATTTTCAAGCTGGGCCAATCTGACCGTTGAATGATTGACAGAGTTTAAACCTTTGCTAAGACATCAAGCTCAAAAGGTTCTAAGAGTGTGATAGATCACAGAAAAAAAGTTGTTCGTTACAAAGAAATTTAAAAATATAAGCCAATAAGCCAGACAAGTAAAATGTGGGTTCTATAAAGATGTAGTTTTCCATGTTCAGGTAAATATTTTTTTTTATAATTTATTTATTTTTAATTAGAGAATCACCGTGAGGGTACAGTTACAGATTTATAAACTTTTGTGCTTATAATTCCCTCATACAAAGTTCGGGAACCCATCCCTTCACCAGTGCCCATTCTCCACCACCCGTAAACCCAGTGTCCCTCCCACCCTCCCCAATCCCATCTCCCCCCCACCCCACCCTGCCACTGTGGCAGGGCATTCCCTTCTGTTCTCTCTCTCTAATTAGCTGTTGTGGTTTGCAATAAAGGTGTTGAGTGGCCGCTGTGCTCAGTCTCTAGCCCTCATTCAGCCCGCAACTCCCTTCCCCCACATGGCCTTCAACTACAATGTAGTTGGTGATCGCTTCTCTGAGTTGCCCTTTCCCCGGAACGTGAGGCCAGCCGCGAAGCCATGGGGTCAACCTCCTGGTACTTATTTCTACAGTTCTTGGGTATTAGTCTCCCACTCTGATATTCTATATACCATAGATGAGTACAGTCTTTCTATGTCCAGGTAAATATTTCTTTATTTTAGTTTTTTAGATGTAGGTTATAGTTTTCTAGTATAGACCATTTCTTTCTCAATTTGTGTTAAAATAAACATATTGAATAGCTAATGATGTTTGTTTCATGTATATTGAGAACTTTGGAAATTCATTTTATATTTCTTAATTGTAGTTTAGCTTTATGACATTTTTATAAGTTGAATGAGGCTTTTCCTAAGTTACATGTAGAGAAGTTAATTGGAATATATTGTAAGGTAATTTCACTGTCACTGTCATCCCATTGCTTATCGATTTTGTTCGAGCGGGCACCAGTAACGTCTCTCATTGGTTAGCTTGCCAGGCTCTGCCGTGCGGGCGAAATACTCTCAGTAGCTTGCCGGGCTCTCCAAGAGGGGTGGAGGAATCCAACTTCGGGTTGGCCGCGTGATTGTAAGGTAATTAATTTAAGAAATCATAGAACTATATTGCGATTGAAATTTAAAATACTGCATTAAAAGTACTACATCTCCAATGATTTTAAGATTGTTGAACTATGTTATATATAGATATTGAGCTATAAGTATCTTTATTAAAATATTTGTGATGGGGCTGTAGCGATAGCGCAGCGGGTAGGGCGTTTGCCTTGCACACGACCAACCCGGGTTCGAATCCCAGCATCCCATATGATCCCCTGAGCACCGCCAGGGTAATTCCTGAGTGCATGAGCCAGGAATGACCCCTGTGCATTGCCAGATGTGACCCAAAAAGCAAAAAAAGAAAAAAATATATTTGTGAGTACTAAAAGGAAATATGCTGTGAGTAATAATGGCATTAATGATTATATAATATGTATATTATTAAATATAAGTTAATTTGTCTAATGTAGAAATGTATTTATTTGTTTAAATATAAGAGTTTAGGGGCTGGAGAGAAAAATACTGTGTCTTTACAGTCACACAGATGTTAGACATTTGCCTTGCATGTGGTCAACCAAGGTTTGATCTCTGACTCCACATATTATCCCTGAATACTGCCAGGAGTTATACCTGAGCACAGCCACATGTGAACTAAACCATCTCCCTCCCAAAAAGAATGATTGTTTAATAATGGAATTCCATGCAATGTATGTTACATGTTATATATTTTACAAAATTCATATAATCAGTACTATTATAATCAATTATTGTTCTTCAGAGGTATTAAATTGCCAAGACAATGGCAACATATCTGAAATAGCTTTTATAGCTCTAGGTATGTGGTGTTTACAACCAGGACACAGTATCTGGGTCATTAAATGTAGCTGAGACATTTTAATTCTAAGAACTTAAGAGAAGATATTATAAATTAATTGATTTAAAAGATGAATGGAGTTTTAATAAGTTGGATTTTGTTCACTATTAAACTTTGTACAAGGAGAAAAAGAATAACTTTCATGTATAAAGTCAATATTTATTTAAGCAGATCTATGTCTTAATTCACATGCATTGTAACATTATTTTTCATCGGTGAGTTAGTAGTGGTATTGGGACAGTTTTGAGCTCAATTTAGACCAGGAGGGTTAGTGATAAATTCAATAGATTCCAAGAATTGTGGCCAAAAATCCAAGTAACGATACCCTCAAAGACCTAGTAAAATCAGTTCCACTTCAGTATTAGCATAAACAAAAGAGATGGTGTTAGTGTGTGGGTATCCGACTATTTTGGGCAATTGTTTTAATCTCATTCAAACTTTGGTTTATGTAGGCAGGTAAATATCAGTTTTTCCTTTCTACATAAACTAAATTGGGACTTAAGTAAAAACCCAATCATAAATTGGAATTTAAAGTTTAACTTTTTAGGAGACGATTTAAAAGCAGTATTTGTGATTTTCATGCTTTCAATAAAATTAAACAGGAATCAGAGAAACGAGGCAAGAGAACAATGAGTGCAAATTAGTACAAGTAGAATAAAGGACATAGGTGAATGCCCACTCATTGATGGGTATGTCTAGAATTTTATGTCCACTCAAATCTGAGAATAGGAAAGGGATCCACAATCTAGATATTGGTTGTTTGAGTCTCAAGCTTATTATTCTGTATTAGTATGATTCAGAGCCCTGATCATCTACTGTAGCACCAGGTTAGAACAACGGGACTAGAGGAGCATTTCTCTGTCAGACATAAGGCTATCGGAGTTTTCGCTGTATTTTTTTTTGGGGGGGGTGGGGGTCAGCACATCTCGTGGTATTCAGGGCTCACTCCTGACTCTGCACTCATGGGTCACTCTGGCAGGAATCAGGGTACCATATGGGGTGCCAGAGACTGAACCTGGGTAGGACACTTGCAAAGCAAGTGCTCTAACAACTTAACCACTTACTCTCCTAGGTTATCATGCTTTTGATCTCAAAGAGACCTAAACACTCAACAATAAAAGAGATGGACCCAATTTCAAAGAATAAAAGAAATGTAAAGGCAAGTGATACTTGCCTAGGCCCACACATGTGAGATTTTAGGAATAATTTGTGTTCTAATAGTTTAATAGCTTCAAGAATAGAATAGATATAGTTCAAGGAAGTCATGTGCTCTCTTGCATGGCTCTGTGGTTGAATGGTAAATACTTAACAAAACGAAATTGAGAAACTGCAAAAGAATGGCTCAGAGTCATGTTTTTACACTCATATTTTCTTGATAAAAGTTAGAAATGCTCTCCATTATACCTTGCCATTTTATAAGAAGAAATTAAGGCTGTTTCTGAGTCATGCAATTAGTCAGAGACTCCATCAGGATTCCATTCTTGTCCAGTAGATACTTCACTACATAATCTTTTGTTCTTATAATTAAATTAATTGTTATATAATTGTCCATGATACATAACCAGATCAAGATTACTTCTATTTTAGGAAATTTTGGGGTAATATCTGATTCCTTTATGTTTCAAAAAACTCCAAGCTTTGAGCTTTTAATGTGGGTTGAACAATTTATAATAGTTTAAGAAGGTGATGGGAATTTAGAAAGAAAAACATTTTAGGCACAGAAAGATTTCTGTTGAAAATGATTTTTTCCTTGTACTTGTGGTATATACAGTAGCATAAATAATCACTTCTTACTGCATCTTTACAATATTTGACTGAAGTCTACTTTGTAGAAATTACACTAATGGCAAATAGTGTTGTTAAAACAAGTAATATTAAGGCATTGTAGGAGGCAATAATAATCCATTTTATAGTTGATAAAAAAACCATTGAACATACATTCTTGCTTTCAACACTTAAAACTTTAAAAGATATTGAAGCTTAGAAAAAAACGCATTTTTTTCAGAAACCAGAAATTTATTTTCTTTTTGTTAAAGTTAATATATTTAGAATTTTTGAGTTGCAAAAGGTGATTATCTTTGAATACCAGTATATTTAAACATATTTTAATATCCAAACTTGGATCTTTATGAAAATACATATTTCAATCTTGTGGGAAAGCTAGAATTGAGACTTGAAGGAAAAATCTAAGACTATTTTTAAAAAAGATCAGAGGGCATTACTAGAAATATTCACTTTAAAATGACTTTTAAATAAAAATCCACATATTTTCTTTTCTTATTCTTTCCTTAAAGTCAATTTTTCAATGTTTTTGACAGTTATTTAAGAATTTAGAATAACTGGATGATTTCTATGTTACCTTAAATTGTATAACAAGCATTCAAATTAAGAATACGTGTATGTGAGAAAGTCAAACAGAGTAAATAGAAATACACTGCTATGTTCTCTTATCATGAAATTCTAGACCATTTTCTAGGAACAAAACTGTTTAAAGAGTTTTTTGCGTAGGTATAGGAGATAGAACAGGTGTTAGGGCTCATGCATATCTTATGTGTACCCGTACTGAATTTGATTCCTGGCATTGCTTAGTCTCACAAGCATTGTGTTAGTGTAGTTCTGGAGTCCCCCAAGTACAGGAAGGGTAGTCTTGGTGGTTCTAGTTGCAACTGACACTACAGGGCCCAAACAGAAATATAGTTTTAGACCCCTAGAATGAGCCATTGGTCTGGTTAGCCAAGTAATACTGGGAATGGCCCCTGGACCACTTTTTGGTCCCGCCATATTGTGTGGGAGCTCTCATTGCAAAGCCTTTTTTAGGGAATAGCATCTAAGATACTAAGAAATTACAAAAAGGGACACCATTATTTTAAAATAGAAGTAGAAGAGATGAAATGAAGTTGAAGAACTGAACAAACTTTTCACTAAAGAAGACATCTGAAGGACCAGAGGAAATGAAAAGAATTCATCACTGATTATAAGGTAGATGTAAGTTAAAGTTACAATGTTATATCACCTCACTTTTGTGAGAATACTCTTAAGTCGAAAAAGACAAGAACCAGGAAGTGATGACTAGGGTGTTGGGAAAAAGAATCTTTCATTCAGTGTTGTTGGAATATAAACTGGTCCAACCTTTGTGGAAAATGGAATGAGATATATCAAAACATTAGAAATAGAGCAATCATGTGATCCAGTAAGTCTTTCTCTATGTAATCACAAAGAACACAAAAACATTAAAACAAAAATAGGTGCACACTAAGTGGATCATATAAATGTTATGTATTTTCAATGGAATACTATGCAGCCATAAGAAATTATGACGTTGTGCAATTTACTGCAACATATATGGGACTGGATTATACTAAATGGAGTATCCAGAAGAAGGAGGACAAATACAGGATCATCTATATGTGCTATATAGAGTAACTGGATGAGGGAGTGCAAAGTTTGAAAGGGGGTGTGCCTAGATCACCTTTGGCCATACAGTATATAGGGAGAGGAAAGAGAGAGAAGGAAAGATATTAAGGAGGGGCTAAGAGACTAGAAGCAATGGGTATCAGGGATAGGTGAAATTTGAGCACATCAGTGGTGTAAAGGAGTCATACAGTTAAATATCCAAATCAGAGAGTCAACAGCACTGAGAACACGAGATACAAACTTCAACAATCAAAAAAAGAATGTGTCTGTCAAGGTGGCAGGCTTGGGGTGGTGGTAGGTAGGAGGGACACACCCTGAGAATTCTGTGGGTGGAAGTTGACACTGGTGGTGGAATAGTTGCTGGAACGTAGTATGTCTAAAACCCAATGATGAATAACTTTGTAAATCATGGTGTTTTAATAAAGAATTTTAAAGATGTATGTATTCCTAAATTTATTGCAGCTTTGTTTATAGTCACAGAGGTCTAGATATAACCCAAGTTCCCAGTGAAAAATGTATTGATAAAGCTGTAATATATATACATACTGGAATGCTACTCATCCTTTAGAATGAGGAAGTCTTGCTTTCAGCTGTAACAATAATGGAACAGGAGGGAATTCGGTGAGGCAAAAATAAGTCAGAAACAGATACTAGTTGATCTTTCTTATATGTGAGGTATGAAGAATCAAAGCAAGAGAAAAGACAAAACCAAATAAAAACAAAACATTGGATTTTGACCTTAGAACTTACATTTAACAGATCGGAAAGTGGAGAGGAAATTGATGGAATGGAGATATCCAATGATCTTTAGTAAAGGAATATTTGCAGTCTGTGCAATAAATACCTTTGAGATGTGAAATTGTACTTCTAATTTATAGTCATGTAAACCAACATTCACTGTCACTGTCATCCCGGTGCTCATTGATTTGTTTGAGTGGGAACCAGTAACATGTCTCATTGTGAGTCTTACTGTTACTGTTTTTGGCATATCCAATATGCCATGGGTAGCTTGCCAGGCTCTGCCGTGCGGGCGAAATACTCTCCATAGCTTGCCAGGCTCTCCAAGAGGGGCGGAGGAATCAAACACAAGTCGGCTGCATGAAAGGCAAACACCCTACCGCTGTGCTATCACTCCAACCCTGTTATCACTCCAGTCCAAACCAACATTACCTCAATTAAAATAAAATTTATATATTCAAAATTACATTATTTTCATTTCTCAGTTTCTCTCATGCATTGAATTTTCCTCCCGCCTAAAGCACTGTGAAACATTTTCTTGTATGCTTTCATATTATGATTGTTGTTATCTAAATTTCTCACAATTATTGTTGTTATTTAAATATTTGACCCAGTTGTAATTATTTTGAATTAATAAAGTAGCCATTTTTCCCAGTTATTACTATCTCAAATATAAATATATACTATCTCAATTATAAAAAACTATCTTTCATTTATTTATTTTTTGGTCATTTCCAGCTGTGCTCATGATTCATTCACACCTGGCAGAACTCCAGGGAACATATATGATGCTGGGAATTAAATCCTGGTCAGTCATGTGCAAGCAAATACCCTGACTGCTGTATTTTCTCTCTGGGCTCTAAGTTTATTTAAATATTGCATTCAGAGGTATTTATTTGTCACTAGGAAAAACTAGAATTTTTTTTTTAATTGCATGATCCCATCTAGGATACCATTTTATATTTTGTTTCTATGGACTGTGTAAATTTCCGTTTTGATTATTAGGAGATGGGATATCTGGAAAACACTTAAGGCATGAAGGATTAGTCCTCATAAAAGGGATGAGTATTATTCCACAAGAAGACTCCAGAGAGGGCCTTACCATTGTGAGAATAAAATGACAAATTGCTGGCCAAAAGTGGGCAATGCTGGCCCTCTCCAAGCCTCCCAAGTGTGAGAAACGCATTTCTGTAGTTATGGGTATTTCAGTCTGATATTTTCTTCCAGTAGTTTGAATAAATTGAGGCATTTGTAATGTCTCTCAATCACCTCTTAGCTATACATTTCTTGAATGGTTCTCATTTGAACATGTAATTTTGAAGAGTTTTACTTGGGTATTTTGTAGAATTTCCCTCAGCTAAAATTTGATTGATGTTTTTTACTCATGATTAGTCTGTTTGTATAGGTTTTGGGAAGGAAGGTTACAGAGGAAAAAGTGCTATTTGTCATCACATTATATCAAGGGTATAGACTCCGACTACAGCTTATCGCTATTGATCATGTGCATTGAGTGTCTCTACTGTTACAATTTTTTTCTTTTCTATAAGATAAAGTCACAATATATAATCCAAGCTGAGTGCTTAATTAATTTTGTGTTATGTTGCACTTCATGGAGAGTTTCTGTAGTATAATGGTTGTTATGTTCACCTCAGATTTCATTGAGAGAAAAAGTCTATATGAATTATTCATGGTACTTCAACATGGGGACTGGAGCAATAGCGGCTGACCCGAGTTCGATTCCTCTGCCCCTCTCAGAGAGCCCGGCAAGCTACCGAGAGTATTGAGCCTGCTCGGCAGAGCCTGGCAAGCTACCCGTGTGTATTGGATATGCCAAAAACTAACAATAAGTCTCTCATTGAGAGACATTACTGGTGCCCTCTCGAACAAATCGATGAGCAATGGGATGACAATGACTTCAACATGGGAGTTTTGTCTATTCTCTCCTATTTGTTATTGTATAAAGTACAGACTTCTATATGTTAGCTTTACAATTGGAGTTCAATTAATAAATAAATTTATCTGAAATATATTTATCCCAATTTAGTTTAAAAATCAATTGGCTATCAAACAAACAGCTAAAAAGATAGATTTTTTGTGCAAGAAACAGTATTTGGAGACTGAGATACCAATTGAAAAAACAGCTTCTAAATGAGAAGGGGAAAGCAGGACCAACGTGGTAGAAAAGGGGAATCTGAGAGAACGTGCGTGACACCACCATAACCGTAGGAAAAAAATGCATCAAAAAATGCACCAAAGTGCATACAGATCCAGTTCGGTTCCTAAATATATATCCTAAATATATATATACATCACGAATCACGAAATCCCATTAATCACCGATTTCTCGGGCAGGCTCAGTAACATCTCATTTCGTCCTTTCCCTGAGATAGAAGTCTATCTCAACTCGGCCTAAGGATGTTACACTGGGGGGCTCTTCAGGGTCAAGGGAATGAGATCCAGCTTGTTACTGGATTTTGCATATGAATACAAGATGGGAAGCTTGCAAGGCTGTCCCTCATGGGCAGGAAACTCTCAGAAGATTGCCAGTTTCTCCCAGAGGGAGAAGAAGGCTAAAGATATCGCTTCTGAGAGCTTGCTTTTAAGTCTCTCTCTGGATGTTGGCCATTGATGGGATTACACACCTGGGTTCCTCTGCCGGTACCTTCATACATGAGGCCTGTCCGAACGTGTGGAGAGGGGCCTCGGGCATGGCTGTAGCTAGGTCCTGGTGTTCTTTGGCTGCCGGGAGCTCTGCCTGGGGTGGGGAGGGAAGCTGGAGCCCATCCCCTCAGAGGGGCCCCCGGGGAAGACAGCCAGGCATGTGGGCAAGAGACTCTCTGCCATATATATACAGACAGACAGATAGATAGATAGATAGATAGATAGATAGATAGATAGATAGATAGATAGATAGATAGATAGATAGATAGATAGATAGACAGATAGATATACTCATGACATTTTTTAAAGACAGACCAAGAAAATGCTGTTGAAATTTGTATGGAATGATAAAACTGCCACAAATAACCAAAGCAATCCTAGAAAAAAAAAGATGTTAGGCATCACTTTACCCAATTACAAATTATACTATAAAGCTATAGTAATTAATAATTTGATGATAGACCAATGCAATAGAATTGAGAACCCAGAGATCCTCAGATATACGGCAGCTAGTTTTTGACAAAAAGCAGAGCATGAAATAGAACATAGAAAGCATTTTCAACGAGTGGTATTGAGAAAATTGGTCAGTCACATGTGAAAAATGAAAGTCAGAACTTTATCTCACATGTTGTAAAAAGCACAATGGTGGCAAGTATGGTGCAGTAACATTACTTGTTTAAAACATAAATATTAATACTTTTGTAAGCCAATATATCTCTAAAATACCAAAAAGTCTAAAATGCACCAAAGAATCAAGATATAATTAAAAATATACTTAATTTTCAATTATGATGATATGGCCATGATGTTTTATTTATTCCCAATATTTACTCATATTCATTAATTTTTTGACTTTTGGGTACATACCCAGTGGTACTCAAGACTTATTTCTGGTTCTTTACTCATGAACCACTCCTGGCATAACTCTAGGGATCATGTGAGTTGCCAGGGTTTTAACCCAGGTGAGCTGTATGTAAAGCCTCTCTACTAATGTTCTGGCCCCTACATGTATTTCTTTTTAGGTTAATGCGCCCTTGATGCTTAACTGGACACAAAAATATCAGAATACAAACTGCATATCTCACTTTACAATAGTATGAGTGTATGAGTGTGTGTATGTATGTGTATGTGTGCTTGCGTGTGTGTGAGAGAGAGGAGAAAGGAAGAAGTGGGGGGAGAGAGACAGAGAGAGAGAGAGATAACAAGAGAAGATCCTTTATTTAAACTCTGAATGTTGGAAAAATAAGAGAATTAATGTTTGTGACGCCTTTATTATTTCCTCACTAAAGAAGATTCAGAGATGTTAGAGAGCAATTTGGGCCTTTGTTGAGGGTACAGTGTGACTGTAGCAGTCTGGGAATGAGCTGTTATATAGAAGGATCTGGACTGACCTACGAGGGGAAACCACCAGTACAAGGTTACACAGCTGCACTTGCACCACTAAACTAACTTTTATAAAACTGGACAGAAAGAAATAAACTTGGATATAATTTAAATTCATAATATCCTTATAACTGATCATAATTTAACAGTTAATCTACCTTTTAAACAAAAAAGGGAGGGAATTAAATTTATTTCCAACTCCTTTTATAGTTTAATAATAACACAAAGATAAGCTGAATGATGTGTCTGGAGTAATTATAAAGTGGAGAGCCAAGAGTAACCCCTGAGCACCACCAGGGGTGGCCCCAAAGCAAGACCAAAAATGTATAGTCAGCTACTTTTCCCCTCAGAGAGATTGTCTAAAACATTCTGGGGGCCCTTAAAGAATGCTATGACTGAACAGCTTATTGAAAATCCACTCAAGATAGTTTGTCTTTCTTTGATAATCTCTACAGTATATATTAAAACCAAGGCTAAACCTTCACAATGACCCTCCTGATACAGGAGTTGGGTATCAAGGCTTATAATATGTGAAACATGCTAATTTCAGATTTTCAGAACGCTCTCAAAATATAGCTTCTCATTAAATGATAGTTTTTTAATACGTTACTTAATGTAAATATCCACGTTATATTTGTTAGTCTGCAGAGCTACATTAGAAAATATATGATTAATCAAAAACTGCCTAAGAGGTAATGAGGATGTGAATTTACTCCCAGTTTTCCAGGCTGCTGAAAGATTTGAATTATATTAGTTGATACAAATGATGTTTTTAGGATGAGAAATTGCAGAACTAACTCATCTCAAAGTAAATGTCAGTTTGGATGAATGTTTTTCATTATAACAGCCTAAGTATTTTTGTGTATATTATTTGTTGCTACTGTCCAAAATTAGCATTTCATAATATGTGAATATTTCTATTTGCATTTATAGCTGAGAAGAGATTTGCCCATGAACTTTTATAATTCAAGTGGATTTACCTAAATCCAAAATTTAATTACAAATAGGATTGCCATGTTGACACATTCTTATGCATTTCAATTAGGTGGGAAACATCAGCTAGGACCTAGGCACTTATAGATTAAGACACATTTCTTTCAGGATATTCTAGTGTATTTGAAAAAGATCCAACTCATATTTAATTTTAATATTTTTATTTCTATAGCTCTTTTTGGCATAATAAATATTTTTTCATGTATTGCAATTGTTGGGAATTAATGGTGGATGTAAAATTATTATTGTATATTGCATTAAAATATTCTCAAGGACATTCTTGTTAAGAGCTGATCATTTGAGGAAATTTTTGATACATGATATCTTGATTTTACTGTGTTAATTCTTACAAATTCATTTTTTCATTTTCTCTGTGTGTGTTGTCAATATAAGAAATATAATTGATGTCTAGTCTAGGTACATGTTCAAGTGGACCGAGCATGCCTAGTCCCTGAGTTTGTTATTTGGCATCACAAGGTGCTCAGGTAAAACTGGCTGTAGCCTGGTGGGCTCCAAGCACCACCAGTCAAAGCAATGCAGTGAATATTCCCATCTACGCCCCACCCACCCCAGCATTGCTGGGTGGATTCCCTATCTTTAAACAATGTAACTTTATAAAAGATTGCGGTACCGTATCTTAATTCTTATGCTTCCACTTCATTACAACAAATAGAAATTCTATGATTGAATTTCTAAAGCGACATTTAATTGCATAATTTATAATAGAAACTGGGTATGGGAATTGCCTAAAGAGTGAAAAATTATGAAATATTCTAATCAGCCTGATCACTGAATATTAGTCTTTGGTTAGCATGCAAATGAACCCATCTTTGAACTCATCTTTCATTAATTTTATAATTCAAAATTTTAAAGCAAGCTCAGAAATAGATGTCTCTTATTTTCTATAAAATTTGACTCTACATATGTGTTCTCAAGGAATTTTTTGATTTTGCTTGAATAGTTACCAGTTTTCACTGATAATGTTTATAGAGGGTGGTAGGCAAGCTTAGGATTAACCTTAGTCATCATCATCAATCATCATCCTGTTGATCATCAAATTTCTCCAGCAGTCTCAGTAACGTCTCCATTCGTCCTAGCCCTGAGATTTTAGAAGCCTCTCTCTACTCGTCCTTCCCAACGATGCCATATTTAGGCCCTTTCAGGGTCAGGGGAATGAGCCCTGACTTGTTACTGGTTTTGGCATATGAATACACCATGGGGAGTTTTCTCCCATGCGGGCAGGAAACTCTCAGTAGTTTGCCAGTTTCTCCCAGAGGGAGAAGTAGGCTATAAGATATCTCGGCAGCAAAGTGGTCACGAGCTTCCGGGAGCTTGCTTTTAAGTCTCTGGATGCTGGATCTTAATTAAGATTGACCTTAGTAAGTACCTAATATTACTTAACTTAAAAAATTTCTAACTACTTATTTGGATTCAAAGGGAAAGAGTTGGCTGGAGTGATAGCACAGCGGGTAGGGCATTTGCCTTGTACGCGGCTGACTGGAGTTTGAATCCCAGCATCCCATATGGTTCCCTGAGCACCGCCAGGGGTGGTTCTTGAGTGCACAGCCAGGAGTAATCCCTGTGTGCGACCCCCCCAAAAAAAATTCTAACTACTTATTTGGATTCAAAGGGAAAGAGTTACACAGATCTCTTCTTTCAGATTGCACACTATCTAGAGATATCAGAGCACCTTAGTTCCAGGCATTTCACTAATGGCTGAATGTTAATTCATCTCAACTGTTTGGGCTTCAATTTTCTTATGTGTAATACTGAGAAGTTTTTCAAGAAAAAATGTTCTTTGATTTCTAAAGGTCATTTATACTAATGAATAAATGTAAGGTCAAGTTCTTAAAAAATCATTTGCAAATGTTAAGTGAAACAAGTCAGAGAGAAAAGGACAAGTGTTAGATGAACTCACTCCAATGTGCTTTATAAAGAAACAAAGGGACGGTAGAGGAGGATCCATTGTGACAATATTAGTTAGAATGATCACTCTGGACAAGACCTGGATGTTGAAAGAAGGTAAAAGCATATACATGATAAACTTCAGCATCTGTATTGCAAACCATAATGCCTAAAATGAGAGAGAGAAAGAGAAAGATCGAGAGACAGAAGAGAGGTGCCTGCCATAGATGCAGGCGGGCGTTGGAGGTGGTTTGGAGGCTTGGAGGGTTATTTAGAGGTGTGGGAGGGAAACTGAGGACAATGGTGCTGGGAAATTATACTGGTGGAGGGATGGGTGTTGGAACATTGTATGACTGAAACCCAATCATGAACAGCTTTGCAATGCTCTATCTCAAGATTATTCAATTAAAATAAATAAATAAATAAATTAACTATGTTTTCTTTATTATTATATAAATAATTAAATTGAATTATTTAATTCAATTAAAAACTAAATAAATAATAAAAGATATTATGATTTAGTTTCCCACAGGACATGGTTCTCTGGACCATGAGTAGAACCCACAGTAATTATGAAACACAGAGCCAGGAATAGCCTCTGAGTATACCACTCAGATGTGATCCGTAGCCCCACAAAATAAAAAAAAAAAAAACAATTTTAGGAAAAGAACCAAAGTGACAGAAAACAAACCCTTGAACTCTGACAATGAGTTTGAGGTTGCCAAGAAGGTGAGGGAGAAAAACAGGAAGTAGTGAGGGCAGGGAGGGTTGGGGTGATCAGTATTAATGAGAAAACCCCTAGGGACTGAGGGCACAGATACAAACACACAGCTGCTCCCTGAGTGCCTGCTCCTCCCACATTCCTCATTCTTATGTCTCTCAAAGAAAATTTTCATGGATAGCATGAAACATTTTTTTAAAATATCCAATTTTATTGTGTTGCAGTGGGCTTACTCCTGGCTCTGTGCTCAGGGGGGACCTGATGGTGCTTGGGGGACCATATGTGATGCCAGTGGGGGTCAACTACATGCAAGGCAAGAGCTTTAAACCTTCTACTGTCTCTCTTGTCTAACCTGAAATACTTAAAACAAGTATTTATTTAATAAAGTAAAGGAAGCAATTACCATTCTGAGGTTGGAGAAAAACTTTTTTCTTATTCATTTGGAGCCCTCCCCACAGTGGTCAGAACTTATTCGTGACTCTTCACTCAGGAATCACTCCTGGTGGAGTATGAGAGACCATTAGGGGTGCTTGGCTGGGTATTCAACAAGAGTTGGCCAAATGCAAGGCAAACACCCTCCTCATTGTTCTATTATCCTGTCCCCAGTAAATTTATTCTTTTAAAAGGCAAGAAAAAATAGCAAAAATACTCTCATATGTGCAGGGAGTGAAGGCCACTGGGGCATCCCCACCACTGTGTTTTGCCTCTATTTATGGTTTTCCACTTCCCGTCTTCCTTACTTTTTCACACTCACCTCCTCCAGTTAGTGCAGTTACCTTGGTTCTGAGGCCGTGATCATGTTTGCCCACTTCCATGGATTGTCATGGTAACTATACAGCTGTCATGGGGCCAGAGGGTTGAAATTTGATATGTTGAAGTATTATAATGATCTTATAATGTCCTCTCTTGCTCCCTGGGTTTTGCAAAGGAAGAGACATTTCAGGATGTCATAAAATTCTGTTGATGCTTTTACTGCCTTAAATTAGAACTGGTGCCTGGCTTGGAGCCTTAATGTCTGTTAACATTGCCTACCCTTCTCAGTTCCACTTCAGATTCTCATGAAATCACCTATGCCATTAATTATGTTACTATCTAACAATAAAAAACCTGCAAGAGATAAATTTTTAAAAGCATAATCTTTAACAAGCAATTAAAATATTTTACTCTCCTTGCAAATAAACATATATATCTTGTATGTATTTGTTGGGAAATAATGGATCTTTTCAACCGCCCAATCCTTAAAGTCACTTTCTATTTGTATTAGTGTCCTATTGTTGTTGCAACAAATTAACATAATTTAATGGCCCAAAACCTCACAAATTAAGCTTATAGTTCCAAATGAGTCTCAGAGGTCTAAAATAAAGTAGTTAAATAGGAGCTCTGTGATAGCTCATGAATGATTCTTTTTTGAAATACAGCACTGCATCTTCAAATCTCTATCTCATACCTGCCTTACTCTTATAAAGACTACTGGGTTTACATTAAGACAGTTCAATTATGCAAGATAATTTTCAATTTTAAGATCATATGTCATATTTGTGATATCTCCTTTAACACTAAAGGTAAAATATGCTTTATTCTTTATAACTGGTATTTCTCTGGGTGGTTAGTATTCTTCCAATTAAACCAGTGAAACCTAAGTATATTGCTCACCTTCACTTTATAAAGCTCATATAGATGGCATTTTGGTAAGTATTGTTCCCTTAAGATTGTCTATTTTTTCTTAATTTTTGATTTCTTTCTCTACACAGAAACAAAGGGGAATGGATAATAGAAATGATGATAATTATAGAATTTTTTTTTATTTTGTAAATCTACAAAATTCTTAGTCATAGACCAAATAGCAAATATTTTTGACTGCCTAAGATAAATCCTGAATTGTGTTGAGATATTTCATTCTGCAGGGTTTTCTCAGTGTGTAAGACTGAAAGATCAGACTTTTGCTTAAAAGGAATTTGGAAGCCAGCCTTTGCATGTTTAATTGATCCATGCTATAATTTGATTCTAGTTTATACTATTGTAAATTTGACCTTAACCATAAAAAATTAAATGCCATATTGCCTAATGTTTGACTTTGATGTACCATTATATTGTACCAACACCGAAATTGCCATGACCCACCACAACAACTCTATGGCATTATAGGACACAGGATAATGATTGGTCAACATTCTCTTAGTTTTACTTCCTAAAGACCATTGTATTTCTTTGTTCTTCTCTATACTATTATTTATTCATAGAAACTGTAAGTATATGACAAGTTCGACTTGGAAGAAGACCAGACATTGCATGTAGTTGGTGATCTAAACACAATGCTTCTTCCTTTGATTCAAATATTTGAATTGAAATCACCATCCTTTTCTATGTCTACCCTCACTTCCTGATGCTTAAACAGTGACTATATGATAATTTGCATCTTCTGTGTAGTTTATCCATTTTTGTTTATTTTCTACATTAAAAAAAATAAGTTTCAGGAGCTGTAGAATTAGTACAGATAAAAGTATTAGGCAGAGACTGTTCTGTCCCAGCCCACATGGCCTCGTGAACATCACAGGATGCAGCACTGGAGACTCTAGAAAGTCAGAGTGTGAACTATCCTGGTGTTCTCAGCATTGCAGAACAATACCAGCACCATGTTCTCAGGCTTCGCATTGATTCACTACCCTGTCAGTGGTTAGGGGCATCCTAACCACTCCTTGGGCAACCACCAAATTAAGTCTTGACAACAGTTTGAAATATTTTGATTTGTATCTAGATTAAATGCCATATAAATTACTTAACAGAAACTTTCAAAGCATATGGTTTTATATTTATTTTTATTTACTTTATCACATGGTTTTAATTGACTTTGAATGTTAAATGCCTGCTGCTCAGGCCTGAATTTCTTTCTCAATTGGAATTGTCAGTATTTGGCCAATACTCAGAGATTATTTCCAAAGTTTTTGAATATGTAAGTATACACATGAACATGGAAAACTATATATTTTGTTTTGTTGACTTTTTAAGTTGACAAAATTCTGTATTGTATTATCATCCTGAATATATATGCATATATATATGTGGCCCCCATAACCATGCCACTGGACACCATGCCAGGCTTTTTAACTCGGGGCACCCCAGAGGGGGCGGGTCAGAGCCCTTCCCCCCAAGGGACCCAACCCAACTACCGCCAAGCTCCAGGTCACTTTCCACATGCTCGGGCCGAGCCTCACGCATGAGTGAAGTCCTACGGAAGCCAGGTAATAAGGAATTTTGTGACCTTGGACTTTGGGCTCAATGGGACCCAGGAGCAGAGGTCCTCTGCCTGCCTCTGCCTGCTTTCTCGCAGTCTCGGATGGCCTAGGGTTCATACCCATAAGCCACCTCCTGCCAGCGCCAGATAATCTCGTCATCCGCCACCATCCAGAACTGCTTCTCCCTGAAGAGAGCATAAAATGAGGCCCCCATAACCATGCCACCAGACTCCGCACAAGGCTGTTTTCACTCTGGGTGCCTCAGAGGGGGATAGTGGAGAGCCCTTCCCCCCAAGGGATCCAGCCCTGGCAGCCGACCTTCACAATCCAACCGCTGCTATGCTCCAGGCCACTTTCCACATGCTCTGGCTAACCCTTACGCATGTATGAACATATTCCTAAACTACACGGCCACAAAAGCAGCCACACAACACATCATAAGATACTCTCTATTCATTTTCCATAATTACCACACCATATTTTGATTGCAGGAAAGATGGCTCTGATGCTGTCTGGACCCCTTGCACTCTCCTGAACCTGGCTCACCATCTTGCCTTAGACAATGTGCTGCTCAGCACACCAGACATGGAACTCTACGCCATGATCCCTGCTGGAACTCGACACATGATTCCTGATGGACATCGTCGGCTGTTTTGCAAGATCCAGACAGAATGGCATCGGCAGGACATGAACAAACTGCTGCAGTGGCCACAGCATTGCTGCCTGACCCAGTTGGGCCAAGTCACGGCACTGCTGGACATAGAGCAGTGGCAGTAGTGCGCACAGTGACTCATCAATTGTGGGGTGCTGCCAGCCAACCACCAGGTGTCCTGGGACTGGGCGCAGACGTTGGACCTGGCACAGACCCTCTGCAATAGGGTCTTGCTCTGCCAGCTGCTCAACATTAAAATGGTAGCTAAAGGGTCTGGGTCCCACGGGCAGGGAGGACTCTCACCCGCCCCCCAATGGGGCACCCCTGGTGTGGAGTCCGGTGGCATGGTTATGGGAGGCTTATTTTATGTTCCCTTCTGGGAGAAGCAGCCGTGAGTTCTGGAGGGTGGGCGAAAAAGAAGTTATCTGGTGCTGGCAGATTGGGGGAAGAAGGCAGAGGATCTCTACTCCTGGGTCCTGTTTGGACCTTTGAGTCCAAAACCTCTGAGCCCACAGTCCAAGATCACAAAGTTTCGCACTACGTGGGTTCTGTGAGACTTTGCTCATGAGTGAGGCTCAGCTCCAGTATGTGGAAAGTGGACTGGGGCGTGGCAGCAGTGGGGTAGTGGAGGTCGGCTGCCAGGGCTGGGTCCCTTGGGGCAGGGAGGGCTCTCACCCGCCCACCTCTGGGGCACCCCTGTTGCAGAGTCTGGTGGCATGGTTATGGGGACCTCATTTTATGCTCCCTTCCGGGAGAGACATAGGAATGGTGGCATATATAAATATAAATCTATATGAACCCTCCAGAATTCTTTATTAGATAACTCTGAAGTGTTAGGGAAAAATAACAACACAACACTTTAGGAATAGGAAAGTGTTCAACACTTTCTTCATTTCCCCCAAAATTACACCTCTATTTCTATTTAATTTTACATATGAAAAATATAAATGATCTAGGTTCCAATATAAAATTGTATACATTTTAAATCAGAGTTTCTAAACAGAACTTCTGTAGAATGTGATTTTTTAAAATAAACTGTTTTCTTTGTCCACTTGGCAAAATAATGAAGGACATTTGTATACTAAGTCCTTAATTAGATGCAGTGATGTACAAGATATATGTATTCCCTGGTTTTATGGAGCTCACAGTCATATAGAAAATATGATTATTAATAAAGTTGCCATAAAAATTGAGGTGACAGTATTCAACAAGATGAATTTATGTGGTATGTAAAGACTTGGAAAATTTCCTGAAGTAAAACTGAAAATTTAATGTTTAAAAAAAAACAGATATAGGGTAATAAAGAGATAGAAAAGGGAGTTAGAGTGGAGGAACCTTTGAGCACCCCAGGGGTATGTCCTAACAGTTCCACCACCAAGTGCAAAGGAACATTTAAATAGACAGAGAGTGTTGTGAATGAGAGCCTGGGGAGAGAGCAGGACGTGAAATCTTAGGAAAGCACCTGTGGACGGAAGGACTACAGCTGTTCTTTGCAGACTGAGGAAGTGAAGTCAGAGTGGAAATTAGGGATAAAGTCTATAGTACTGAGGTTATGCCACAAAAGGGATTTGAGTAAGAAATTAATATGATTAGAATTGCATTTTGATAAGTGATGTCTTATGGGAACAGATCTAAGGAGGGTTCCGAAGTAATGTGGTGGGGGGAAGCATTCAACCGGCAGAAAAGGTGGTGCAGAAAGGTGTAGTGCTACGTAAGAAAAATGAAAGGTGATGATGGTGTTACGTATAAAATCCTCTCAGTAACAGAACTGTAAATCACAGTGCAGATATTTATCTTATTTGTTTATTTACTTATTGGCTTTTTGGGTCACACCCGGCGATGCACAGGGGTTACTCCTGGCTCTGCACTCAGAAATTAGCCCTGGTAGTGCTCAGGGGACCATATGGGATGCTGGGAATAGAACCCAGGTCGGCCAAATGCAAGGCAAGTGCCCTTCCCGCTGTGCTATCACTCCAGTCCCCTATCTTCTTTTTCAAACACTGTCTCTCCAGTTGTCTCTCCAGTTTCCCCTCCAGTTGGGAAACAGAAGGAACCACTATTACAAAGATAGCTGAAAATGATCACTCTGGATAAGAACTGTGTGCTGAAAATAGGTAAACAAACAAACATGATAACCTTATGGTATCTATATTGCAAACCATAATGCCCAAAAGGTGAGAGGCAGGGGGAGAGAGAGACTGATAGAGGGGGACAAAGAGAGAGGGGGCGCTTGGGGGTGGATGGTGGGAGGAAAACTGGGGACATTGGTAGTGGGACATGTACACTAGTGGAGTGATGGGTGTTGGAACACCATATGACTGAAACACAAACATGAACAGCTTTGTAATTCTGTAGCTCATGGTAATTCAATTTTTTTTAAAGTGCCTTTTTCAGAAGCAGACTGGTGGGTAGAAAACAAATGGGGGTGGGGAAGGCATTGGTGAAAGGAAATGGCAACTGGTAAAAGGATTTATGTTCAAGCATTGTATGCCTGAAACCAAATCATGAATAACTGCAATTTCATTGTGGCTACATAAAAAAGAGAGAAATAAAATATTGCTATGATGAGGATTATGACCACATGAAAACATAGCAATAAAAATAGGCATTTTAAAGTCTTAGTTTCCTATGGTTATTGGCATTAGATTATTTGTTTTAATTTTGCTTAGTATTATTGAGGTTTTGTTTGTGTTTTCCAAGTGTTGATCAGGGGACTCGGGGGACTGCACCCAGCAATTCTCCAGCAGGTGGTAGAATTGAATTGTTGTCTTATTGGCCAGGCTCTGAAGAGCAAGAAGCCATCAGTGCCTCAGACAGAGCTAGTCATAGCCTGTGAAGTGAATGTGGTTGCAGGGAATGGGAAATTAAGCTAGGGTTGAGTCCATAAATTTCCTACCATGTCCCCTGCCCCAGATCATAGATTTTGATAGTAAGCAATTACTTGTGTCCTTTAAGCTGCAGTTCCAAGTATTATCTATACTAGTTTCTGTTTGTTTTGTATAGTATCTGTACTTTGAGAATAAATGATTATACATAATTAAATATTAAAACTAATTGCTATAAAGAAACCAATTTCTAGTTTTCAAATGAAAATATAACAATTAATACCTGTATATAATTTTATATAATTAATATATAATTTACATTAAATGAATTTATATAATTTATATAATAAAATTCATATAAATTAAATTTTCTATAATTAAATTCTTATATTTCTATAATATAAGAAAAGTTATGTTCTATGAAAACAGAAATATCAATATTATGATTATATTTCTACCAAAGTTTTGCCCTGAGAAGTCTTAGGAAGAAGGAAAAGCTGCTTAAAAGATCATTTTCTTATTTTGAATAACTACACACCCAAAACCCCCAAATATATCCCAGATGACTAACATCAATTTTGAGATTTTTGATGATGTAACTTACCCAATTTACATTTAATTTTCATCTGATCAAATGTGAAAATGTGTTTTTTCTTGACTTTCTTTAATTTCATCCTCTATTCTCAGAAGATCCAGAGGAGACATTTGTACCCTCTTAGCTCCCTTTGCTGCTTCCTGACTTTTGGTGGTCATCCTAATGCCATATACTTATCTCCTCTGGGTCCTCTCATCAAACTCTAAAAATTAAAGTTTGCCTGTCATCCCATTGACAAATGCTCAATTATTTATCACAGTCTGATTTATGGGGCTTGGCTCTTTTTCTTTTAACATTGTGTCTCATCTTAAAAGATTTCAATCCTTTAGCAATTTAGTTTTAATGTTCTAGGCTCTGTTTATATACAAAGATCTGGTTTTTTTCCTATTTTCACTGTCTCCTTGTTAATCTAAATTTCATTAAGAAAGACTTCAATGTTTAAATCTCAGTTCTCTCTTCTGTTACTGTTTATGCTTTCAGAATTCTTACATTCTCATTGTACTACACACATTATTCAATCTCAAAAGTAATTCTCATGCTAATTAATTTAAAACTCAATGTTTTCTCCTAGACAAATATGAAGAGTCATATTCTCCATTCTTTCATCATAACACTCCTGTTCTCTCCTTCTCTTTTTACCTTTAAGTTCCATCAGCCCTTATTTATTTATTGCATTAATTTTCTTTTCCTCCCCCACAATACATGTTACCATTGATTTCTCATTAAAAATTATTTTATTGGTTTGCAATACCATTAGCAATGGTTTATTATTTTTAATCAAAGCATATAAGTGCCTAAAGGCTTGAATTTCTACTCATATCATAGTGATGCAAATCTATATTCGAATTGAGTTTCAAGTATTTAATAATAACACCATGTTCTTTCTCTATTCAAAGGTCTCAATTAATTGCCCATAAACATAATTCAAATTCCTTAGTATTGACATAGTGGGCATTTAAAAAAATTCCAATTACTTTTCCAGCTTTTTCTAAGTATACACATCTAAATCCCATGCTTCTTAAAAACTTGGATGCATGTGATACCTTCAGTATATCATGACACTGTGAATACACCTCTTGTTCTTTATTTTTTGCATATTCTCTGTTGTTAGGTTGTTCTCTTTCCATATTTCCACCAGGTTTTTTCCTTTGATTAATTTCATATTCAAGGAAAGCAAGTAAATTAAGCCTTTCTCTATGTATGTTTCTCCTTTACCAGTTAATAATTTGTGTACAATGTATAACTACCAGGTAACCTCAAAGCCTGAAGGTTTGGTTTCCAACCCTACAGTCTTTATTAAGAAACCAGTATCATGGCAGTGTAGTACTACAGCATATAAGGACATTTGCCTTGCATGTATTCTACCTTAGTTGGATACATATAGTTCCCAGAGTACAGGCCAGGAGTAAACCCTGAGCATAGCAGGGTATGGAACTAAATAAAGACACCAGAATCAGAGTATTTTTGCAATAAAACAGGATCAGGTCAGATACAATGTTGGGCTGATGAATGAACTCTATTTTCTGTATGAATAGACAGGGCAGAAAAAGATGTTAAATGTCAATAGCTTTATCTGATAAATTATCTATATATCAGTAATCAAAGAAACAAGTATATCAGATAATGGAATTTAAGAGGTTCATAACAGCAATACTAAATAGAATTCAGGTATGAAAATATGAATTGATGAGGGCTGGAGTGATAGTACAGCAGGTAGGGCATTTGCCTTGCAAGCAGCTAACCTGGGTTCAACCCTCAGAATTCCATATGGTTCCCCAGCACCGCCAGTAGTAATTCCTGAGTACAGAGCCAGGAGTAACCCCTGAGCATTGCTGGATGTGACCCCAAAATATGAATTGAAATATTTTCATAGTTTCTAATTTATTTTATAACATAACTTTATAATGTCAAGATATCAAATGATGTTCAACATTTTCTCTAAATCTCTTACAATTTGACTCATTATGATTACCTGAAGTCATATATTGTGCTAATAATAGATGGAGAAGAAGATAAGTACATTGCAACATAAGAGGATGTAAGTGCAATGCAATATAAATATATACTTATCCAAAGACATAATAGAGAGAGAGTCGGGGTGCAGCTGACCCGGGTTCAGCCCCCCACACCATCAACAGTCCCAGGGGTATCATTTGGAGTGATCTCTGAACACAGAGCCAGGAGTAAACACCAAGCACAGCCAGTGAAGCTGCTACATGAACAAACAAAAACACTCCTTTTTTCTTTTTTTCTGGAAAAGTTCAAAATGTGCATTTCTTAAGGTTTTCCAGTCAAGCCAAATCATGATTTTTCAGATGAGACAAATTGCTGAAAAGAGCAGAAGTTGTTTTTTTAAAAATATTTTTAGATTTCCCTTGTTGTTATAATAATTACCCATAACTTGGTGGCTTAAATATCATGGATTTTGTATCTATAAGTCTGGAGGTAAAATATTTGAGATGCTTTTTCCTGGTCTCAGATAATTAATTTGAAGAATCCAAGTTTAATCCATATGCCTCTTTCATCCAGATTCAGAAGGCTGCATTGGCTGGTGGTTCCTCTCACAATTTCAATGCCAAATCTCTGTGTAGCATCTCTAAATATCCATTTCTGACTCCTGCTTCTAACATCACATCTGCTTTTTTGGATGATTTTCTTCCCTCTCTCTTTTTCTTATAAGGACCCTTTTCAGATGGAGTCATCTGAATTATCAGGGATAATTATTGGGGATAATTTTCCTTCCTCAAAAACTTTATTTATTCACACATGTGATACCTTTTTTTGGTGACATAGGGTAGAACATGTGCAGTTTTTGGAAATTGCTGTTTTGGGGAGACATTATTCTGTTTATTATAGACTTCCTCTAAAAGTTTGATATAAAGTTAGCCTAGGGTTAGAGAAATAGCTCAGAGTGGAGCACATGTTTTGCATGCTCAAGGTCCTGAGTTTGATTTCTCTCACTACAGGGCCTCCAAGCACCCACAGGGCTTCTCTGCATCACAGGATATGACCCTGGTGGCCTTTAGCACTACCACCTGCAATAGCCCAACAGCGCTGCGGGGTTATGCTGGAACATTGACCCATCAGGCCCACACTGCAAGGCTATGTATTCTTAGTAGACTTTAGGTTCCTAACAACCACTGGGGAGACTTCTCAAAAATGTGGAGCACTGAAAATGTTGTGATTGTTTGGCTTACAAAACAATCACAATAAAAATTCTGTGGCAAGAAATATAAGAGGACAGAGCGGAATTCAAATTTATGAGGAAGAGGTAGAGGAGGGAAGAAAGGGACAATTGTGGGGGGAAAAACATCTATGAGATAAATTTAACAGAAACAAAAAGTAAGTAGAAGAATATAAGAAATTAAGATAGCAACTTGGTTAACTGGAACATTCCACTCTTCATAACATTACAATTCAATTGAGTTGCTTCTGTATTTAGCAATCTCATGAAAGTCCTCCACTTTGAAAACAGAAATACAGTGTCAGAACTGAAAAATACTTTAATATTTTCTAAAATTACTTTACAAGGCAGTAAATTGAAACTCACACTTTTTAAGAATTTAAGAAGAGTTTCCCAGTAACTTGGTGCCAAAGGCTGTATTTAAACCCCCAAATCCTGATTTAAAGTTCACAACTCTTGCCACATTCTCCTTGTGTTCTTTACTCTCCCAGTAGGAAATAATAAAACTTTCCATTCCTTAGGAAATAGAGAATTTTTTCTATCATAAAAATTATATTCTATTGCTTTCTTAAGAGCAGTATAGAAAATTCATCTTTCTGTTACTTAGAAGCTAGAGCCAGGTGTAGAATAAACCATATAATATGTATTTCACATCATGTCTTTTATTTATCCAAATAAACAAAAGTTTTGTGTAGATTAGGAGGTACTTTATTTTTATATGATACCCTTGTTTTTCAGATCAGTACTATTATATCTTTAGGTAAGACTATGCCTTTTGTCCCTGTTGTGCATATAAAGATAAACTCATCAGAGTTACATTCCGAAGTTCCCTTTCCCCCTATAGTTTCAACTCAGTTCCAATCAAACCTCTTAGCAACTTGGTGAATTCATTATTCTAATTCTTAAGGTGGTTTCTATAATGTCCATCTTGCCACCTGGAGAAATTAGGAGAATAAAATAAGATATTGAATGGGAAAATTCTTTGAAAAGTAATGAAATGCAATCATTTAATAACTCAGGCATTCTAACATGAGGCAGACATTCCTAAATAATTAAATTAGATTCCCAGATGGGTTGTTTATTTTCCCAAAGACATTTTATTTTTCACAGTAAAGAAATAGTAAAATATCATTAAAGTTTTCAAAATAACAGTAAACTAGAAAAGTTTTTATTGAATTTTTACTTTTCTCATTGTGATTGTTCTAGACCACCATATACTAAGTAATCAAACCTAGTATTTGAGAAGCCAGTTTGGTGTGATAGAAAACCATTGTGTTCATACTGTCTAGTCCCTCAAATATGCCAGATATTGTGCAAGTATGAAAATGACAGCAAGTGATTAATAAATGATAAGATTTTTACTAGCTTCATAACCTGAAGTTTATTGTCTATGCTTGTTATCATTACAGTTTCTTTTTTTTGAAATTTTATTTTTTTTTTGTTTTTTTGGGTCACACCTGGCGATGCACAGGGGTTACTCCTGGCTCTGCACTCAGGAATTACTCCTGGCAGTGCTCAGGGGACCATATGGGATGCTGGGATTTGAACCCGGGTCGGCCGCGTGCAAGGCAAACGCCCTACCCGCTATGCTATCACTCCAGCCCCTACAGTTTCTTGAAAAATAAACCAGTCCTAGATAGTGGACTAATGCAAGGTTAAAAATAAGCAATTTAAAGTTTGCTCATGTTCATAAAATAAACTAGACTTAATTTTGTCCATGGATAAAGGATATTTCCTGTTCAGAACATGTTTAAGTTTGTTTTGTTTGCTTAAACTGTCATATGAGAGCATATATAAAACAATTTAACATATCTCAAACTATAATATTTTTCTTTGGTTTGTAATCTACACATGACAAGACAATAGAGAAATGACTATGAATTATGAGTATGAAATTGGGGGCACAGTTTAAATCGATGTGTGGAGGTATACCAGGGAACGTTACAGGAAAACCTTACCTTCTTTAGGCCATAGCTGGTGGCTACTCCCAGATTATTGTTTGCAGGTACTTCTGGTGGTACTCAAGGAGCCATGTAGTACCAGGGATCGAACCTGTAGAATCATTCTTTTATCATTTTAATGGTTTTTACACTTGGTAAGGAATAGAAATATACTTTAAGATTTAAAAACACTGAGAGTTAACGTTCATAATATTGAATTTGATTTAGCCCAAATTATGACTTAATTATATTTAGAAGACAGATAAAATGAGCTAGAGAAGAATGCAAAACAACTGCATCCTCATCTACAATAGATATATTGGTGGTAGGTAGAAATAAAATAATGATGTAATAAAACAAACATGTTCATTTAAAACCATGGTGTAAGACTGAATTTCTGCAACAAGCTTTGAGAGAGGAAAATGCTGTTAATGAAGTATGGTAGGGATGGAGCTACTAGATTTTAATTAAAATTATGAGAATAATTTGATAGTTTAAATTAAATGCTCATCTAATTTAAAACAGTTTAAAAACCCAATAGATTTTTGCACATTTGTTTAACTGGGATATAAAAGAAAACAATTCTCAATTCTTCGCCATTGTGTAAATATTCTACAGTCCAATGCCTAGACATATAGCTATATGGCTATATGGCTATATGGCTCCTGTGAATTTGCCTTGTGAATAATTAACAGTGTTGTTTTGTGGATCAAAAATCAGATATTAAACATAGGTTCATAACCTAGGGATGGGTGTTTGAGCATTGTATAACTGAGATTTAACCTGAAAGCTTTGTAACTTTCCACATGGTGAATTAATAAAAGAATTTAAAAAAAAGAAACAAAAAAAATAAATTAAAAAAAACATAGGTTCACAACCAAAAGAATCTATGGTTCTATTACCACTGATTCTATATCGTATCACACTACTTAAATCCAAGCAGCATACTGAAGTTTGAGCAGCAATTCTCAGGAAAAAATGCATTCACTTAGTCTACTTGCTGCGAGCTTTGCCAAAGACTGATTAAAATGGCTGTCAACTCTTCCTCTAAGTGATGCTTCCTGATTGCAGGGACTTGCCACCTTTATCCATGAGTATGAGGCCCAGTAGCTAACTCAGCAGGAACATGCAACCCACTGATGAGCATTTTACTATAATCTCAGCACCTATTTTGTTGTTCCTTTCTTAGCATCTAGAAGTTGGCAGAATGTAGATGTGATGTCCAACTGTTAATAGTGTACAATGAAGCATTTACTGAAAATTATTTGATATCCCAGGGCCCCACTCTCAGACCACATTTGCCAAACATTTTTTTTTCAATCGCTTATATTTTAACAGTTACATGTCATGCTGTACAACATTTTATCCTGGTTAAGAAACACCAGAGTTCTGAAAACTAAAATGGCTATGTGGAAAATTAAGCGAGAAGACCAACAACACACTCATTTTAAAGAACTGACCAATTCCATAGTGTAAATGACTAGAGTTTCCATTACGCAGAACACAATCCTGGGTCTCCGAACATAGCTGAGTTTCCCAGCCTTCCACCCCCTAGTCCCCACCTCCAGTAGCAATAGAATAGGTAGGCCAACCACTGGCCATTGAATTACAATAAGTAATTGAGCTGAAAAGAAATACTCCAGAAAAGAAATAGCTTGAGAGAAATATATGATATTGAATGGTGAAAGAGGTTATGTGAGTAAATTTGTGCTGCATATTTATGAAGTAGGAAGTTCCAACCTACAGTTTGCTAAAATACAAATTGTAACAACCAAATATGCAGCAGTCTAGTTCCATACTACTGAAAGAACAATATAATGTAATTGGATCTCAGTGCTATTTTAAATTCAGCAGAAATCTAAGAACTCAGTTTTTTCTTGGATAAGTACATACATGAGTATCGATGAATTGAGAAAAAAATTATATTTAGCCAAATACCTAAATAACGCACGTTATTTTTGCAATAATTTATATCTTTCTTTGATAGACATTAGAGGAATAATGTCACTTATTTGGTCAAGGCAGATTGCCATCTCAATAAATTTTGCTTTAGGTTGATTTTAACAGGCTTCTCAAATTTAAGAATATTTTAGTTGCTTCATAACAATAATATTGTTATTATTATAACACACTTGATTGCATTTTTCTTGACAACAAATACAGCTCTAACAAAATGTAATTTCTAAGTATTTGTGTTGGTTTTTTGCTAAAATTTAGTTTACTGTGTTGAAAAAATTGCATTCCCAAAGAAAGGATTGCTAGAATTAACTTGGTTCAACAAATTTCTTACTGACATTTTATAATTTAAATCTTCAGCATAGAAAATGGTGGTGTAATTTGTCAGGCAGCTGCCCAAATCTCTATTCAGCTCATCTACACTAAAACTGGAGCCTATTCTAGAGAAACAAAGTAACATCCAAGTCAACTTATTTTCATAGAATTTTCACTGTTGTATATGTCTTGGGGTAAGCCCATATGGAGATCCTCAATATTTAAATTTTAAGTCAGTGCAAATTACCAGTAAATAAAACTATCTTCCAATAGTTAGGATAGTTTTATTTAATATACAAGAATAGGTTAAGGGTTTTGTTTTTGTTAATTAGGCCACCTTTAAGACCACTAGCATATATTTTTTTAAATGTAGGAATACTGCTATTTAAATGATTAAGCTGATTGAATTGGGCATGAATTCCACAACTAGCATATGTTCTGACACTGAACTACTATTAAGTGACATATGACTGTAATTCCTGAAACAGACTTATTAGAGATTCTGAGAGACAGACTTGAGATGGGAAAATAGCAACCCCCTGGGCTGCAGTATAGCCCACAAGGAAGCATGCTCTGGATAACAGTGAAAAGAGAGAATGTGAATAGAACCTTAGAAACGGTGGGACATCAGACAAGAGAGAAGTAGTGAATGAACACCATTATCAAGATGGTTTAAAAGTTAAGAAACTATTAAACCATGTTAATAAAGGAGAAAAAAAACATGATAATCCTAGTATAGACACACACACACTCACTGCCTACTAACCATTATTGAGCTTAAATTCTTTTTCTTTTAACTTTTTTTGTTGTTGTTTTTGCTTTTGAGGTCACAACCGGCAATGCACAGGGGTTAACTCCTGGCTCTGCACTCAGGAATAACTCCTGGCGGTGCTCGAGAGACCATGTGGGATGCTGGGAATCGAACCGGATCGGCCATGTGCAAGGCAAACACCCTACCCACTGTGCTATTGCTCCAGCCCCTTGAACTTAAATTCTTAACAGTTGGACAAGTACAGGAATTAAGGCACTTTCTCCTATGTAGCTGATCCTGGCACACTTGCTGGCACCATATTCCCCAACCCTCTGAAAGAAAGTTATAAGTTTTAGGGGCTTGGGGACTGGCTCAGGGATAAATGTGTGAGACCCTGATTTTGATCCCCTGAATTTGATCCCAGCACTGCAACAAAAGAAAAAGAAAAAAAAACACACTGAAATCGTTAATAAGCTTTTAAGCCTCAAAGACCAACAGAAATTTAAGGCCATTTTTGTCATAGAATTTTTTATGTCATGTTTTTTAGGGGTTCAAGAACCTCCAACAGACTCTGTGTGAGACAGAGGGGTTTGCTGTTTGTACAAAGGGGGAGGGGGCAAATACATGCATTTTCCAGCTCTGAGACCTTCACAATTTGTCTTCAGCCCTCTGAATACTTGCAGGCATCTCAACACTAAGAGTGTAAACTGTGCTGCATTTCCCAACATCTATTGTCACTTATTTCTAATTTTCTAAGTTCTAGCTTTGTTACTTGCCTCAGTTTCCTACTCCTTACCCAATTCCTGTTACTGTCATTGCATCTTGTCTAATTCATTCATCATGTCTTTCCTGCTCAGTCTAGTAAACCAATCCTCACCTCTTGTCTCTTATTTTATTACTTTTTATGTCTCTCTGCCATCTTCCTTTTTTTTTTTTGCTTTTTGGGTCACACTTGGCGATGCACAGGGGTAACTCCTGGCTCTGCAGTCAGGAATCACCCCTGATGGTGCTCAAAGGACCATATGGGATCCTGGGAATTGAACCCAGGTCGACCGTGTGCAAGGCAAATGCCCTACCCACTTGTTATTGCTCCAACCCCCCTCTGCCATCTTGCTTTTGGCTTTTGTTAATGTATTTTTCTGAGGGAGGTCACACCTGCTGTTTAGAGCTTACTCCTGGCTCTGTGCTCATGGTTCACCCAGGGGACCATGTGGTGCCAGGGATGGAGCCCAGTCCTCCCACATGCAAATCACATGCTGGGCCCACTGAGCTTTCCCTCCAGCCCGTATCTGTCATTTTAAACTCTGCACTGTGTCCTGGCTCTGGTTAAGCTTATCATACTGGCTTGAAAGAAAATTCTGTTATTTGATTCTTTCAGCTGGAGTGATAGCACAGCCAGTAGGGCGTTTGCCTTGCACGTTGCCGACCTGGGTTCGATCCCTCCATCCGTCTTGGAGAATCCAGCAAGCTACCAAGAGTATCCCGCCCACAAAGCAGGGCCTGGCAAGCTCCCCGTGGCGTATTTGATATGCCAAAAACAGTAACAACAAGTCTCACAATGGAGACATTACTGATGCCTGCTTGATCAAATCGATGAGCAACAGGATTACAGTGATAATTAGGCCACATCTGGCAGTGCTCAGGACTTTCTCCTGGGTTTTCACACAGGACTTACTCCTTGCAGTGCTCGGGGAACCAAACGGGATGCCAGGGAGAGAACCCAGATGAGCCTTGTGCAAGCAGGTACCCTACCTGCTGTACTCTCCTCCAGCCCCAGGGAGAGCATGAGAATCTTGTAGTAAACAATTTCATATTAGTAGTTTCATTTTAGGCTTCCCCCCTTTTTCTTTTGTTATTTTTTGGATGGAGGCAATCCCAAACTTTATTCAGAGGACCCCAGAGCCTCTCCCTGAGTTGTTCCACCAACTAACCAAGTAGCTTTCAGTGTGGTGCCAGCTCTGGGGTGCTGATGCCCCTTGAGAGTCTCCCAGAGCCATAGGGTTCTGGAACAAACTGGAGTCAGGCACAGGTGCCCTAACCTCTAATGTAATGCATGCAAAACCTGTTAAAAGGTTTTGACCCTTTTAACAGGATTAAAAACTCCCTTGTCTTTTCTTAGAGTTACACACAATATATATGCACACACATGGGAATTCTCTTATTACACAATTTAATGATTTATTTGGCAGATTGCCATATTAGACAGTGGCAAACAGATCCATGCGTGAAATCCATTCGTTCATTCCAAAACCACCCACTATTAACATTGTCATTAATTATCCGTTTGAGGTGATGGACTCGACAATCATAAATTTAAAAAGCCAAATAAACAAAACTGCATCCTGACAAACTGGAGTACGGTCTGGAAGAAATAGGTACTTTAGTTTGTTAAGTCTAACTTGGATCTTTCAGCAAGGATTTGTTTTCTTTTTATACTGCCAAAAATGATAGCAATGAGAGAAAGGGACGCTAAGCATGATGATCGTCTTAGAGTGTTGTTAACAAGTTCTGTTTCAGACCCTTTTCTGGTTTTGTTTGGAGGCCACACCTGGCTTTGTGCTCAGGGATCACCACTAGCAGCTGTGCTCTTGGGATCACCTGGGGTGCCAAGGATCCAACCCAGGTCATCTGTGTGCATGGCAAGAGCCCTGCCCACTGTACTATCACTCAGGCCCCCTCAGAGCCTTTTCTGCAGTGACACATTAAAACCATTTAGGGGAGAAGGTTAGGTTTTTTTACTGCCACTGCCCACTAACCAATTCATTCAAAGTTCACAGTTATGATACTGTATACTCTATACAATTTAAAAATCATTTGTTTGGGGTCCAGCAATTAGGATGCAAAAGCAGAATCTCTTACACTGCACCAAGCACTAGGGTTCCCATGGGATATCTCAAGCACTTCAGGGATGGAACAGCTTCACATTCTAGGACCCTTAGACTGAACTCCAGCCTGCTTGGCTGAGACTCATTCTTGAGGCCTCGCTCTTCCTGAGGACTACTTGGGGGTCTCTCACCCACCCCATCCTAAGTCATTCACATTTGTACTTTTTGTTGTTGTTATATGAAGTTCTTCATTTAGAGAAGTTAAGGTGATAGTAGTTTTCCCAATTTGTTTTGTTTGTTTTGTCTTGTCTTGTTTAGAGGCCACACTGGTGTTGTTCAGAGGTGATTTCTAACTTTGTGCTCAGGAATCAGTTTTTGGTGGGTTCAAAGGACTATAAGGGGTGCCAGGGATTGAAAACCATGTTGGCTGCATGTAAGCATGTGCCCTATCCCCTATATATCTCTCCAATCATGTTTTGTCTTGTTTTTTAAATTTACTTTTTTCTTTCTCTGTAGGATAATATTGATTTGTCCTTTCTGTCTTGCCACAGGGAGTTTAGGATTATTGGGTTACTCCCATCACAGTGCTCCCATTCTTCTGTGTTTATTTGTAATTTCTTTATCTGTGCTCTGCTTCCCCAACCTTTCAATTACCTTTGCCTCCCGATAAGACTCTGTTGACTTATAAGTATTGTATTTCTCTTCTCCTTAAGTCCTTTGCATGGTTAATTCAGAGGGGTATACTTTTTGAACAGAAACAGGAATACAGTTAATGCTATGTAACTTGGGAGTTAATTGACTCCAGATATTATTCCCTCCTGGACATCTGTTCTCTTGACATAAGCCTCAGTTGCCCTTACTTCCTAGAACCCCAGAGCAGGGTCCCTTGATGGACCCAAGGCGAGCAGTGAACTACCCTGGCATCGAAATGGACCTGGACAAATTGCCATGATATTTAATTATAGGTTAAGAGCATGGTCATGGACAAATTCTGTCATGATCTAAAAAATAATGAATGGAATAGGGACCTTCTGGGGTTAGGAAAGATTAATCTGGCCTGAGCACTGTAGTCTGAGATCTGTGGCAAGGTGTCCCCTGGAGAGCCACTCTACAAGATCAGTGTATCTCTTACTGTGTCCATACAAAATAAATAGTATTAATAAGTAGAATGAAGATATTAATTACTATGTTAATTAAGTTATTAGACTAAGGAGAGGAGAAACACCCCTAGGTTGTATTTTACTCCCTTGAGCCTGATGGACGATGAAGGATGAAGAAGGCCTTTCCTATGTTGATTGTGCTACTGGCTAAGGTGTGGTGGCTATTCCCAATGTGAGGGAGTTGGAGAGAGATGGGAGAGAGACCAGGGCAGCAAGATGGAGCGCAGAGAGACTAGCAAGGGGGACAGAGGGAAAAGGATGTAGGGAAAGATTTCAGGAGCAGGCGCATGGAGAGACAAGAGACCAGGCTGTGAGAGGAGGCATGGAGAGGTGAGGGGAGAGACAGGAGGAGATGGGAATGAGGGGCAGTGTGAGACTAGAATGGGGAGCTTAGTGAGACTGGAACAGGCGTGTGGGGAGAATGGAATAAACAGCAACTGATCACCAACCAGCCTGGTGGCCTCATTTCCTCCTTAGTCTGTCTACGGCATTGGCCGTCCCAGGTGGGCAAGTGGCCTGAGAGTCCACCAAAGGCAGGTAATGTGAGGGAGAGACACCAGGTCTTTCCTTGGCCACCCGGAGATTTCACATTTCTCTTTTATGGAATTAATTATCTCTCACACACAGAAGTCATATTTTGCTGATATATATCACTCAGGTATATTGCATTGTGTTTAGCATTTACTATTGGTTATCTATTCGTGTGTAATTGAGTCTTTTTAGTCACATAACATGACTCTGCTAGGCAATTCACATGATCCAGGGTAGGAAGGTGGAGTGTGTTTTTTCATGCATATAGATTCATTCTGAATCTTGCACTGAATATTCAAGTTCATAGTGACTTCTATCAAAATCCCAGCCAAGTCGTACAAGAAAAACTCCTTTAGCTCAGCAGAAGTAAGGGTAATGAAGCAATGTCCTCTCTCTCGGTAACTGCTACAATCCTGCAGTATTGTGAACTTGGAAGCACATAGCAGCACTCTCTGCCATCGATTGTGGAGTTTAATGTCTGCTTTTCCTGAAATTGAACTGAAATGGCAAAGCTGGCTTTCTGAAGTCAGGTGAGATCTTCATCTGGCAGTGTGCCTGAGAACTAGGGAAACAACCCCAATGATGTCTAGATAGGTCACTGGTAAAACTGTTTCACCAAAATGTGTTCTGAGTGGATGATCAGACATGTGTACCATGTAAGATTGTTCTTTCATTAAAGCAAGAATTATTTTTAAGCAGCTAATTGTAACTGAGTTGCAAAATGTATACATTTAGCACCAGTAAACTTTGGGGAATTATACAAAAACATAAATGTGAAGTACATATGATAACAATGATTTTCAATATAAAGTAGTTAAAGATATTAAATGAAACTAAAATAAGTACTAGGTAATTTATTATGCTGTCAAATATTATATTGCTATTCACATAAGATTGTGAAAATGATGAAACATTCTTGGTATAAAATTAAATGAAACAAAGAGCTTACTACTCCTTCCCCCCCAAAAAAAAAATCACTTAATGAAACTTTTCCTAAAGCTGGTGTTTTTTAACGTTTCATCACAAAGCACTTGCTATCTTTCTTATGGCATAGTAGAGAATCTCCTAAACACAATATATACCATTGTTCAGGGTTTCTATGGTTATCCTTAGGGACTTCTAGGGGTCAGAAATTGTAAATTCTAGTATAAGAACAAATCCTTTAAGACAGGACACGAGGAGTTTAATTTTATCTTCTCTCAAATATTTGCAGTTTAGGAGTGGCCGGCTAAACTATATTTACTCTAAATGACTGAATGATGAGCAAAAACCACAGAGAGCAGAGAAAGAGCAGAATATGATGTATATGGTATATACATCTTTAAGATAGCACAGGTAACAACACTAAATCTCTGCAAAATCACACAGGGGATTGCCTTGATAGATGACAGAAAACACAGTAGAATTGCTTCTATTTAATCTTGGTAATTTTTGATCACGCCTACGGGTTATACCAAAGGCCCTGAAGTCTGAACTGAGCTCAGATTTGGAGAAAATTATTACTTTTGAAATTTCACATAGTATTTATATAACACATGGCAGCATTTCTCAGGAGAATCTCACAAAACATAAGCGATTAATCAACCTCAAGCTAACAGGAATCACCAGTGAGTAGCTGGCAACGCTAATTAGTATCAAAATTTTTTTTTTTCGTCTCTCTTTATGTTTGGAGCTCTATTTCTTAGATTTGTTCATATGTGATTTGCACTACATAGGTGCCCACATTAATATTTGACAGAAGTTTTCTCAAATTATGAACCTGTTTATGGTACTGAAGTGCACCCCTCTACCAGCAGTGTGTACATGACTGCTACCACGATTCTTTTGGTCTTACCTAGTCTGGTCATCTTTTCTGTTTTCTCTCCCCCAACTGTTTGGTAGTAGGTTTTTTAATCTCAATGCCAGGATTTTCTCAATTTTAGTATTGTCTAGGCTTTTATTGTTTTATGTTGTTATTCTTTTGACTTCTATATTCTCTAAAATGCAAAACCATCCACTTGAAGGGACATACACACACCAATGTTCATTGCAGCACTCAGTGCAATAACCAGGATATAGAAAAACCCAAACATATAACTATGGATAAATAGATTGAGAAATTGTGGTATTAATACACAATAGAATAGTATTGCAATTCTTAGGAAAGATAAAAATCATGCAGTTTTATATAATGTGGGTAAAATTGGAGGGTATCATGTTAAGTGAAATAAGTCAGATAATCTCACTCATCTGTGGAAAAACTGAATTTTAAAGATAATATTGAATCATCAAGTTGGCTTTCATAAAACAGAGAATCCTTTACTCTTTTGGTATGTGTTGTGTGCAGTTGGAAATGGTATTCACTTCTTCATTATTGCAGGAATCACAGGATCTCTGGGAAAGGATTCATTACACTAATTATATAATGTCCTTCAAAAACAATTACATTTCAGACAAAGATTATTTGTTTTATAAAAAGATTCCCAGATATCACTTAATACAAATCTATTTGAATATTCCTAGATTATTTTTTCATTTTAAGGAAATTTATAATTTATTTTTACTTGTTAAAACTTTTTTATGTTATTGTGTCATGTGTTATCATGCACAGTTCCCTCTTTTAAAATAAAAATTAAAAGTCTCAAAGCACACAGTTCAATGAAGAAAATCACTATTTTTAACACATGAATTCTGACAATTGGATTTCCATATGCAAAATAAATTCAATAGACATCTAGTATCATATACACAAAAAGCTTTAAACAAATCATAGATCTCAATGTATTGCCTAAAAGTATAAACTATTCTTTTTTTGGGAGTCAGACCTGGCGATGCACAAGGGTTACTCCTGCCTGTGCATTCAGTAATTACTCCTGGCGGTGCTCAGGGGACCATATGGAATGCTGAGAATCAAACCCCCGGGTCAGCCTCAAGCAAGGCAATTCTGTGCTATGGGTCCGGCCCCAAAAGTATAAACTTTCTAGAGGAAAGCAAAGAGAAAAACATTTGTATTTTTCAGTTAAGTAACAATGCTTTGGAGCAAAATGCACTAATGAAAATGAATATATGACGTCTACAAGAAAATACTGGGAAAGGTTTTGAGCAAAATTAAGAACCCCTCTTTTTTCTCATTGCTCACTGATTTCAAAATATAAGCAACATTTACAGTTTGCATACTGATAGCAGACACAGTAGTGGGATAAGAATGAACAATTATTTTATCATAGTAAAATAGCAGTTGAAAGTTACAAGTAATATTCATAGGCCCAGATGCTCTCTTCTTCTTTTTCTCCTATTTTATTTCTTTGTGGGAGCATCTTGGGACACACCCAGTAATGCTCCGGATTTACTGCTGGTTCTGAGCTTAGGACCACTCCTGGCAGTGCTCAGTAGACTGTATGCAGAGCAGAGGTCAGCCACAAACAAGGCAAATGCATTAATCCTGTACCCCCTGTACCATTTCTTTGGCATCCCTTTCTATTTTCTTTTATTCCTTTCTTTTTTCCCCTTCGCATTTACTTTGTTCTTTCCATTTCTTTTACCCTTCTCATTCTTCTGCATCTCTCCCACTTCCTTTTTCTTCTCTCTCAATAGTCAAGCAAGCATTTGGGAGCTTATACAATATTAGTAAGCAAGTTTGAAACATAATTTTACATAAAAGTATATAATTATGTGCTCTATATTTACATCTAAGAATGAATGTCATTAAAATTGTTGAATTTTTAATATGATTTTTTAATATGACTTCACAATATATTGATGTCTTATCTTGAAAAAAAGCTTTCTTTTTAAAGCTGCTATGAATTGCCTTGTATATATGTCTATGTAACTCACCTTTGGGTACATTTTAATAGAATCAAAAGTGAAATTCCAATTTACTATATTGATTTTTTTAAATTGTTTTGGGAATGCACCTTGTGGTCCTCATGGATCACTCCTGATTCTGCTCAGGGATCACTCCTGGCAGGCTCAGGGGATTATTTGCAGTATTGGGTATCCAATGCGGGTCAGTCACATGCAATGTCAGTGCTTTACTTCTTATAATATCCTTTCCATCCTAGAACTGCATTATCTTACACCAAAATCATTGCTTATAATATTTTGCTTTAGAAGTTAAAGTGTTTTTAGAAGCTACAGACTTTTTTTTTAGAAGTTAATAACCACATTCTTCACCTGTACTATTGATGACTTTAGAAAACTCTATCATATTAGTACATAAAGGCCAAAAATCAATATCAAAGATTTGGTCTTCTATAGGGATACATTTAACATAATAAAATTAGTGATGGATTTTAAATATAAAACTAATGCTGAAAAACCATACTGCTCAAATAATTGTGATTAGGAAGGGATAGAGAGAAAGAGCTGGATAAAGTGAAATATACTTTGTTCTGTTGTGGTACTCAGAAGATGATCCAGGCAATTTTCTACCAAACAGGATATGGTGCTACATTGGACTTTGTTCTTTTTTTAAATTTTTTTTTTTATTAAATCACCATGTGGAAAGTTACAGTTTCCAGGTTTATGTCTCGGTTATACACTGCTTGAACACCCGTCCCTTCACCAGTGCCCATATTCCACCACCAAAAACCCCGGTATAACTCGCCCCACCCCCCACCCCTGCCTGCATAGCTGATAAATTTCACTTCATTTTCTCTTTACTTTGATTACATTCCATATTTCAACACAATATTCACTATTGTTGTCGGAGTTTCCCCTCAAAAAAAAAAAAACAGCCCTGCTGACAAGGAAGCATTTGATAGTTTTCCATTGCTGAGAATGAAGAGATATGAAGTTTGCGGCTGCGCGGTTTAGGATTTCTGCATTTTAGTACTTTAGTAGTTAAGTCCAGTGAGATTTATGTTAGAAATTGCATCTTCCTAGGGCAGCATGGGCTATGGCTTAGTTCACGGTCTAGAGACAATGGTGGAAGCAGTTGCTGGTACCAAAAGTAGTCTAGCTGGCCTCCGGATCGTGGTCATCAGCAGCAGAGCGACCACACAAACAAACATGTGGCCACCCGGGTCACATCTTGGCAGAGAGCGCACCTATATCATCCCAGCCCAAGAATTAAACTTTTTTTTTTTTAACAGCAATTTCATAAAAGATATAAAGGGAACTTTATACTTTTAAGAAACATATCTAATTCAATATCTTCAAGTTACCTTTCCTTAGTCTTTTAATCTTTTAAAACACTATTTTTTTTTCTTACTGTACAGCTCTAATCACTTTCTCTATAAGTAAGTATAAAGAAATAAATACAGCTTTTAGAAGATGATTTATCTATAAAGACAAATTAGGTGCATATAATTGACATTAAAGGATTATAATAAATGACTGTGTGAAATTGAATTTGTCACACATATTGTATAACGTGGCATAAGTTATTCTTTTATTTCTTTTCCTCTCTTTTGGACTTTAATTTTAGTTAGTCATCAGTATACATCTTATCTCCCACTATAATGGCAGAAATTAATGGAATAAAAGTGCTCTATTCAAAGATAAATTATCATTTCGTGATGTCCTTAAGTAAGAACAAATTCCCTCTGCAATACTAATATTCCAAAAAGGTTTGGTAATAGTAGAAGAGTGCTAGTTAACTAAAATCTCGTTTCCTTTCTTAGACCATAAAACTTTCATTTATTTCATCTGTTAAACCTTTTTGTAAATACAGTAATTTTGAAGGCTTTCAGTATTGTGCAGTACATATTTTGGCATTGTGGCTATTCTGGTTTTCTCTCACGGTACTTTAATTTTGTGGTTCAGTGAGCAAAACTAAGAGTGTTCCAGAGGACTTGTACTTAAAACAGTCAGGGGTGTACTGCCTGATGAGACATTCAATCTTTTCCCTTGATGAGGGTGTCCAGTCAGGAAAAAAAAACCTTTTGTTTCTGAACTCAGCAAATATTTCTAAAAATTACCTACCAAACAATGAAAAGCAACTATTTTTTCAGTGTTACACAACATCACAATCTAAAAGGTGTTAGGTATTTAGTAAATGCCTTTGGCGATGGTTGAGTAGGAAGTAGAGGTAAGACCTCTCTGCTCTCTTCATTTATCTCTCCAACTCAAATGCCGTAGTGTTATGGAATTTGATGTCAGAATAAGCTCCCAAGGACATATCTTATATCACTAAATTATTTTAACAGTTGTATGAAGTAGGTCTTACTAAATTTCAGCTATAGATATGAAACTAGATTACTAGAAAAATTTTAATATCCCAAATATGTGACTGCCTACCTACTGGGAAGTGGGAAATCTGGGCAGAGGAGGCCCAGTTGCAGGCTTACAGGTCTTAGCCCCAGGTCTCACACACCTGGGTTCCTCTGCCGGTACCTGCATGCATGAGGCTCGTCTGAAGGTTGTGGAGAGGGGCCTTGAGCATGGCTGTGGCTAGGATCTGGAGGTCTTCGGCCACAGGGAGTTCTGCTCAGGGCAGGGAGGGAAGCTAGAGCTCATCCCCTCTAAGGGGTCCCGGGGAAGACAGCCAGACGTGAGGGCCAGAGACTCTCTGCGTTGCTAGGTGGTAGCTAGGAGGTCACACCCAGGGACTGTCCCTGGCGCTGTGTAATCCCATCAATGTCCAGCACCCACAGACTTAAAAGCAAGCTCCTGGAACCACAGAACCATCTTATAGCCTACTTCTCCCTCTGTGGGAACCTGGAAAACTACCTGGAGTTTCCTGACCACATGGGAGAGCCTCACAAGGTCCCCATGGTGTATTAATATGCCAAAACCAGTAACAAGCTGAGTCTCATTCCCCTGACCCTGAAAGAGCCTCCAATGCTGCATCATTGGGAAGGACAAGTAGAGAGAGGCTTCTAAAATCTCAGGGCTAGGACGAATGGAGACGTTACTGAGACCGCTTGAGAAATTCGACGATCAATGGGATGATGATGATGATCATGATCATCTCAAATGTCAAATACATGGTTGTAGTTAATCCTGGATTCAAATTTATTTCCTTTTTATCACTAACCATTAAAGTAAATTAAATCTTCTTTAAAAGAAAAATTTGATAATGAAAGTTTTATTGACTGATAAAATAAAATTCTTGACAATAAAATATATGAATAAATAATGAAAATTTTTTCATGGATACATCTTAGCTATAGAGAACTTATAAGTGAGGCCTTCTGTTTGATTCTCAACACCACACAAACACACACACACACAAACACACTGGTGAGTTTCACCTTTGGCATAGTGAATCTAGTTACCAAACTTATTGTATAATACCTTAGTCATACTGTTATCATAAAGTTGCTGGCCCAGATATTTTGTTAGTTGTGTTCTTGTAACTTTTCTATAGGATTTTAGAAAAACACTTTTTATAAACAAAATCTGAAATTAGAGTAATCTATAAATCTACAGTATTAAAACATGAAAACTAAAGATCTATAGTATAACATAGTCATTTTAAAACTAATATCTTAACATTTTTACATCTTCATTTTGACTTACAAGATTTGCACTTGAATTATTATTGAAATGATCTTTTTAAATATGTAATTCATAATTTAGGACTTTAAATGGTTATATCCATGAATTTATTATGTCCAAGTTACCATCTTTGATCTCAAGTATTTCTTTTCATTACTAACACAGGGTACTTTTTGCTCTCTTTTGGACTTAATTATATTCCATCCTGGTATTATGTACACATTTTTATCTGTCTCTGGATAACCAATAAAGAAAATTCCTTTTTATATATTCTTAATATTATAGTTTACATTGGCACTTATCCTGCACAGTTTCTGATCAAAATATTTTTATCAATGTTTTCCAGTTTTCTCCCACATTTTTGTAACATATATTTTCACTTCTTTCCTTGAGTTATCTTAAGCCAGGTTCCTTTAGGGTATGGAGCTTGTCAATAAACTCTTCTAGGTTTTAGGTTCTTTTTTGTTTTTCCAAATTCAGTAAAAGACTTTTTTTAGGGAAATAGATAGAAAGGAACGTTAGGCATAGAAGCTTTCTTCTTATAGGAGGGGTCTCTTCAAGGAGGATTCCAAGAAAGACTGAAGCCTTTTATACTTTTTTTCAATAAAGGTAGGTGGGTGAGTGTTTCATTACTGAATCCCAAGAATGTGGCCTATTAAACAGGGGAGGGGATGCTGTGATGGCTTTCTTCTGGTGTCTGAGCCAACAGGGCCTATATTATCCAGGTTATCAGGCACCGTCAAGGTCTCCTTGGAGTTCTGATTCTTTTGCTTAGTTCCTAAGCATTATGTCCCATTATGGGACCTCTTCTCAAATCCATTATTTCATTCTGAAAGAGTTACATTCTTAAATATCTGAATAATCATTATATTGAGGGCTATTGCCACCTAAAAGACAAAATTATGGGTCATCATATGACATTTTACTTTTTATCTATCCCATCGAAGTCCCAGCTTGCTGGGACTATGAATCAGACCCAGACAATGATAGTCTTTTCTAGGGGATTGTGTTATTTGTTTTTAGTTAAATTTGTACAAAGTTAATGTTCAGACCAAGAAACTATTGGGTGAGGAAGAGAATAAGCTAAAAAAGGTTCAAACCAACTTACTGATAGCTGAAGGTAAGGAAGACATTGTGATTTGTTCTATTTATTCAATTGTTCTCAAGTTTTCTTATTCACCTTGAGAAAAACAAAAAGAAAATCAGGAGGAAAACTTTGTTTTGTTGATAGTTGAAAAGTAAAAAGGAAACAATTTTCTATTCCTTTGCTAGATTAGAGAACATTCTAATTTGAGGAATAAGCCCTAATTACCTAATTAACAGGTCCTATCTGAAAAGGTTTAAGAACAGAGCAAATAGAAATGCTTAACTGAGCAGAACTATAAAGACTGAGAAGTCCTTTAATACTTTTGTGCATTTTCTTTACCTATAAAATGACTGAATTGAATAACATCATCTATAAAGAATCTTTCCACTTAAATAATTTAGAATATTTCCCCTCCTCAGAAAGATCTCTAAGTTGAAAATTATTCTAAGGGCTTATATTTTTAAGAATGTGTGTATGAAGAATAACATTACTTAACACACAAATTTCACCTTTATTTCTATAAATGTCTGTGTCGATATATATTTCAATATCCATATTTCTACAACCATTTAGCAGTATATTCTATGCTTATTCTCAACATTTATGGAAAAATACATTTTTTTAGAAGATACCAAATGAGAATCATTATTCCAATTATTTTAAGGTAAGTATGCATGTGTGTAGTACTGGTGTTAGTGGTTTTTTGATATTTTATTCAGTGGCATCACTTGAGAACCTTTATTTAAAAAGGAGCAAAATAAATTCTGGCTAATGAAATGAGCATGCTAAAATCAGAATGTGGTAGGTTTTCCATAAGAAATTGTATGGGAAGAAATTCCAGAGAGGGTATGAACTACAACAAAAGTCTGTAGACTAAAAGGGAAGGGATATAGTCTAGGGATGACCAGAGTAAAAATCTAATAGCAGAACATGAGTTTAGAGCTAGATTATTTTGAAGAAATAATGCATTTGAATTTATTTCTGGTGTTGCTGACAAGTAATGAAGAATTTAGAGAAGTAAATTTAAATAGTTTAAAACAAATGACTAGAAGTATAGAGGGTTGGAAGAAGAATTTATTGAAAATTGAATTAAAAGTTTAGAAACCATTTCATAGTTCAGGCAAGAATTACATCAGGTCTGGGGGACCGGCCATAAGAAACCCTTTTCACGAAGATGGCACCGAAAGCCAAGAAGGAAGCCCCTGCCCCTCCCAAAATTGAAGCCAAAGCCAAAGCTTTGAAGGCCAAGAAAGCAGTGCTGAGAAGCCTCCACAGCCAGAAAAAGAAAAAGATCCCCATGTCACCCACCTTCCAAAGACCCAAGAGCCTGCGGCTGAGAAGGCAACCCAAATACCCTCAGAAAAGGGTATTACCCCAGGAGAAACAAGCTTGACCATTATGCCATCATCAAGTTTCCTCTCACTACTGAGTCAGCCATGATGAAGATAGAAGATAACAACACACTTGTGTTCATTGTGGATGTCAAGGCCAATAAGCACCAGATTAAACAGGCTGTGAAGAAGCTCTATGACATTGATATAGCCAAGGTCAACACCCTGATTAGGCCTGATGGAGAGAAAAAGGCATATGTTCGGCTGGCTCCTGATTATGATGCCTTAGATGTTGCCAACAAAATTGGGATCATCTAAACAGTCTAGCTGGCTAATCCTAAATACAGTTTTTTTTTCACCATAAAAAAAAAGAGTTACATCAAGTCTGTAAAGACAAAGGGGTAATCTCATATACTGAGTGACTGATTGCATAATAGAGGATACAAAATGCAAAACACCAATCTTATATGGTGAGAACAATAAACCTTTGGATTAAATGGGGGTAAATGGAATTCTGTGGTGTTGACAAGATCATATAACTTTGCCTAGAAAAATTCAAGATCTATTTGCAAAGTGACATATGTTAAATACTGCATTACTTTCTGTTTTTTTTTTTGTTTACACCATATTGTGAAGGCAGACCAATTTCATTTTTTAATGAAGAAATTGAAACAGATGCAGATATATGGCCAGCTCAAAACACCTATGCCAAGATACACATTGTTCAAGTAATGGCACAGTATCAACTTCCTTATTTTGAGCCTCTGTTAAAGAAGAAAGTAAGTTGAGAGATTATCACTTGGTGATTTTGTTGTTTTGCATGTATAAGTTAATATAGAAGAGAAGGGTATGATCGTGTTTTGCCTGTAGTTTTGTCTGCTGGAAAGAGACCGATGATGACAAATGGAACTAAAGCATAAAGTATTTTGTAGGATAACATGGGGTTTGTCCTTTTAGTCATGCTGCAGGGAACTTAGTTTACCTTAAAGCAGTGTCCTTCACGAGGGTGCTCTTGGGAAGGTGGGAGGCACCGGCCCCTCCTACCGCCGAGATGTGATCCCGGGGGCAGCACACGTGTGTGGCCTCTCCGCAGCTGCACGAGCTTGAATCCAGACCCAGCAAAACCTCTTTCGGCATGGGCAACTCCTTGCAGAATGTCTCCAGCCTGAGAACTAAGCCTCGGCCCCATGCCCGCCCAGGTGGGGAAAGGTATTTCTCTCTCTCGCCTCTTTCTCTCCGGGAATGAAGGGCGCGGTGTCTGCCATATTAAGATGACCACAGATTGGGTTTTCAAGCCTGCAATATCCAATATCTGGAAGAAATATCCCTTGACTTAGTTGTTAAAGTACAGAAATTCAAAACCGCACAGCCGCAGTAGCCGCTTTGTCTTCACAGTAGGTCTGAATCTAGTGGGGTACTCCTAACAACAATAGTGAGGTTTGTGTTGAAATATTGAATGTGACCAAAGTAAACAGAAAGTAAAATTAAACTTATCAGTTACAAAGCGGGGGATGGGGGGGCGTGATGGGAGGTGTACTTGTGGGTTTTTCGGGTTTTTTTTGGTGGTGGTATATGGGCACTGGTGAAGGGATGCTTGTTTCAGCATTGTATAACTGAGACCTAAGCCTGAAAGCATTGTAATCTTCCACATGGTGATTTAATAAAATAAATTTTTTATTTAAAAATAAATAAATAAATAAAATAAAGCAGTGTCCTTTCTGTGTGTACACAGGAGGAAAGTTAATATCATGCTTTGCAACTTGGGAGCTGATTGATTCCAATAATATTTACTCATGGGCATCTTCTTTCTCAACTCAGTTTCCCTTAGTTCCTAGCACCCCAAAAGCAGGGTCCCAATGAGGGACAGAATTGACCCAGAGCAAGCTGTGAGCTACCCTGGCATCGAAATGTGCAAAGACAAAGTGCCACAATACTCAACTATAAGTTGAGAGTATGGTCATAGAAAAATGTTGTCATGACCCAAAATTAACAATGAGACTAGGACCCTGCTGGGGTTAGGAAGACTAACCTGGCCTGAGGACTGTGGTCTGGAATATAGTGAATGTCCTCAGGAAGAACCAAACTTTAAGTCTGATATATCTCTTACTGTGCTCATACTGAATGATATTGCTAGAAATATTAGAAGTAAATTTACTACAACTATTTAAGTGGATTACTAGCTGAGGGAGAAAGAAAGGACACACTCTTGTTTGGATCCCACCCTTGAGCAGATTTCCTAGTAATCTGGAGTAATCCCCTTAGATGAGATTTTGTTAATCTCCTGGATAAATGGTCTTACCCCTTATTGTTGATTTGTTAATGTTCAACCCACCTTTGTGTCACCACCCTATGTGATTGCTATATAAACTAAGACTGTAAGGGGAGAAGGGGCAGAGGTAAGATAGAAGCAAGGAGAAAAGACAGAAGCAGAGAGAAGACACGGGGGCAAGTCAGAAGACACGGAAGCAAGAGAGAAGACACAGAAGCAGGAGAGAAGACAGAAAGAGAGAGAGAGAGAGGTCAGAAGAGATCAGAGAAGAGAGAGAGAGAAAGACAGACAGAAGAGAGCACAGCGGCACACTCAGTAGCAGACCACAAAGGAGGAGCCATCCCAATCTGGTCAATACACATTGACTTGAGAGCACCAAACAAAAGCGGAGAGGGGGGGAGATAGGGGTCAGAGAGAGGGGAAAGGGAGGGAGAGAGAGAGAGAGAGAGAGAGAGAGAGAGAGAGAGAGAGAGAGAGAGAGAGAGAGAGAGGGAGAGAGAGAGAGAGAGCTGCCCGGAGAGCCCATGAACAACACACATCACATCACATCATCGCAACCCTTCTCGTGCACGCCTTTGTAATTTTTTACAGTATTTAATGAAGAAGAGAGAACTGTTCATCCTCTGAAACAGTGTCAAAGAGATAGAGTCATTGAGATATGAGTCAAGATACTGAACAGTTTTGAAGATTAGTGAAAAAATAATGTGTCAGACAGACACAAGCTGACCTATGAAATTTTTGAGAAATAGATCAGAAAATTGGATGACAATAGAATAAATGTTAAGGAAGTGATATCAAGCATGAAATTCCACAACAATCCAAAGTAATAATATCTCGATAAATAGCCCATTTAAGAAAATGAATTTCAATTACATGCAAATTAAAAACTAGTCTCCTAACTTCAAAATTAGCATTATTTTACAAAGAGTAACACATTTTCAGAGGTCTAGTTAAAATAGTCCATTCTCCCTCTAGCTTCTGTCAATTTTTTTTTTTTTTTTGCATACAGCCTGACCTGGCAGATCTGAAGTTTACCAGATGGAAATATCTTCTAAATTGAGCATTCTAAATGAACCATGCATGTTTTTAATGATCTTATTTAACAATAAAAGACATTAAAATAAATAGAAAAATAATATTTGATTTTACTATAATAAACTGTGCTTTTAAAAATTGGACACTATTCATTCTAAATTATGTATAAAATATGATAAGAATAAAAATATGTGGTATAAGACTTACAGAATTATAAACCAGAATTATAAATTACAGAAATAGTAGATCACATAAGGTTGATAGGAAAGGGATAATAAATATCATAGAGATGAATTTGCCATCCAAATTATTTTGTAATTATAAGTAAAAATAGAAGGGGAGAGTTATGCGTCTTGAGCAATGGAATAATGAAAAGTGTTATATAAATAAAATGGATATTGCTGGAAAATAAATTGGCAGTAGATTGTAGAGGATAGCACCATTTGTAAAATAAAGAAAGCTAACAGTTTAAGCTATTCAAATGAACTTCAAGAGTATTTGGAAGATTACTTTAGAATTAGAAGAGAAAAAGAAAAAGAGGAATGGATAAAAGAGATGATAATCCAGGTACAGGTACACGTTAAATTCTTCACAGGACCACAACAATGGTAGAGGGCACTAAAAAGAAAAATTGACAGGGCTGGAGTGATAGTACAGCGGGTTGTGCACTGTCTTACAAGCAGTCAACCTGAGTTTCACTCCCCAGCATCCTACATGGTCTTCTGAGCCTTCCAGGAGTAATTCCTGCGCATTACTGGTTGTGGCCCAAACAGCAAAGAAAATATTAAAACCAATCAATGAAAATCTTAAGAGAGCAAGAGATACTTTATTTACAAAGAATATACTAAATTGGGCACATATGCTTCCTGAGCCCATGTGCTGCTTGTGCCACGTGGTCGAGCACATGCGGTGCCTGAACACATGTGTCACCTGCATATCCCCTCATGAGATGTGTACTGTCATGCTTTCGTGTCCAGTGCTAGGATGTGTGTAGAGCTCTCTCCACCCTTAGAGAAGCCCGTGTTCTCACTTGAGCGTGTTATTCTTACTATTCTCTCTCCCACTTATCCCTTCCTCCTTCCCTCAGAAACCTCTAAATAAAATCTAATTACTTCAAAAAAAAGAACATACTAAATTGGATTATGAAAGAATCAAGGTGGTCACTATATTCAAAAATTCTGATACAGAATACAAGGGAAGAGGGTGAAAATAGAGTTAGAAAAGGCAACCAGCAATCAGTTGCAAAAGACTATGTTAATTAACTTGAATTTTTTCTCATATAAAATGAGGGAATTGGCAAAGTTGATTTAAGCAGGGGAATATACGGAGACAAGATTAAAGAAAAATTTCTTTTCTTGGTTGTTTGTTACAGGAAGGTAATAGGTAAAACTTGGATTTATCTGCGTGAAGAGGAAACAGCAGCCAGTGGACCAGAAAATCCAAATACACATTCAGTCAGTAATTGGGAGAGGATTCTGGAAGATTGAATCATGGTCATGGGAAGCTAAAAAGCTAAAAAGGTATGAGGAGATAGTGAAATAAAAATATATAACTCTTTAGAAGTAAAAATCAAGATTCATATGGTGTCCATCTGAATAGTTACAGATATGAATAGAATTGGAAATCCATGGGTACAGAATAAGTCAAGGATTCATTCAATCCAGGTGAGTAATAGTTCATCAGGTAAGCTATTCTATTTTTACTAACTACCATTGTGGCAGGAATGACCAGGCACCAATGATTGTGAACAAAATGGTCATAGAAAAGGGACAAAGACAGCTGATATTCACAGACCAGACAAGAATGGACTAAACATTTTCAACAGGGATTTAAGACAGTGTGGCACTTAAACTGGGAATATCAAAAATTGAGACCCTTTCCCTGAGAAAGTTTTAAAAGGTTATTTCAGAAATGGACAGAGAATTTTATCAACTGACTATCTTGAGAGAAACATGTGGGGTGGTTTCTTGACAACACAAAAATGAGAAAATACTGAAAGCTATGAAAACTTTACCCTTAGTTCAGAAACAGTTTTCTGAGAGTCCTCTGTCTCTTGACAGCACTACTTGGATTGTGGGTAATCTCAGCAAATCTAGAAAGATCAGCAGGTATAGGACTGGACTAACTCAGACAGATCATATGAGAAAAGTCAGGCAAGCTGAGGGCGTAGGAAAAAATTATGTGAAAAAAAAGAATCTTAAACCTTTCTGTTTAAAACAAAGGAATTAATTTTTTGTTGAATTTTCTTTAGAAAAGTTCTAAGTGCTTTCTCTTCTCTTTGATATATATATATATACATATATATATATATATCACTTTGGAGATTTTATAGATAAGAATGCCTGGCAAGTTTTTTTTTATTAGAATACTTTTTCTCTAGGACCTAGAAACCATTTCTTGGAAATATAAACATCAAGGAGAAAGCACCCCTGCCTACCCAGTTATGTAGGAAGATAGGCATTTAACTTGAATGAGTCTCTTGCTCACTTTCCAAAGCTCTCTTATTAGAAATATGTTGGCTTTCCCCCCTGGATAAAGCTAGTTAACTAACTCAAATAGCTACTCAACTATCATGTAAAGAGGAACTGTAAAGGTGTGGTCAAGTTTTCTTGCTTGAGGAAATAGTTAACGTTTATCTCTAAAATTGTATGTGGGAGGTTTTATCTTGTTTATATAGCAAGACTAGGTTTCTGTCTCTCTTTGTAATTGCTCAAAGAATTGCTTGTGAGTGCATCACAATCTGATTTGCAGTTCATTTAATAAGAGTGTTCTCCCCTTCTACTATTATGGAGAGGATTCCTGGATGTAAAAAGATTTCATTTTTAATTATATTTCCTCTTCAAGTGTTGGGAGGGATTGCACATCTAAGGGCCTTAATATAACTAACAAAAGTCAACTTTCTAATTATAGGTTTTGGTAAATCTCTTTTAAGAATTCTGTAAATCCTCTCATCTACATGTCTTAGATGAATCACAGTCAGTGGTTGTGATGTCTAGATTTTTCACTTGCAAAGCTGAACAAGGTGACCCTAACATTCCTTTGAGCCTGGAGACACTTAGACTGATTTTCTTCATCAAGTACAAAATCTTGGTTCAATTAACTTCTCTCATCTAATTCATTAGTACTTTACATAAAATTTATTTACTCTTATTACCTTATGCCAATGAATATTACCTTGGGGTGCTAACAACTTTAGACCTTAATTTATATTAAATATTATGTGATTTTTTTCCCTGTGTGTATGCCAGTAAACAAAACATAAGAGGGGCAATTCTGAATTTTAATTTAATTAGCTTAAGAACTAAATTTTGAGATTTAATGTTTTTTTAGATTTAATTTTTGATTAAATTTCCCCCCCCAAATGCTATCATGTCCTATTGGATATTTCTTTTAGAATTCCCTCTCTTTACCCCCTTTTTCTTTCCATTTACCACTAATTTGTCACCTTTCAGAAAACTGCCTATATATTTCTTATATTTACAGTTTCTTGGAAATTCTCAAGTTTTTTCAGTTTTTTAGTTTCCTTCAAACACCATAGCCTCTGCTTCTCATTCATTTTTTCAAGGAGTCTCTCAAGACTCACCCAGACTCATGGCAAATATTGTCTCAACCCCATTAGCATTTTAAATATTCATTAGCTTTCCTCCTTTTGTCCTGCACAGTTTCAGTTTATGGTGGCCTCCTGGGTCCTCTTTATTCTCAACCACTATCCTTGCAAGTTGGACACTGTGAAAAGTCTGTGTATTAAATAAAGAATTCTGATTCTCACCACCAGCCTGTCCTGATGAAGCACTATTTAATCTTTATTTGTTATTCGACTGACAGAACTAAACAGTCTCTGCTTCACAAGGTAGCTTTAAAAATCTTCTTAATTGACTCCTTTTAATACTACACAGTAACTCCTTCCCCCAGACTACTGGAGATACAATGATTACAATGAGAATATAATAGAAAATATTTGCAACCAGAACAACGAACTTAATAAATGAGCTGTGGGAGGGGTCCTGAAAAACTTCTAGCCTACATCTTTTCTCTCTTAAAAAGATTCCTTGTTCATTTTCAAAATCTGTTTTAAGAAGGCAAAGAAACAATAGCCTCTTGCAGTGTTTGTGAGATGACCTTTTCTGTCTCCAGTGTCTGAATAGAAAACTTTAATTCCCTGGAGTCAAAATCAAAGAAATATTGTGGAAAAAAAAGCCCCAAAGCCCCCAGGCATATCAGGTCTTGGACCATTATTTCCAGAAAGAATATATATAAACAGAAGTTCCAGAAATAACATAAAGTCAGACTTCATGAACTATTCATCACATCTGATTTAATGGGATCATTATAACTGGCATTCAGCATGTGTTAATAGCATCTAACACAGAGATACTTTTTTTTTTTTGACTGTAGAATGAATAATGATCCATGATTTAGGTTTTTCTTAATAGCTCCTTAATATCAACTCTTTGGGCACCAAAAAAAAAAAAAGAAGAAATGTGTAACATTTATTTTCTATTAGCAGCAGGGAAAATGTGCATATTTGTAATCAAGGTAGATTTTAACAGTGCAGCTCTAATAATTTCTCATAAAAAGGGATGGTTACACTGAGTACATTTCCAGCATGAACATCAAATGGCATCATATGAGCCAGTGATGGGAGAAAAGTACAGGCACCATTGCTGACTTGTAAAGCAAGCAAAATCTTAGACATTTTACAGAATTCAGTACTTAATGGAACCTTTCACAAGTAAGGCATTGATGGGATAGAAATTTCCTTCTATGGATAAGAAATTACGAACAGCAAAATGAGCACAGAGAAGCCATTTTTTTGTCCCACTCTCAACTGTGATTCCCTAAAATGATTCATCCTCTGTACCTTTTAGTGAGATATAGGAAGAGAACTTAAATTCTTTGGAATTTAGTCTTAAGAGAAACTTCATCACTGCAATAGTGTTGCTTACCATCACTAAGGGTTTTTTTTTTTTCTAAACCTTCTAAACTTGGACTAATTAATTAGAACACGAGATGCATTGCAGATGTCAAAGGAAGCATTGTGTGTAGGCAGTTTCAGAATGAGGTGATAAACTATCAACTAATCCTAGAAAAGAGCGAGCTCTTTTGCTAACAGTGTATCATGTTGATCAAGATTGGAATTAGTACGATAATAAAAAATATAAAAATCTTTGTATTTAGGAAAGAACTATTTTAAACATTGCGGTCTTCTCCCTAGCTTAAATGCCTAAATATGGTAGCACTTGTTTTTGAATGTTATATTAAATTAGTCCCTACTGAATGTAGCTAGCTCATTGTCACCATATCAGTTTCTTAGTTTTTCATCAAAATTCCCCATATTCCCTGTACTGAATTTTGGAGTTGTCATTTTTCACCAGCAGGCACCAGAAACTATGGTTTGCAGAATGAAACTGATGTAGGCAGGTAGATAGAAAAGGGCCCATGGCAATGGAACTGCTAGGAAGTAATAAAACCAATAGCACCAAGACTGCAAAAAGCCCACCTTGCAGGCACAGGAACAAAGGCCTGATAAGATTTCACCTCGTGCCAACTTGTTGCATCATTGCTTATTACATCGATGCTTATTACATCATTTGATTTCTTTTTATGCTTCTTGGGTCACACCCAGCAATGCTCAGGGGTTACTCCTGGCTTTTCACTCAGGAATTACTCCTGGCAGTGCTTGAGGGACTATATGGGATGCCGAGGGTTGAACCCAGGTTGGCCGCATGCAAGGCAAACACCCTACCCTCTGTACTATTGCTCCGACACCAAGATTTCTTGATCTTTTAATTTGTTTCTCCTTTTTCTAAAAAAAAAAAAAAATTATTGATAAATACTGTCTGAACTAGTTTATGAATGAGCTCGTGGAAAGAATAAATACCAGAATTTGTTCAATGTTGTTTAAAATTTTAATAACCTGTGGAGTATTAAAAATAGTACTGTGGAATTTAATGGGGCGTAGAAATTTGTAATTCTAACACATGCTTCTGGTGGTTTAGGTATACTTAATTATAAAACCCACTTTTGGGGAACTCAGTTGGATAAAGCAATTGGTTGCAACTCTGTTATTCATATTTGTTTTTCAACTTCACTTTAGAGAGTGCTTGTATAATTTAAAATGAGTTGTCAATAAAGAACAGCATTTTTATATTCAGATGTGTTAAAATGTAGTAATTTTTTTCTCAAGGCAATTTCTTTCATCTGAACACCAAGCAATTAATTTACTACCATCATTGTGTTTTCTTAACAAATACATTGTCTTACATGTTTTTTTTTTCAATTTTTGATAATATAGTCTAAGTGTGGTTAAGCAAGATAATTACACTTAACACATACTAATATTAATTTTAAAAACAAATTTAAAAATAATTAAAATATTTCCTCCTTAAGACCTATGTATAGGTTTTTTATAAGAATGTTAATCCATCAAATAGTTCACTTATATACTTAGAAATACAAAAAAAACTGTCTAGGAAGTTAAAATATTTAATATGCTAATTATTCTTGAGGCTTTTTTTATATATGTAAATATTTGGATGTATGCCGTCCCTTGCATGTGTGTCTCATGTCTGTGTGTGTGTGGGGGGGGACGAGGCACGCCTGTTGTTCAGGACTCCTGCCTGTGTCAGGGGTCACTTCATCCTAATTCGGTTCTGGAATATTTTTGGTGTAGAAATATCTGATGGGACAAAAGATTTTCTAAAACCAAAGTGTCTGTCTAGTTTTGGCACAACTGCATCTCAGTATTTTATTCATTTCTATTTTCTTGGCAATACTCAGGGCAATACTCAGGGATCCCTTCTGGTGGGACCCAGAGGGCCAGGTGGACGCGGGGGCTAAAATCGTCTCTGCCAGGTACAGGGCGAGCGCCCTACCAGCTGTACCACAGCTCCAGCCCAAGTATTTCAGTACTTTTTTGGAGGAGTGAGGGTTTGGGTTTTGGGGTTTGGGACCATGCTTGGCAGTGCCCAGGACTACTGGCTTCTGGCTGTGTTCAGGGGTCACTGCAGGGGGTTGGGGGGGACCTCGTGGGATGCCGGCTGGCTGCTGCATGCAGATGCCCCCACACTCCCCTCTCCAGGGCAGTGCCACTGTGCTTGGGGGGTTAGTAGTGTTCCCTTTCCTTGTGTCCTCCCGGTACTGCGTGTCAGTTCAGTACTTGGGGTATCTTCATAGCACGCTGGGCTGCTGTCAGTCCAAGGTCCAGGATATATATATATATATTCTGAAGTTCCTGCTTAGAAATAGTTGTCAGCTGTCTGGTCCAGGTCACGTTCTAGTTTCAACATCTACTGGATAATTTGGGGCTTGGATTTTTAGGTGTCCCTTGGCTTCTGAATCTTCTCTCTAGTACTATAATCTTCTGAATCTTCTATCCTCTATAATCACTGAAGACAATATAAGATAGGTCTGCTAGATAGATAACATACTTTGGCTGTTTTTATACTGCTAAGTTTTCTAAGGGGGCTGGAGCGATAGCACAGTGGGTAAGGTGTTTGCCTTGCTTGCAGCTGACCTGGGTTCGATTCCGCTGCTCTTCTCAGAGAGCCCGGCAAGCTACCAAGAGTGTCTCTCCTGCATAGCAAAGCCTGGCAAGCTACCCATGGAGTATTTGACATGCCAAAAACAGTAACAAGTCTCACAATGGAGACGTTACTGGTGCCTGCTCTAGCAAAACGATGAGCAATGGGTTGACAGTGATGACTGTGATGATTTGGATGAGAATACTCAAGTGTTTTTTTCTACTTTCTTTAAAATTAAGTTGCTTCCCAATAGATATCACAAAAGCAAATGTGTTTCCATACAGGGATAAACCACTATCGAAAAATCAAGTTATAAGAGCATTTCTTTACAAATATTGACTATCGTGCAACAAAGAGATTATATATACCCAAAAGTATGAAGTTTAGAAAAAATAAATTTGAGGACAAAAGTTAATCCATTTCAAAAATTTGTATACAATGACCATGTTTCATAGCAGAATACTGACTTGTACACTTGAGAACAAATATTTTTTTAAGTTTTATTTTTGTAAAGTTGTTCACATTAATTGATTGCATTCAATACAGCAACACCAATCCCACCACCATTACACCTTCTGTCCACCATTACACCTTCCCACCACCATTAAATCTTCCCACCAACATTATTTCAAAGTTTCCCACTACCATTCAAGCCTGCCTTCCAGACAGATTCTAGATAATTTATTTTCTATTGCTTATTATGAATATTATGAGAGGTCGCTCAGCTGCTCCGGGAATTCTAAATATGTAAATGATTGAGATCCAGAGACATCACTGTAGGGAGCTAATCCATTTTATGATCCATTTGTGAGTCTCTGGATCAAGGCTGGTGGCATGCTTAAATATGGCCCAGAAGCAGTTTGTGGGCATGACAGCCAGAACCCCAAAAGGGCAGGGAGTTGGGAAGAGGAGAACAGGCTCTGAAGACACAAGGCCACAAGCCAATGGAGACGGTTCATCTATTAATTTATTTTCTCTACAATTTAAATGAAAGTCTGATCCATGAGCAGGAAATGAATAACTCTGCCTGAAAAGTGCTGGTTTTGATGAATGCCTTGAAGATAGAGATAAGGTTATAGAGGGGATATTGTAGAGTTAAGATTTCACTCTTTCAAAAGCAAGGGTGTTTGCTTATGTTTCTAAAGTAAATAAATTGGTTAAAGTAAATAAATTGTAACTATTTACTTAAAATAATCATTTGTTTTGAAATTCATGCAATACATGTCATACGGCATCATAGAATATTTAGCATGTTCCTGGTATCTACTCATTAGATGTACATTGCCATTGCTACCTCTTCCCCCACCCAGAATGATAGCCATGTCATATGGCATCATAGAATATTTAGCATGTTCCTGGTATCTACTCATTAGATGTACATTGCCATTGCTACCTCTTCCCCCACCCAGAATGATAGCCGGGGTGAAGAGTCACCCTTGTTGTTCTACATTGTAAGAGACTATTAGCAAAATTAATGATTACGTTTTGTTTACTTCAGATATTTTAATTAATTTTTATTGAGGTAACATTGCTTTTCAAGATTGTAAATATCTGTTTTTGTACTCCAATCTGTGACTATACAATAACTACCATCAATATCTCTCTACCACAGTTCATTGCACCCTTTCAATTTACTCTCTACGTCCTTGGAAACCTGTGTTCTATGGTCAGAGTTCAAGGGTTTATTTTCAATGGACATTTTTCCCTCACTTTGTTTCATTATTTACCACCCACGAGTTGAATCATCTGGTAATTGTTTTTTCTTCTTCTGACATGTTTTATTAGCATGACCCACTCCACTTTTGAAATTGCCTCGCACTCAGCCAACCCAGGTTCGATTCCTCTGTCCCTCTCGGAGAGCCCAGCAAGCTACTGAGAATATCCCTCCTGCATGGCAGAGCCTGACAAGCTACCTGTGGTGTATTCAATATGCCCCAAACAGTAACAAGTCTTACAATGGAGATGTTATTGGTACCGCTCAAGCAAATGGAAGAACGATGGGATGGCAGTGCTACAGTGCTACAGATAGTCCCACTCTACTTTCAGTCATATTGTAGTTCATGGCAAGAATTTGTATTTTTATCAGTTGAGTAACCTTCCATTATACATAAAAGTGCATTTTGCTCATCCACTCATGTCATCGGGCACTTGGTTATTTAAAGAACTTAGATAAATAACACTGCAGTGAAAAAAGGTGTGCAAATATCTGTTCAAAGCAGTATTTTGTGTTCTTTGAAGTTTCTAGAAGTGGGATTGCTGATCATATGGTAGCTCTTTTCTGAACTTTTTGGGTTTATTCCTTTGTGGGGAGCACTTGTGCCACATTCAACAATGCACCAGGATCACTTCCGGAGAAACTCAGGATATATAGTGCCAAGGTTGCTGAGGATTGATCATATCCATGTCAGTCACATGCAAGGTAAGCTCCCTACCTACTGTATTATCACTCTAGCCCTATCTTATCTTAATTTGCTGAGAAATTTTCATGTTGTTTTGCATAGAGACTGAACCAGTTTATATTCCCACTAACAGTGAATGAGGATTCCTTTTCTCCTAGATAGTTTTTTTATGCTTGATCAGTGGTGTTTCATCCTTAAAGATGCTTTTAGGTCTCATCCACCCCTGAGCCACCCTCCAGCGCCACTCCTGGTTTGCTCCTGGTTTTCTCCCTTTCCAGGTCAGTAATCGAACCAGGGACGCCACTTCCCCTGCACCTGCGCCTCAGGCATCTCTTTGGACCCTGAACCACCCCACCTCCCAGAGCACTGTCCCATCTGCCCCTTAACCACCCTCCAGTGCCGCTCCCGGATTTCACCCTATCCCAAGTCAGTAACCAAACCCCCCCCACCAGGCACTCCACCCACATCACGGTAGTGGGTGTGACCTCCACAGAAGTGGGGTTGGCCTATTTGGGGGACGCAATTATTTTCCCCTTTCTTGGCACTTGGAAATCACATCTTCATTTTCATCACCTAATTCCATGGAGATTATCCTGGCCATCTCAAACACATTAGGACAATAGTCCAATGGCGTATTCCAATTGCACTATAATACTGGTGTCACTAGAATCTCTACAAGTCCAATATAAAAGAACACATGCTCCGAAGTTTCACTTAGAGACCTCACCTAAGCCACTGAGGAGCATCTGCGAAGAAGAGAACAACACTCATAGTGAACTGAATGGTTCCACCACTGCACTACTACAAAAACAAAAAACAACGAAAATCCCCACCACAAAGAGAAGATGATGAAAAGGGTCCAGGCGCCTCAACAAGCATTACCTACAAATATGATCTCTCTGATAAAAAATTCAGAGGTGAAATATTAAAGATGTTCAATGAACTCAAAGAAATGGCTCAACAGACATCCAGGAAATTAAAGGAGGATTTGAAAGTAACAATGGAACGGAGAGCCAATAAAATACAGGAAGAAATGAGAGCATAAATAAAAAAGCTACAAAATGGAGTGTCACAAATTAAGGATCCTGTAGATGAAATTAAAAACTCAGTGGGTGCCCTCAAGAGCAGAATGGCCACAGCCCAAGACAGAATCAGTGAACTTGAAGATGAGCTGCAGAAAGCGTATAGGCAACAACAAGCAATGGGAGAAGACCTCAAAATAGATCTTAGGCAAATCAGAGACCTAGGGGATGATTTCAAGAGGAACAACATTAAAATCATCTGAGTACCAGAAGTACAGGGAGACAACCCCAATGAAAAAAATCACAGTTAAAAATATCACTGCTTTTGATCATTGTGAGATTGTAACTCAAACATGAAAGCTTGTAACTATCTCACGGTGATTCAATAAAATTTAAAAAATTTAAAAAAACTAGTAAAATAAAAAGCAAATTATCCTTGAAAAAAACAAATTTTGGATATTTTCTATCTTATTGCTTATATTTTATGATTAAATTGTTTTTTTAATATTTGGCCAAGTAACAAGCTAAAACTAAAGTTCGTCTCTTGAAAATCATTTCAATGGTCTTGAATAAAAAAGAATATCTAAAGAAAATATATTACTGCTGAAAAGTTCCCAGAACTGGAGAATACAGGCATCCAGAGCCTGAAGAGTGCCAGCTAAAAGAGACCCTAATAAAAAGACTCCAAGACATATCATAGTCAGAATGATGGATGCCATGGATAGAGACACAGTACTGCAAGCAGCAAAGTCAAAGAAGGAAATCACATACAATGAAGCACCCCTTAGATTTACACCAGATCTATGAGAGGAAACCTCCAAGACCAAAGACAATGGTGGGACATAGTGAAAAAACTCAATGAAATGAACCCCTTACCAAGAAAACTTTATCACGCTAAACTCTCACTCAAACTTGAAGGAATGGTACATTATTTCATGTATAAACAACAGCTCAGGAACTTCACAGACTCAAAACCAAACTTAAAAGAAGGACTAAAGGAGCTCATGTAAGACAAGAAAAAACCCTACAAGCAGAATAAACCCTGACAGAAAGATGGCACAAAACCCATGACAATAATTTCCCTCAATGTCAATGGTCTAAATGCACTAATTAAGAGACACAGAGTGGTAAAATGGATTTGGAAACTAAACCAAACATTCTGCTGCCTACAAGAAAAACATCTGAACAGTCAGAGCAAACACAGACTCAAAGTCAAAGGGTGGAAAACAATCCTGCAAGCAAACAACTCCCTCAAAAAATCTGGGGTGGCCATACTAGTATCCAACAACATAGATTTCAGGTTGAAAAAGAGTAGAAGGGACAACAAAGGCCAATTCTTACTAGTCGAGGGATATGTACAGCAGGAAGAAATCACACTCCTGGACGTGTACATACCTAAGGAGGGACCAGCTAAATACTTAAAAGGACTTCAAACAGATTTTAGCAAGGACATTGCTAACAACACAATAGTAGCTGGAGACTTCAATACTGCCCTATCACCTCTAGATAGATCTACAAGGTTAAAACTCAGCAAGGAAGGAAGGAAGGAAGGAAGGAAGGAAGGAAGGAAGGAAGGAAGGAAGGAAGGAAGGAAGGAAGGAAGGAAGGAAGGAAGGAAGGAAGGAAGGAAGGAAGGAAGGAAGGAAGGAAGGAAGGCAGGCTTTCAAGGAAGAGATAGAAGAGAGAGGGCTTATAGATATATACAGAGCTTTGCATACCCCAAATAAAGGATACACATTTTTTTTCCAGTGCACACAGAACATTTTCCAAAATAGACAATGTGCTGGGTCACAAAACATACTTCAATATAATCAGAAAGATAGAAATTGTATCAACTACCTTTGCAGAATATGATGCACTGAAGAGAGAAGTCAACCACGCACAGACTGCTGTTGGGAATGCCGAATGGCTCAGCCCTTTTGGAAAATAGATTGTATGCTTCTCAAAAAATAAAAAATCTAGCTTCTATTAGACCCAGCAATACCACTTCTGTAACATATCCCGGAGATGCAAAAAATATTGTAGAAATGACATCTGCACTTACATGTTCATTGCAGCACTACTTATAATAGACAGAATCTGGAAAAAACCTTAGTGCCTGAGAACAGATGACTAGTTAAAGAAACTTTGGTACATATATACAACAGAATACTATGCAGCTGTTAGAAAAGATGAAATCATGAAATTTGCATGTAGGTGGAGCAACATGGAAAGTATCATGTTAAGTGAAATGAGTCAGGAAGAGAGGGACAGACATAGAAAGATTGCACTCATTTGTGGAATGTAAAGTAACAGAATGGCAACCTTGTGCAGCCCGGGGAGGGATTTTTTTCCCTCTCCACCCCATTTTTCTGAGCGAAAATGGCGGCAGCGGTAGCAGCCACGTGGTAAGAGCCACCCTCTAAGACCCCTCCACCAGGAGGTAGGACTTTCTTTAGTGACGTAGCCTGTAGGTGGTCCTGGGGGGGGGCGTTCCCGGCGCGCCTTCCGCCCAGAGATGAACCGGGAGCCGTGGCACGAGAAACAGACCCTCTGCGCCTATTGACTGTGATCCTGAGGTCTCCTAACCCATTTTGGCACCAGAGCGGATGCTTGCAGCCATCCATTTTGACTGTGAACTGAGCTAAAATATTAGAAACCCAAAACCACGTGGCCGCTATTGCGGCTGCGCGGACTTAAAGTCTTCACTCTTAGCAATGAAGAGAAATTATTAGATGATGCCTATTCAGCAGGCCTGATTGTTGGGGAAAATTTCCAATCAATAATAGTGAGTTCTGTATGGAAATATGGAATATACTCAATATATATATAGAATAATGGGAATATCATTAGCTACTTAGATGGGGGGTGGGGTGGGAGGGGGGTGTATTGGGGTTCTTGGTGGTGGAACGGGTGCACTGGTGAATGGATGGTGGATTAATCAGTATTTGACTGTGACTTAAACCTGAAAGCTTTGTATTTTTTTTCTTTTTTTCACGGTGGTTCAATAAAATATTTCTTAAAAAAAATAAAAAAAAAAATAAAGTAACAGAATGGGAGACTGAAACCCAAGAACAGCAAAGATAAGTACCAGGAGGATTACTCCAAAGCTTAGAAGCCAGCCACGAACACTGGGGGAAAAGGCAGCTCAGATAAAGAAGGGACCACCAAGTAAAGGGTGCTAGGAGGGCCCGCACAGGATGGGAGAGGCGGGCTGAAAGTGGACTGTAGACCGAACATGATGTCCACTTAATACCTCTACTGCAAACCACAACACCCAAAAGGAGAGAGAGATCAAAAGGGAATTCCCTGCCACAGAGGTGGGGTGGGGTGGGGTGAGGGAATAGGGTAGGGGTGGTGGGAGGGATGCAGGAACCATTGGTGGTGGAAAATGGGCACTGGTAGAGGGATAGGTACTGGATAATTGTGTGACTGAAACGCAAGCATGAAAGTCTGTAAGTCTGTAATGGTACCCACACAGTGATTAAGTAATAAAAAATTTCTTTAAAAAGTGCTTTTAGCTTCAATGTTAAGGAGGGTTCTGGAGCAATAGCACAGTTGGTAGGGTGTTGCCTTGCAATCAGATGACCCGGGTTCGATTGCTCTGTCCCTCTCAGAGAGCCCGGCAAGCTACCAAGAGTATCCAGCCTGCATGGCAGAGCCTGGCAAGCTATACATGGCATATCCAATATGCCAAAAACAGTAACAAGTCTCACAATGGAGAAGTTACTGCTGCCGATGAACAACCAGACGACAGTGTGACAGTGCTACAGTGCCTTCACATGGGGCTTCTACCTAGGTAAAAGTAGTTGTTAAGGAGATTGCCAAGAGGGGTAGAGATGGAAGTAGCCAATGGTGTTTGAAAGTCCTTTGTGGCCTTTTGTTTTCTCTGGTCTGTTACTGGCACCAGGTGAAAGTCTTATCACGCCTTAGGCCTTAGTTCCTCTACTCTACAAAGTTGGTTGTTTGTAACTTCAGGGCTATATATATATATATATATATATATATATATATATATATATATATAATCACCATGTGGAAAATAACAATGCTTTCAGGCTTAAGTCTCAGTTATACATTCCTGAAACAACCATCCCTTCACCAGTGCACATATTCCACCACCAAACAAAAACCCCTGTATACCTCCCATACCTCCCATCCCCCCGCCACCGCCGGGCCCCCCCCCCCGCCGGTGTAACTCATAAATTTCACTTTACTTTCTCTTTACTTTGGTTACATTCAATATTTCAAAAAAAACTCATTATTATTGTTAGGAGTTCCCCACTAGAGTCAGACCTGCTGTGAAGAGAAATGAGGTCTTGGTTTTGGATTTCTGTATTTTAGCAACTAAGTCCAGGGAAACTTCTTCCAGAGATTGGATCATTGCAAGCTTGTAACTCTCATCTGTGGTCCTCATAATATGGCGGTCGCCACACCCTTCCCCCACCCTTGGCAAGGAAAAGGCGAGAGAAAAACATTTCCCCTTCTGGGCAGGCATGGGGTTTAGCTACCTGCTATTGATATTTTTACTTTCCAGGAAATTCATGGGGAGTGGGGGTGAGGGGTAGGGAGGGGGAGCTCCCTAATCTACCTGCCTGCCTGACTACATCAGTTTTCCTCTCATTTTAGTGTACTAGATTTTCAGAATTGAATATAGTAATGTAGATAAAATGAGTATATATCACCTTGCCAGTGACAAGTAAGTAAACATCAATTTTCATTATTATATGTAAGTGGAAGAAAATTTTACTTTTTTATAAACATTAAAACTTTTGTGTTTTAAATTTAACTTTCTAGAATTGCTTAAAACAGAAAATTTACCTCCATAATTTTACATTCTCCATAAACGCTTTTAAAGAAATTTTTATTTATTTTTTGATTTGTTGTCTTTATTTTTACAAAGAAAATTAAATTTTAACATGTTTTTGCCTACAACTTAAAAATGTGTCATTTAGTCAATTTTTCTGCTTCATAAATAAAACCTAACTGTGATTTTTGAGGGTATGTTTGAAAATGATGCATTTAAGTTGGGATAGCTTATTGAACAAAAAAATACAGAAAAGAAAACTTATAGGTCACTATGTGCAACAGAAGAATAAAACATTTGATTTACTACAGGACTCTAGATTATTTTCACAATGGAAAATAAAATATATTGTCTATGTAATTCTCTTGATTATTTATGCAATAAAAGGAGCATTTTCTTCTAACATAGAATGGATACTCCATAAGTAAAACTTCAGCAGACAAAATAAGGTGCTATTTCTATTTACTCTGAAACAGAGTATGTTGAAAAATACTTTGTTTTGTTATGGAGGTTCTATGACAGTCTCTAGGTATTATGACTACTACTATATCTTTCTCTTGTACAACAAAAGGAAAGAAATGAAATGGTCATTTTCTTGGAATTCTATCTAAACTTTTCTCCCCACAAACAATATAAAGTGTGTGTTTTGGGGAATTGCCTTTGATTGGAGTGATATCCTGGATCTGGTCACAGAAAGATGGATGACTAAAGAGTTCTTGCTTCACCAGCGTTCAGAGGGACACAAGTAGCAAGTAACTGCTTTTGTGAAAAATTTCAAAGAGATTTCTTTGAATGTTTCTTCTGAAAGTTCACAATGGAGTAAGCATATAGAAGGGCAAGAGGGTAAATTTACGAGTATGCTTCTAGGTTTTTCTCAAGCTAGTTAAACAACCAAATTAACATCCCACAGAATAGTGTCAGTGTCAAAAAAAGAGAGAGAGAGACCTAATAATTACAAAAAAAAGAACAAAAAACATCAGCTATTTAAATTAGAATGGATGCCAAAGTCTAGGGAGCTAAATGGGTATATATAACTTGAACTAAAGAAGGGACTCTAGGACTCAGGAACGGGATTTAAGGAGTAAGGAGTGTGACTCAGTGACCAAATGACTGGGAGAGCTTGACTCATCTAATGAAGATCAGATGCATTGTAATTACATGTTTGCAATATAAGATACATTACTCGAATAGGTTATTTTTGGTTTTTAAAAAAGAAAAAGAACTAAACAAAATAAAAACACTAATTCTGAAGCCCAAGTAGATATTAAAGTGGTCAGAGGCACACACCTTTTAGTGCAGATATCCATTTATGCTCAATCTTTAATGCTGTACAATTCTTCTGAAGTACCACTGTCATTCCTCCTATCTCTCAGTAATGTTGGCCCACAGCAACAACATCAACTGTGCCTCAGCATTGAACCATCCAACCAGATTGAATATGATTATAAATGGCTCCTGAGTCCCAGAGCACTGCTGGGGAGCCTTCTCCCAGATTTTTATTAAAGGTGATTTATTTTTATTTTAGTAATTATGGAATTGGCAGTTTTTTGTGTATTTGAACATGTATGGTCTCAGTTGACCAAATCACATAATAATCAAATAGCAAAGCCTTGTGAAGCATGTTCTAACATCCTTGGGCAGCCCACCTGAACACCTTTGGAAAGCCTACCCTGAATATTCATTGGGACTTGCAACTAGAGTTCTTGAAACTTGTATTCATTTGGGCTATAGGAAATGACAATACACAGTATCAAAATGATCAGATAATGTAATCTGAAGTAAGGATATGCTAATTAATAAAAGTTATTTCATTTTTATGTCTGGAATGGGTTGGAGTGATAGTGCAGTGGGTAGGGCGTTTGCCTTGCACTTGGCTGACCCGGGATAACTCCTTGTCCCCTCGAAGAGCCCGACAAGCTACCGAGAGTATCTGCCTATACGGCAGAGCCTGGCAAGCTACACGTGGCATATCCAACATGCCAAAACAGTAACAACAAGTCTCACAATGGAGACATTACTGGTGCCCGCTCGAGCAAATCTATGAGCAATGGGACGACAGTGACAGTGACAGTGATACAGTGATGACTGGAACAGGTTATATAATTCAGTTAACTCTCTAATGGTAGAGAAGCACTATAAATATTTTATGATCCTATTCATGATGATTCTTACAGCTTTTCAATTTTATATTCTTTCTTCATATTTTACTTTAATGAATTGACACTGTATTTATAAAGACTTTATTAGATTCCTATTGTCATCAGAAAAAACACCAAGGGCTATCTCCTTTCTATTACATGGCCTTTTATGTCTTATGTCTCAGTATGATTTGGTTTCTATCTTCCTTTTTATCTTTGCCTCTTGTTACAGGATACCTAAATTTAAACCCAAGTGAACTTCTCACCATTTCAATAATAGACCCTATATTTTGCTATTGCTACTCCTTTATATATGCTATTTGATCTCCCTGGATTATCTCTATTTTCTTTTATACATGAGAAAATTCTATTCATCCTTGTACACAACAGTTCTGATTTTGTCCTCCATGTTACCTTTTTTTATCTGTCCAAGTCTAACTTTATATGTATATCGTAACTATTATATACTAAATTATTATTGCTGCCTACATCTTATCTCTTACATACTCTTTGAGAAAAGGTGTTTATATTTTAACCACTTTTGTATGCTGCTGACTACTTAAGTATAGCTAGCTGTCTAAAGTTCAATTACTTCCTTTTTCCTAAATTATAATATTTATATTAGTTGCATAGCAATGCATCCTTACTACTTTGTAAGGTGATCTATTGAAAAAAAACTGTCTACCAGGAAGAAATTTTAAAATACATTAGAAGCTTTGAAGTTGTATTTCTAAAAGCATTTTATGAGGAATGTATACTTTCATTAGATATTTGAAAATTTTTAATGGCCAAATATTTCAGAAATGATGCTGAAACTATTTACAAATTATACTATATTGCTTATAAAATCTAAGAAAATAAATCAAGCCTCACATTCAAATAAATAATTACTTCATGAAGAAAGTTTTTGCATTCTCCCAAATCACTATTTCTCATGTGAAAACAGTTCTGCTTTTCTGAATTCTCTCCTGATGTGGTTTGAGGACATTTTGTTTCATTAAGCCATATGAAAAACATGCTATTTTTTCCTTATTTATATCTATTATATTCGGCAGGCTTAATTATCACTTTTATGCGAATGATATAAAAAGAAGAAAAATCAACAGCATTTTCTAGAATTTTAATGATATCAGTTTATTTCAAAAATAAACTAGGCAAGCTCTAATTTTATGTCTCTATCTATGCCCTAATTCACTCTACTGTTTTCTTAGTCCCCATTGCTTGCCTTGTTTTATAGTCTAAGCACAGAGGAACACTTGGAGAAGCATTTGGATGCAATGTTGTAAGAAATAAGTCGAAACCTATTGAGCAGCCCAATCCCAGGACACCCGAATGAAACTTGGAGTGTGACCTTTGGAAAACTCCAGATGACCTTATGAAGTGATCAGAAACATCAAAGTAAGTTTCTTTGTATAAACAGAATCCAAAATATTGAGCCAGTTTCTGTTGTGAAACAATGGCTTTTGTTCATCAGTGTCTATGTTATGGCGGATTCTTGAGTTTGATGAGGTGAGACCCTTTAATTTAATTCTGAGCACAGCACATTGGATCCTAATGAGCCGGGTTTTCCCTGTTGCCTAATTCACTTTGTCTATAGTTAGATGCTTGAAGAGACCACTGGAAGTCCATTAGATTGGAGCGCTAAAAAACAGGCCCCATGTGACCTAAAATGGATGATATACCTCCTTTACAGAGTTACAACTAAGTCCCTGGCATACTGAAGGCTAAAAATGATAAAAATGCAGTAAGTATTTATTTACTACTTTAATAACATCTTAACATCAGCTTAAAAATATAATATCAGTTTAGGGACCAGAGAGAGAGTCTGGTAAGCAGACAGGGTGCTTACCTGGCATATGGCTTACCAGGGTTTTATCCTAGGCCTAGGTAATCTCCCAAGTCTCCCCAGGTGTGATCCACTAGTTAGAGCAGGAGTCAGCCAGCCTTGAGCACTGCCAGGTGAGGCCAATTTTTTTTTAAATGATAGCAGTTTATTGAAGAATATCACTGTAAAAAATGATAGCTGTATATATTTGTCTGTTATTGTATCCAATAATAGCAAAAAAAAGAGTTTAAATGGATTTTCACTGAATTCAAGTAATTTTAAGTGACCTCAGAGAAAATATAGACTGAATGGCATTCTCAGTATTTCCATGGGAATGTCTCAGCAGTTCTATTTTACATAAGATAGCAGCATCATATTTTTGTTGGCCACGCTCCTTTCTAATGTTTAAATATACAAAGAAAGAAATCATTTTTTTCCCTTTCCCTTTTGACTTTGGAATTAAGTCATATATAATGTGCCTGATAATTAGCATATTTTTTCTTTTGAAGATCATAATTCTTTATAATAATAATTTCATGTTATTTTAAAGTGTCAGTGATTTTGGTAGCATATGACCAAGGAAATGTGATGATCTCAATTTTCAAAACAACATGAAAGAATCATAATTGCTTACTGTCATAAAATGATTATAGTTAATAAACTTATAGAACATAAATAAGGAGCAATTGAGAGGAGGGAAACTGATGGAATGGAAATTATATGCAAGAACCAGTTGCAATTAAGAGCTACTTAAAAAACAACCAATTAGGTGAGATATCTTTCCTTCTGAAAGTAGAAGCCAAAGCATTTAGGAACTTTATCATCAGCTAAAAGTGGAAAGGAAAGGCCATTATAGCAATGAGGAAGGAACACATTCATGGAAGTGATTAAAGATCAGTATGTAGATGTTAGAAATGGGTAAGATTAATTCAAAGCAGTAGGCCCCCTACTTTTTAACTCACAATAAGTGCTGCCTTTGAACAATTAGTATTTATATTAGCTTATAAATTAATATATGCTTGCATTATCCATTTTTTATTCTTTTGATCAAAAAAGTAACTGTATCCAATTACTATTTGTTCACTTGATATTTTATTTCTGCAAAGTCTTTTTAGATAGGATTTTCAGGTAAACATATATGTAAATACATCTTGCTAAATTTGGTATCTAGAGGCATTTTTATTTATGTTTGCTTTAAAGTCATAGATGTTTCTAAGATACCACAAGAAATTTTGCCATTTTGAAAATGCAATTTTCTGATTATGCTATTAGTTACATTAGTATACTACAGATATGTGTATGGTATTTTAGCAAAATTTTCAAAATCATTGTTTTATTTCTCATAATAAATATCCAGGGGTCACACCCATAAGTCACCTCCTGCTGGTGCCAGATGATCTCCTCATTGGCCATCCTCCAGAACCCTCCAGAACTCATGGCTGCTTCTCCCAGAAGGGAGCAAAAAATGAGACCCCTACCACCATGCCACTGGACTCAGCACCAGGGGTGCCTCAAAAGGGGGCGGGTGAGAGTCCTCCCCGCCCCAAAGACCCAGCCCCTGCAGCCAACATTTACTACCCCACCGCTATCATGCTCCTGGCCGCTTTCCACAGACTTAGGCTGAGCCTCACACATGAGTGAACATATTCTTGGACTGTGAGGCCACATCATCATAAAGGGAAATATATATATGTATATGTGTATATATATATGTATATATATATATATATATATATATATATGTCTCTCGCAGAGCCTGGCAAGGTAGCGAGCTACCAAGAGTATCCTGCCCATACAGAAGAACTTGGCACGCTCCCTGTGGAGCATTCAATATGCCAAATGCAGTAACAATAGCAAGTGTCATTCCCCTGACCCTGAAAAGAGCCTCTAATGATTGGGAAAAACAAATTCGGAGCGGCTCCTAAAATCTCAGGGCTGAGATGAATGGAAATGTTATGGTGCCTGCTCGAGTAAATCGGTGAACAACAGGATGAAAGTGATATAGTGATACAGTGATTGTTTTATTTCATCTTAAAGATACTTTTCGATAAGAAGAAGGAACAGGTGTTGTTACTGTTTGACATAAAATGAAGCATAATTCTTGTCTAAGAATTTTTAACAAATCATTTATTTGAAATTCAGTAATTAGACTTTATATCTACTCTGTTTTAGTCAATATTTTTAATATACTGGTTTTCTGCCACATTTTTTAATTCTTTCTAATTAGTGTTAACATTTGTTTTCTTCAAAATAACATAAAATTGAGCATGAGAACATATACTGCTATCAGGCACAGTAAAACTTTTATAAATAACTTTACTGTAATTTATTTTCTCAGAATATCCCAGAATCACTTCACTTATGCATTAAGGGCAGAATACTATGTTATCAAGATATCTTATTAATAAATTAACTTGAATATGACCAGGCTTGTGAGTTTTGTCCTCTTATAGTTTCTTATAGGAATAAATATGCCTTTTAGTCCAGAATTCACTAAAGTTTATTTTAGACTTATTTTAATTTGAACTCCTATAAAACACTTAAAAAACCCAACATGGAATCATGAAATAATAGCAGTAGAATCCAAGCCCAAATAGGACACATGACTTCTATAAATGGAGAAATAAGTTAAATGTTTGTGTAAATCCCCTCACAGGCTCAGAGCAGTGTAAACTCTTCTCGAACAGGGATTGCACGTTAACAGATGTTCGAGGGCTCTCGGGTGGCTCTCTCTCACCTCCCTCGTTCTGTGCTCTCGAGCCACTTCTCCACCTGGGACGGCTGTTGCCTTGGATGGATGAAAGAGGAACGAGGGCCAAGCTGGTTGCTGGTTAGTTGCCATTTATTCAAGCTCTTGTCTCTTCCAGCTCTCTCCAACCCTCTTTCTCTCTGTGTGTCTATCTCTCTCTAAGCCCTTAATTCTTTCTTCCTGCTGTATCCATCTCTTTTATCTCTCTCCCTGCTGTCTCTCCCTCTCTTCTCTCTTTCTCCTTCAATCTCCCCATTTCTCCCTGCAGCCGCTCTTTTTTATCCTTTCATACAATGCTCCCCCCAAACATGCCTCTCCATGGGAAGCACGATGAAAAATGTTTTTCTAGTCTTTCCGACTACCTGTAGCCCACAAGGGCAAAAAAGGCCTTAAGGTGTGTTTCTCCTTTCCTTAGACCAGCAAATTAATTAACATATTTAATTCTGCTTCCTAATATTTACCATTCTGTATGTACACAGTAATAGACACTTTTAGGCCTATCAGGTGACTCTCCTGAGGACTTCTCCTCACAGACTCAGACTGTGGTCAGGCCGAATCAATCATTCCTAATCTCAGCAAGGTTCAAAACTTGTTATTACTTTTGGATCACGACAGAATTTGTCCATGACCAAGCTCTTAACTTATAGTTAAGCATTATGGTTCTTTGGCCAGGCCCATTGTGATGCCAGCATAGCTAGCTCACTGCTTGACCTGGATCCATCTAGTCCTCGTCGGGGCCTTACTTTTGGAGATCTAGGAAATAAGGACAACTGAGGCTTACATGGAGAGAGCAGATGTCCAGGAGGAAATATTTTCTGGAGTCAATTAACTCCCAAGTTACAGGCTTGTCTTTTTTAACTGTCTTCCTATATCCATACAAAAAGCAATTGCTCTGAAATAACTAACCATACAAAGGACAGTAAAGAGAAGAGAAAGACAGTATTTACAAGTCAGAGTCTGATCAGGAGACAAAGGAAATTGACAGGTGAGGGGGGGGAATCAACAATCATAAGCTCCCAGCAGCCAGGGAGGAAGGGCAAAACAAAGTTATTCTACAAATGATACTTAGCCTTTACTAGTATTTTTCCCGTCCCATGGGACTTGGTCAACGTGGGTAGCCGAGAGAGAGGGTGCGAGAGTGAAAAGGAGACAGACACAAGAAGAAAGAGACAGGCACAGACAGACACAAGAGTGGGAGCAAGCTCCAACTTTATTTCTCCTAAGCTAGTCTTTTATAATTGATTATATGAGGAAGTGGGCAGAATGGGAGAATAGCAAAGAATGCAAATGTTAAATGAAACTGGATGTGGGCCCTGGTGGCAGTTTCTCTGGGCATTGTTCTGCAACCTTTCCCAAGAAGCAGTTGTTCCTAGTTATAGGTCATTTTGTACTGACATATTGGTGCCCAGGCATAGGTTTCTGGCCGTTCCCAGGCATGGGTTTCTGGCTGTTCCAAGGCATTGGTTCCCGGCAAGTATTCACACACTTTTCAAAGGATTTTTTGTGATATACTGTCTAGAACTGTGGTTGAGCACAGAATTATTTAATGGTCAAAGGGGAGAGCTAGAGGGATGGATTTAGAGAAGGTTAGGGAAATATAGTAAAAATGAAGTTAAAGAGAGAAAGAAGTGATGCTTTCTATTTCTTCTCAGAATTTTCTATGTACTAATTTATCGTGTTTGGATATTTGAATGCATTAACTCATTTTCACAATACTGTTATTGGGTAAATTGTACTGGTGACCTTATTTACAGAGGAGTAAACATGCATAAAGTATAGAAGCTTCAGGTACGTAGTCATACTGAGTTTCTCACCTAGAAATCTGACTTCAGAAACTGTAAGATTAAGTTACTTGTCCAAATTCAGACAACTAGCTCCCAGGAGAGTCGGACCTAAGTACTCAGGCAGATTTTTTTTTTTTAATTTTTTATTGAGTCACCATGTGGAAAGTTACAAAGTTTTCGGGTTTAAATCTCAGTTATACAATGCTCGAATACCCATCCCTTCACCAGTCTCATATTCCACCACCAAGAATCCCAGTATAGCTCCACCCCGCCCCCTCACACCCCTAATCCCCCCCACGCCCCTAGCCCCCACACCCTCAGCACCCCCCCCCGCCTGTGTAACTAATAAATTTCACTTTACTTTCACTTTGATTGCATACAATATTTCAACAAAACTCACTATTATTGTTTGGAGAGTCTCTCCCCTAAAGTCAGACCTGCTGAAAAGGAAGCATTAGATAATTTGTTTTCCATTGCTGAGGATGAAGAGGTATGAGGTCGAGTGACCACACTTAGCGGCCTCTCAGTTTTGGGTTTCTGTAATTTAGTATTTTAGTAACTAAGTTCAGAGAGATATCTGCCAGAAGTTGCATCGTTGCCAACTTGTACTTCTCAGTTACATTATATTCCTCATATGAGTGCAATCTTTCTATGTCTGTCTCTTTCTTTCTGACTCATTTCACTCAACATGATACTTTCCATGTTGATCCACTTGTATGCAAATTTCATGACTTCATGTTTCCTGACAGCCACATAGTATTCCATTGTGTAAATATACCAGAGTTTCTTTAGCCAATCATCTGTTTTCGGACACTTTTGGAAAACAATATGGACGATTCTCAAAAAGTTAGAAATTGAGCTCCCATTTGACGCAGCAATACCACTCCTGGGAATATATCCCGGAGAGGCAAAAAGGTATAGTAGAGATGACATCTGCATTTCCATGTTCATTGCCGCTCTGTTCACAATAGCCATAATATGGAAAAAAACAGATTTTTAAAGATGGAAAGACTCTGGAAAAACAAGAAGGCACAATTTCTATACAGTTTAAGCACAGAATGTCTCATGATTTAGGTTTATTAAAATATTTAAAAGCACTAAATGTTAAAATTCAAACAAAGAAAATTGCCTAGAGATTTCCCCATAGCAAATATGGAAAATAAGAAAAACAATAACTTGACTTCTAATGCCCTTGTTTACGGTCATTAAGCTGAACAAACCAAATAAAATGTATGTTGATAGTGTCTATGAGAGTAGAGCCATAATGGAACTTGTTTTCTGCCTCAGAACGCTAAAGAGCATCATCACAAGAAGTGTTAGGGGATTGCCTGGGCCACTCCCAATGATACTTGGGCCCTGCCGGGTTATTCAGGCCTGATGATTCAGTGCTCCAGTCCAGCAAAGTGGTGCTGCTTAGACTGACAGTGCTGGAGGTGAGTGAACCAGTGGTCCCTGGGACTAAATTTGGGGCCTTGTGTTTGCCACTCATTTGCCTTGGCTTTTTACAAAACATCTCTCTGCCCTCTTCTTACTGACTTTTCTGGAAGTAACAAACCACTTGATATTCAAACAGAAAATAAAATTTAATACTGGTCTAGGTTGTACCACTCGCCACCACTACATTTGCAGAACTGAATTTATATCCCATATTTGTCACTTAGAACAATACTGTTTGCCTAGCAAGTGAACTGAAATAATTTTAGTTATATATTTAGTTTATAAGGATAGTAATTACATTTATTGCTACTCTTCTGCAGTGGGTCCCTATTACATATAATTCTATTTATCAAAATATCCTCATTTCACAGATGTGAAAATGGAGATTCCAAATGTTAAATACCAGCTCTGGTGACATAATAGTGAAGAGTATAGCTAGACTGAACTCTGGATTCCATGTGGGCAATATAAGCAATGTACCAAGAGGAGATCCTGGAGAGAAGCTCTCTCAATAAAAATAATACAAATATAATATACATATATTATATATGTATATAATATATACATGACCTGTATTGCGGATTCACCACCAGGATCTCACCATTCTAGTGATCATTGACAGAAAGAGAGGAGTTCGGCAGGGCGATACCATTTCACCAAACTCTTCAGTGCCACCCTCGAGAATGTCATGTGACGACTGGAATGGGAAGGAATGGAAGTGAAGATAGATGGTCAGCAACTACACCACCTCCGCTTCTCTGATGACATCATTGTCATAACACAAAACATTAGCCAAGCGACACAATCAGGGATGCTGTCTCATTTGCCAAGACATCAAAAATCAGATGGGCCAGACATATAATGCGATTCAGAGATGACTGCTGAACTAGAGCTGTTACCAACTGGATTCCACAGGACATCAAAAGATCGCATGGCCTCCCACCAACAAGATAGTCAGACTTTTTGTCAAAATTCTGAATGAACAATTTGAATTTGAGGCTCTTCCTGTTCCTGGAACGAGCAGATATTATTGGCCTACACTAGCATGCGACAGAGACAAATGGAGATTTTACTGGTGCCCGCTTGAGCAAATTGAAGATCAACAGGAAGACAAGTGATACAAGACAAGTGATATTATATAACATATACATGTATATAATATAATCTACAGGTTGATCAATGCGATGACAGTATCTCAGAGAGTGGGGCAAGCTACCGAGAGTATCCCACCCACAGGGGCAGAGCTTGGCAAGCTACCCATGGAGTATGTACTCAATATGCCAAAAACAGTAACAACAGGTCTCATTTCCCTGACCCTGAAAGGACCTCCAATCGTTGGGAAAGACGAGTAAGGAGAGGCTGCTAAAATCTCAGGGCTGAGAGGAATAGAGATGTTAATGGTGCCTGCTTGAGTAAATCGACAAACAATGGGATGACAGTGATACAGTGATACAGTGATCAAAATATTTAAGGTGCTCGCCTTGCCTGAAACTGACCCCAGTTCTATCCCTGGCAATATGTATGGTCTTGAGCACTATGAGGGGAGATCTCTAGACAGAGAGCCAGGAGTAAGCCCCCGAGCAATAGGAAGTGTGGCCCTCTAAACTAGGTGGAGGGGGGGGGAGAGACAGAGAAGAGAGAGACAGAGACAGAGACAGAATGAGAGACAGAGACAGAATAAGAGACAGAGAGACAGAGACAAACAGAGACAGAGAGACACAGAGAAATTTGACCAAAAACAGAAAGTAATAAAGTAGTATTCTCTGATAAAAATTATAGTTGAGAGGATTTTATTTTAATTTTGTTTGGGAAGGCTAATGTTGAGCTCTGTGAACTGTACATAGTGCAAGACATAGAGTTTGGTGCAAGACAAGCACCATATCCCTGCACTTTCACTCTGGCCCTAGGAAATATTTTTAATTGCAGAAATTAAAATATATGAGAGTCATTATAATTACAGCAGCCTAGCTAGTCTTTTATTTTTCTTGAATATATATCAAAATATTTCAATTTGAAAAATAAAAGTAACAGGACTTCAACAATATGTTGGCAGAGAGAAAGAAGAGATATGTAGGACTGGGCTAAATAGTAAATATTTTAGACCTTGTGAGTCATGTGTTCTCTAACACAACTATTTGACTTTGTCATCAGAGGGCAAAAATAGCAACAGCAAGTGGTACAGAAAGAAATGATTAAAACTATGTCCCGAGTGATATGATCTGTGGATGCTAAAATTTGAATTTTCAATACTTTGTACTTCTCACATGCTTTAAGATATTTTCACTATGTTCATTGCAACACTATGCACAATAGTCAAGACCTGGAAACTACCCAAGTATTGAAGAACATACAAGTGGATAAAAAAATGTATGGTATGCATACACAATTGAATAGTACTTGACATTATGAAAAGATGAAACCAAGCAATTTCCTGCTACATGGATGGATCTGGAGAGTAACATTCAAAGTGAAATTAGTCTGAAGGAGAAAGACAGACACAAAATGATTTCTCTCATGTGGAATATAAAGAAATGTAGTAGGGGAATAACAAATTCCCAAAGGCAATTTTAAATTGGTCATCAGTAGGAAGCTTGCCATGGGGATGTGGGGATCATTGTTATATTGGCAAAGGGAAGTAGACACTCTGGCGGAAGATATGTATGAAACCTACTAATAACAGTCTTGCCTAAAATAAAATTAAATAAAAAATTGTATACTATGAAATGGAGCAATAGCACAGTGGGTAGGGTGTTTACCTTGCACTGACCTGGGTTTGATTCCTCTGTCCCTCTCGGAGAGCCCAGCAAGCTACCAAGAGTATCCTTCCCTCACTGTAGAGCCTGGCAAGCTACCCGTGCATACTGAATATGCCAAAAACAGTAACAACAAGTCTCGCAATGGAGACATCACTGGTGCCCGCTCGAGCAAATTGATGAACAATGGATAGCAGTGCTACAGTGTTACCCCAAAGAAGTTTGTTGTTTTCTGTTTTGGAGTGCCACACCCAATGATACTCAGGGGTTATTCCTGGATCGTCAGTCAGGAATTACTCCTGATGGGCTCAGGGAACCAGATGGGGTGCCAGGAATTGAACTCAGGTTAGCTGTGTGCAAGGCCAGTGCCCACCCACTCTATTATCACTCGAATCCCTAAAGCTATTTTTTTAAGTTAAAAAATTCTCAGAAATAATCTTAGCAAATGGGCTGTACAGGAACAACTGCAACCAGTTTTGGTCCACAAACTATATAGTCTGCTTACCCTAAGTAAAACTAAGAATTTACTTCATTAAATTCTCATTTAATTATTTGCCACAATAATTAAATAGCTTACTAGAAATAAATTCTACAAATTAAAAGCTTTGTGGCCCTTTCAATGCACTATTTAACCATAGGTAACAATCTCAAATATTTCAACTTAGACCCGGGTTCGATTCCTCCGCCCCTTTCGGAAAGTCTGGCAAGCTACCAAGTGTATCTCGCCCTCATGGCAGAGCCTGGCAAGCTCCTCGTGGCGTATTCAATATGCCAAAAACAGTAACAACAAGTCTCACAATGGAGACGTTACTGGTGCCTACTTGAGTAAATTGATGAGCAATGGAAATGACAGTGATAGTGACAGAGTTTAATTATGAAGCATCTGAAATAGATGGGGAGAAATACATTGAAAACAATCACAATAGGAGAGAACACAACCATATAAATGATTTGTTTTAATTAAAAATGAAAAGAACAAATAGATCTTTTCTCAAATGAAGTAGGATCAATATATACATTCATATATCTAAATTATGTATATATTTAAAGGCATGTGCTTAAATAAAGTAATTTTCTGGATTTCTAAATTATTAATGTAAAAATGTAAAACTATATTGCACTTATTTGAATACTTCAAACTATGATATTCTTACTCTTGCTTTTCCATTTTACTTTGTATAGACTGAAAATCAATTATTTCATTTACTCTATCCAACTAAAAATAATATAGTTCCATCCTTCAATTTAACTATCAGGCTCACCAGAGAAAAAAGTTATAATAGTTTGATTTAAACCGTGTTTATTTTCTACTTGTGCTGTGTGGTATTCAAAATAGTGAAATTAGAATGGCAAACAAAACTTATGGTAAAATTCTTAATTTAATTATTATCATGACATATTAATAGAAGTGGTAAAAAATAACATTATTTTGAACTACAGAATAATTCAGAGTAATTAAGAGTACATTAGTTAATCACTGAATTTGATTAGCTAATAGTAAAGATTTATTCATATGTACAACATGTTATTTACAATACTTCTATGACTTTGGTAAACTTATAATTTGAAAAAATGCAAATAACTACATATATGAGGTTGGAAATAATTTGCTTCCTTCATTTTAAATAGAGGCATATTCCACGAACGTCCTTCTGGACAAATAAATGGTATGCTGAAGGAATTGAGACTGGTTCCCATAAAAATACATTACAATTTCAGAGCCTTCTTGAGACATGTTTGAATCTGCCCTGCAATATTTCAGGAGGTCATAAAAAAATTTGAAATATGATATGGAAGGCAACATATAATCAAAAATAAGCTTAGGGCATCGGTCATCAAAATAGAAATGAGTAAGGAAGTGGCTCAAAATTGAAAATTATCTTTTGATTTTTCTCTAGAAAGAAAGTGGTTACATCATACTTCTATTTACTTTTCAAAGGTGGAGAATAAATCTTTGTGGCTTAATTTCTAATAAGTGCTACAGGTAAACTTTATTACTAAATAATTAATCTTGTTTTTGTCTATTTGATTTTATATGAAGATTTTATATTAAAAAAGTGAAGAAATAAAAAGGACTGTGTGATTTCTTCTTTTGTTTTTAATAGGTTTAATATGGCCATATGCCATATACCTAGGTTTATATGAAACAATTTTCTTTTAAGTGAAATTTTTGCATTTTCCAATATTGGTGTTATATTTTTATATTTAAAAACAATTCTACTGAGCCTAGCACTGAACTAGAGAATTCAGATAGCAATAAAGTAAAAGCATGTATGAAATATTTGACTTTATATTGCACTTTGTTATTTTATTTTTGTTTTTTATAATTGCACCTTATCCTGAGCATTTCCAATATCAAAAAGAGAACCTTTGTAATAACCTATATAGACAATAACCTAACTGCTAACAACTGCTTTTGCCTTAGTCTATTAAATGTAGCTTCACTCACAAAATGGCACTATCTAAATTGTTCCATGAATATTTATTTTGAATTTTTAATTCATTTGATTATCAAAACAGTGGCATTCACTGACTTAAGTCTACTGCTCTAATTCCCCAAAATAAGAGTACAATGAAATAGAAGGTTTGTATCTCTATGGAAAAATCATCTATAAATATATATTTGACAAATACTGTTGTCAAGTATTGCAAAAAGGAATGTATTTCCTACTCTTTTGTTCTGTTACTTTTCTCTCCTCTCTCCACCATTATTTGTGCTGGAGAATTGCTGAGAATATGTATTTATAAACTTTTGTTGAATTTTCCATTTTGATATCTCTCAGGAATTTGATATTAATTAAAGGTTGTTGGTGCCAAACATGAATAATTTTTTTCTTTTCACAGAGCTGTAATATTATTATGACTTCATTTTCACAAAATCAAGTGACTAAGGAGATTTAAGTAAAGACAATGTGTGGAAAGCTAAATTTATTCCCATTTCCCACATAAAAATCCATCAAAATAAAACTCTTTTTGAATTGGGCCCATAGTCTTTTAGACCCTGCCCTGTCTCATTCATATGCAACTGTAAACTGGGAACAAAATAAGGCTTTTATAATTAATTGACTTTAATTAATTAGCCAGAAAATTAGTTTTATGTGATTTTAGGATTTTGTTCAGGGTCTTGCAAATCTTACTAATAAAAATCGCTGTTGAGTTAAAAAGACAAAGAGAAAAAATACAAAGTATGATCTCTGATCCCAACTCAGATGTACAGAATCCAAATTTATATGTATGACAATTAAAATATGCATTTACAACACACTTCTGTGGTCATCATAATTAGCAAATTTGGGAATCACTGAAACAAAGAGAGGCTATGGGTTGATATAGAGTAAATTGATTTGCTAGACCTAAGGGCAGGGGTAAGGATTGAAAAGCTGAAAGAAAAAAAAGACTATCCTTTTTTTGATGGGAGTTAACATAAATTAGATTTTAATAGGTAGATAAGAACACTGTAATAATGGCCCAGATTAATTAAGCATCTGGAATGTGTTAGGCAAGTAGAGCACATATACATTTTAATTACTTTAAATCCTACCAAGACATATTGAGATGTGTACTATTGTGATGCATACATTTCTGATGTTCAGATGAAAGGGATCAGTAATTTGAATCTAAATGATGGAGCTTGTTGCTAGTAGCAACCATCCAGGACTGGTTTGATTTAGCTATGTGCTGGTTTGCTAGTAATAGACTGCACATTTGGGGCCACTTAAGCTTCCCTCATCGTCCCAGAACAAGCCACATGGAAGCCAACGTAAACAAATGGTACTACATCAAATTAAAAAGCTCTGTACTACAAAGGAAAAATTGACAATAATAAAAATACACTCCACAAAGTGGTTGAAAGTATTTGCCTACCACTCATCTGACAAAAGGTTAATATCCAAAGATATATAAAGCACTTTTAAAACTTAAGAAAAAAACAGTCAACCTCATCTAAAATGGGGATAAGAGTAAGTAGAAACTCTGTTGAAGAATATACACAGATGTCAACAGAGATAGGAAAAATGCTCAGAATCACTAATCATCGGGGAAACACAAATCAGAACAAAAACGAGATATTGTATGACCTTACACCAGTGAGACTGGCACATATCAACAAGACTAAAAACAAACAGTGCTGTTGTGAAGGAAGAGGAAAAGGAACCATCATCTACTGCTGGGGAGAATGTCAACTGGTTCAATTTTTTGGAAAACAGTGGAAACTTTACTCAAAAAAAATAAGAATGGAGTTTCCATGTGACTCAACAGTTCTACTTCTGGGTATCTACAAAACTTATTCTCAAAAGACATCTCTGTTCTTATTATCATTGCAGCACTATTCACAAAAGCCAAAACCTGGGAACAAGCCAAGTGTCCAAGAGCAGATGACTAGCTGAAGAAACCATGGCATATGTGCACAGTGAAATACTACTTGGCTATAAGAAAAGATGAAATCATGCAGTGTGATGCTACATGGATTGAAATGGAGGGCCCAGGACTTGTAAAATCAGGAATAAGAAGAGAGACAGAAGCAGAATGAAATATTTTATATGTAGGATATAAAGAAAAATAGTAAAGGAATAATAAATGGCCAAAGCAACAGAATCTAAGAACTGATCTACAAAACTGAGTTTATTGTGGTAGAGAGATGGGGAAGGTCAGTTGAGGGATCCTGAGACAATGAGCAAAGGGAAGTGAACACTGATAGGTGGGTATGAGGTTGGGTGTTGTATGCACGAAAACCTATCATCAGCAATACTACAAATCATGATAACTAAAATGAACAATAACAATAAAGAACAAAAGGAGCCACTAACAGCAATTGGAAGTATCAAAAGCAAAAGAAGGTTTTGTTTTCTGTCCTCTTTACTTGCCTGACTCAAATTTTGTCCATTAAAAGAAATTGTTTCACTGTGAAGTTTCTAACTCTCATTCTGAAGCAGCTTATGACTGATAGAGTAATGTGTAGGTCCTGACATCACCAGCACACTCACATAAGCAATCAACTTGTGCACAATCTTTTCCTACTATCCTAAGCTTATCCTTAATAGGTCTGGCATGGTCAAAATGAGTTACACCTTATGTAAAATATATAGAAACATACATATTATATAAATATAGTTATGTATAATATATATTATATGAGTAAGATTATCTCATATCAGTCTTTCTCCTTATGACTTATTTTTTACTAATTATTTTTTTAAGTTTTAAAATAATTTCAAAATTATTTTTTAAAATAATTCAATAGAGGGTTTGACCTGACTGATGTCGCTGTTGTCCTAAAATTCCAAATGGGATCCGACCACCGTCTCCTTCTACTTCAAAATTCTACTTCACAGAGCAGGGAGAAAGGTCTGCAAAATTTAAGCCTAAGAAGGCATCTCCCAGAATGACCACCAACTGGGACCTCTTTGGCACTCTTGTAGCAATGTGGGAAGATGCAGTCCTTGACAACATCGACAAGGAATACGATCAACTGGTTCAGCACGTCCATGACTGTGCAAACAATGCCAAGAGTGAGAAAGCCACAGACGCCTGTCTTTGGAAACTCTCAAGCTCATTCGTCAACGTGGTTTGGCGCTAGCCTCAGGCAACCACAAGCTAAAGTCCGAGCTCGAAAACCTGTGCAAAGATGCGATAAAGGAAGACGTCAAAGAGAGAAGAGCAGTGTTGGCTGATGCAACAGAAGCCAGGAAATATATTCGGAACACTCGCCTATCATTCGCCAACTACAAGACCAAGATGACTGCCCTCCGACATCCCGATGGATCTTTCACATCTTCCAGAAAGGCAATGGAGAGGATTATTTACAACTTCTACTCAGATATCTTTGACAGCCATGTCCACCTGCCCACATACCAAATTCCGAAGGATGGATATGTCATTCCCAACTTCCTTTCTTCCGAAATTCGAAACGCCATTTCGCTGGTAAAGATGCATACAGCACCAGGTCCAGACAAGGTCAGACCTGAACACCTGAAGAATCTGCCTCCAGTACTCATCGATACACTGGCTCGGCTCTTTACATGCTACCTGTCTGAATGCAAGGTTCTGTCTCAATGGAAAACCAGTAGGACCATTCTGTTGTACAAGAAGGGAGACATCCACAACATCAGCAACTATCGCCCAATCTCCCTGCTGTCTGTCGTCTACAAGTTGTTCACTCGTGTCATCCTGAATAGAATAGGAAGAACACTAGACAAAGGACAACCATGTGAGCAAGCCGGGTTCTGAAGGGAATTCAGCACGATAGACCATATCCACACAGTGACCAAACTCGTTGAAGTTTTGTCAGAGTTCAAGATGCCGCTCTGTCTAACATTCATTGACTTAAAGGCCTTCGATTCTGCTGAGACTGAAGCGGTCATTGAATCCCTAGCCAAACAGAGCCTTCAAACTCAGTATATCAAAATCCTCTTCAAGCTGTACTGTGGATTCATCACCAGGATCTCACCATTCTACAAGGAAGTGATCATTGATGTAAAGAGAGGGGTGCGGCAGGGTGATACCATTTCACTGAAACTCTTCAGTGCCACCCTCGAGAACATCATGCAATGACTGAAATGGTAAAGAATGGGAGTGAAGATGGATGGTCAGCAATTACACCACCTCCTCTTCTCTGATGACATCATTTTCACAACGCCAAACATTAGCTAAGTGCCACAAATGCTGGCCGACTTCGACCACGAGTGTGGAAAACTCAGATTGCAGCTGAATCTCAACAAGGCAATGCTTATGAAAAATGAACTGGTTCCTGAAGCTCCATTTGCTCTCAATGGAACGAACATCTCCGAATGCAGCAGTTATATGTACCTGGGTTGAGAAATCAACATGAGGAATGACTTGGCACCAGAACTGCGCAGGAGGAAGACAGCAGCGTGGAATGCCTTCAAGAGCATTGAAGAAGTGGTTAAGAGAACAAAGAACCTCAGACTCCAGGCACATCTTTTCGAATCCACCATTCTTCCTGCACTAACATATGCCTCAGAGACCTGGGCCCGATGCAAACAGGATGAGAACACTCTTTGGGTATCCCAAAGAGGAATGGAAAGAGCTACGCTAAGAGTATCACATCTCACTCAAGTGAGAGAAGGAATCCGGAGTTCTGACCTCCAGTCAATGGTCAAGAATCAGGGATGCTGTCTCATCTGCCAAGGCATTAAAAATCAGATGGGCTGGTCATGTAATGCAATTCAGAGATGACCGCTGGACTAGAGCTGTTACCAACTGGATTCCACGGGATGTCAGAAACTGAGTGGCCACCCACCAACTAGATGGTCAGATTTCTTTGTCAAATCCCTGAATGAACAATTTGAGGCTCTTCCTGTTCCTGGAGCAAGCAGATATCATTGGGCTGCACTAGCACGGGACATGGACAAATGGTGACGTTACTGGCACCCGCTCGAGCAAATCAAAGATTAACTGACGACAAGTGATACAAGTGATATTTTTTTAATTGAATCACTATGAGATATGCAGTTACAATGTTGTTCACTATTGAGTTTCAGTCATACAACGTTCCAACACCTTTCCCTCTGTAAAAAATTACAATGGTGGGTGAGATCAGGAGGGGGAGATGATAAGTGTTACTGTTCTGTTGTCCGCAAGTTCTCGGGGCAGCTCTCTCTCACACACACCGCTCACATTCAGTGTTCTCGAGCCGCTGTGTAAGGACCGGGTTGGGATAGCTCCTCCTTGTGCTCTGCTTCTGTGTGAGCCGCTGTGCTCTCTTCTGTCTGTCTCCCTAACTCTGTCTATCTCTGTCATATCTCCTCTGGTCTCTTCAGATCTTTCTCTGTCTCTGCTTCTATGTCTTCTCTCTTGCTTCTGTGCCTTCTTTCTCTCTCCTGCTGCTTCTGTCTGTGTCCTGTTGCCTCTTCCTCTCTCTCTGCTGTCTCCTTCGCTTCCGTGTCTTCCCGTGTGTCCTCTCCTGTGTCCTCTCCTGTGTCCTCTCCTGTGTCTTCTGTCTCTTTTCTGTCTCCTGCCCTGCTTCTGTGTCTTCTCGGTTCTTCTCCCGTGTCCTCTCATGTGTATTCACCCCTGTCTGTTTTAGTCTTAGTTTATGTAGCAATTACATAGGGCGGTAACACAAAGGTGGGTTGATCATTAACAAATCAACAAAGAAGGGTAAAACCATTTCTTGAGGAGATTAACAAAATCTCATCTAAGAAGATTACTAGGGGATCCGTTCAAGGGTGGGGTCCAAACAAGGGTGTGTCAGGGTGTGTCCCTTTCTTCCTTCCTTAGCTAGTAATCCACTTTTATAGTTATAGTAAATTTACTTGAAATATTTCTAGCAATGTCATTCTGTATGAGCACAGTAAGAATTATATCAGACTTAAAAGTTTGGTTCTTCCTGAGGACATTCACTATATATTCCAGACCATAGTCCTCAGGCCAGGTTAGTCTTCGTACCCCAGCAGGGTCCTAGTCTTGTCCTTACTTTTAAATCATGACAGCATTTGTCTATGATCATGCTCTCAACTTATAGTTGAGTATTGTGGTGTGGCCTGGCCCATTTTGATGCCAGGGTAGCTCACAGCTTGACCTGGGTCCATTCTGTCCCTCGTCGGGACCCTGTTTTTGGGGTGCTAGGAACTAAGGGTAACTGAATGGAGAAAGCAGATGCCCGGGACTAAATATTATTGGAGTCAATCAGCTCCTAAGTTACAAAGCATGATATTAACTGTCTTCCTGTGTCTATACAGAAAAGACATTGCTTTAAGGTAAATTAAGTTCCCTGTGGCAAGGCTAAAAGGACAAACCCAATGCTATTCTACAGTTCATTATTGAGTTTCAGTCATATAATGCTCCAACACCCTTCCCTCCTTCACCAGTGTATATTTCCCACCACTAGTGTCCCCAGTTTCCCTCCCACCACCCCTCAACCCCCAGCTTGCCTTTGTGGTAGGCACTTTGTCTCTGTCTGTCTCTGTCTCTGTCTCTATTTCTGTCTCTGTCTCTCTCTGTCTTTCTGTCTCTCTCTCTCTCTCTCTCTCTCTCTCTTTCTCTCTCTCTCTTCTCTCAGTATTTCTCTTCCTTTCCTTTGGGAATTATGGTTTGCAATGCAGGTACTGAACAGTTATCATGTTTTCCCTTTAATTTGAGCATTCAGTTCTTGTCCAGAGTGATCATTTCCAGCTGTCACTGTCATAGTGGCCTTCTCTATCTAAACTGTGACTTATTTCATTAGTCAATGATTCTCTCCAGTTACCACACTGTAGCTAAATGCAAGACTGTATCATTGTTAACAGTTTAGTAGTGTTCCACTGTGTGTAGATCACATAGTCATTATGCACTCATTTGTTATTGTGCACTTGGTTTGCTTCCAGTATTCACAATTGTGAATCAGTAAAAAATACAGAAATAGTATATATACATATACATATGTATATATATTAATGATTTGTGTTCTTCATTTATTTTGTTTTATTTTGGCATCATAATGATGCTCAGAGGTTACTCCTGGCTCTGAACTCAGGAATTACTGCGTGTGGTTCAAGGGGGGAACGTTATGGGATGTCAAGGATCTATTACGGGTTGGTAGTGTGCAAGGCAAATGCCCTCCCCACTGTACTTCTCTCTGACCCAAAGTTTTGTGTTCTTTGAGTAATACATAGCACTCCAATATCTAGATAATACAGAACTTCCATTTTCTTTATTTTTGGAATACCTCCATATTGTAAAATGTTATTTAAAAAAAGGTATTATTTATGCATTGTAGCTTAATTATATTGTCTCATATTTTATTGGCTGTATTTATTTTTTAAGTTTATGCAAAACATCTTATTAAGCAAAATGCAGGCATTTAAACATTCTAAAATTATAACTTTTACTTTTCCCCCCTTTGGACCATGCATTGAAGTGCTAGATCATGACAACAAGCTCAGTACTTGGTTACTATGTGGTGCTAGGGATTGAATCTCCCGCTCCTGCTTTTAGAGTCTATTCTCAATCTTCTGAGTGGTTTCTCTGGTCTGAAAGCAAATTTTGAAAGTGAATAAGACAAAAAAATGAGAGTCCAGCTTATTGTGAGAAGTAGGAGAGTATATGTGTTTTCAAAATTCTTTAACCAGGTCAACAAGTAACATTTTGGAGACCACCGTTAGAGTCTAGAAAAAGATGATTCACCTGATTGAATTAAAGAGCATTGAAGATAACAACTGCATGTTAGTAGGAAAAATTCTATGAGCAATGAATAAGGAGCACATAGTTGAATATACCTTTTATGAATTTTCCCATAAGAGTTTGTGATGGTAGGAGATCTTAAAACTGAAGAGCTTCATTGTGAGTACAAATGGCATATATTATGGTAACTTTTACACTTGTATTTAAAGCTAAAAATATAATGAGGCAATGATATATTAATCACATTCATCTTACTGATATACTAATATCAGATAATAAGTTGAAGGTAAATTTAACAAAATGAATCTATTTAAGAACAAGTGTTCGGAGACTGGAGACACAGTAGAGCCAATAAGTAGAGCCAGTACGGTACTTGCCTTGCATGCAACCAACCAAAATTTGATCCTTGGCACCCCGTATGGTCCCCCTAGGCTGCCAGGAATTATCCCTGAATGCTGAGCCAGGAATAAACCCTGAGCATCCCCAAACCCTGAATGGCCCCTAAAAACAAAAAACAGATAAGAACATCAGTTCAGTCCAAATGAGCTAATTTATTAAGTCATTGTCACTGTCATCCTGTTGCTCATTGATTTGCTCAAGCTGGCACCAGTAACATCTCTATTGTGAGACTTGTTGTTACTGTTTTTGGCATATTGAATAACACCACGGGTATCTTGCCAGGCTCTGCCTTGTGAGCGAGATACTCTCGGTAGCTTGCCAGGCTGTCTTAGAGAGGGGCAGAGGAACCGAACTTGGGTCACCCACATGCAAGGCAAATGCCCCATCCGCTGTGCTATCGCTTCAGCCCATAATTTATTAATTTATTATTAGTAGTAGTAGTATTATTAACTTATAAGGGCTGGAGCAATATAAGTGACAGTGACAATTAATTTATTAATTTATTAAAGTAACAAGAATATAAAGCCACTTATAAAACCATTTCTTTTTGTGACTGGTTTCCTAGACTAAGATTTATTTACTTAGAAAGCAATTTTCTTTTGGGGTAATAAAAGTTGATTAGAGTGTTTGTATGTGAGAAGCATCGAGAAGATTTTTTTGCATGTTGTGAGGTAAAAACCCTAATTTGATGTTGTTTTCTGCCTCCCTTTGTTCATTTATTTTTGATGTTCCAAACTAATTTCTTCCTCAACAGGCAATCTTCAGTTGGAAAGATCCCCGTTGACCTCTGTCTTTGGTTCTGTGTTAAAATGTTTGTGTGCCACTTTTTTAAGTTCACAAGTCTAATTTTCTCCCCAGAGGGTGTTCACAGTTTCTTCAAAGACTTCAATGCTTATCTGTTGTTTGAGGTTGTCTTTCACAGGGCTCACACATTCTGCCTTCAAGGTCTCCCCTGGTCAGCTCAATGAGAAAAAGGAGATGTTGGATGAGGCAGCTCTGAAACAACTGCTGTTAATTAGGGAGGCTGGAATCCCGTGAATTCTACTCTGCTGTTTTCACTTCCCTTAGTATACCCAAAATCTAAATTGGAAGCAGCAGGTGTCTGATCTGAAAAAATAAATATTTTTCCTCCTTTTGAACTCAAACTTTTTAAAGTTAGAAGTGATAGCATTAGAAATACAATTTATTTTTTGATGCAGATTTTAAAATGCTGTACACTGTGATACCATTATGCTGAATGAGATCACAGACGCTCGTACTCATTAATAGGAAGCTTGCTTTCCAGGACATGTATTCCTGGAATCATTTTGGCTAAACTCTGCACCTGTGAGAAACCAGCTCCCTGTGATCATCCTCTCTGCACAGATCCTTAGAACTCTGGCCTGCTCTCAGTCTTAAGCTTTATTAGAACCAGTGTTTGCTGCCCCTACTTAGGCTTACTAATATAGGTCCTCATTTTGCCCCTTATCCAACAGACTCAAGCCTGTAGATCTCTCTCGACCTCTGGAAATCCTCTCCCTGCCCCTTTGGAAGTCACTTTCTATTTTTCTCATTTGTGAAATTTCTTTCACTTGGGTCTGCTCTCATGAAAATCTTTTCTGTGGACCTTTTAGTCTTGCTTCTTTTGTAAATGGTGGATGTTTTCCTCTGCCTCCTTTGCACATCTGGATTTTGAAGTGCAGAGGGATTTTTTTTCCACTGGTGTGCAATTCCAGTGGCTCTTGCTCTTTTGTTCCTAATGGTCATTCCTGATATTAATATCATCATACCTGATTATTGTCAAATCTCTCCTTTTTTCTATGAACACTCATTCCAATAGTGAGAAATCCATGTTTCTATCCTACAAGCTTCCACATTAATCTTTAATTTCAATATGCATGTAAAATATCTCATGAATGTTAATTTCTACCCTATTGAGAGATAGCTGTCAACAAAGTATAGTTCTTATGTACATTTTATTTCATTCCTTTTAATTTTACATACTCCAGAGTATATGCAATGTATAACACACACATTTCAGAGTTCTACATGTCAGTATCATTTATCTCTACTCTTTCAATAAAGTTCTATTATATGTAACATATTTGCCATTTTTCACCAAACTAAATAGGTTCCCCACTCTAAAAAGCAAGCTGTACTTAATATATTTAAGGCTATTTCTTATCCATCACCCCCCTGCAACAACTGATCATTTTTAGTAACTTTTGCTTTGTGTGTAATGTCATAAAGCTGAATGTTTAGTGTATGTCCAATATTTGCAGACTAGTTTCTTCCTTATGGGTTGGTGTTTCTGTGACTTTATACTTAATTTCTTGACATTTAATTTCTTTTTATCATTTTAAATTTATTATTTAGAATTTATAAAGTTAACTGGTTCACTTTGAACTTATTTGAAGGTTACTACTTTGTATTTCAAGTTCTTTCATTGTTATAGAGTTATTTAGATTATCTATTTCTCTTTGTGTGAAGTCCAAAGTGCCATATTTTACCAAATTGGTTTATTTTATGAAGTTATTAAGATAAATAATGCCATAATTTTGTGTCGTGTAATTTGCATCTTCTATATTTTCTTTGTCATACTAGTTAATGCTTTATCATTTGATGTTTTAAAAATTCAGATTTATTTTTGTTGAAATTATCTGATTCCTTATTTTCAATATCATTCATTCCTGTTTTAATTGTTAGCATATATTTTCTTCTTTTTTAGACTAAAATTATTTGCTTGATCTAATAGGGTACTTTGCAAGTTTTAGTTACAGATTTTAGATATTGTCTCATTTCTAATACATGTGCTTAATGCTATAAATTTGCCTTTACCTGCTCTTTAAAAGAGTAATTTCTTACAAGTTCTGAAGAGTTGCACTTTTATTTTTATTTACGTCAAAGTATATTTTAATTTTTTGAGATAAGGCTGGACTGGAGCGATAGCACAGCAGATAGGGCATTTGTATTGCACATGACTGACCCGGGTTTGATTCCTCCGTTCCTCTCCAAGAGCCTGGCAAGGTACCAATAGTATCCCATCCGCTTGGCAGAAACTTGCAAGCTACCCGTGGCATAGTTGATAAGCCAAAAACAGTAACAACAAGTCTCACAATGGAGATGTTACTCCAGTGCCCACTCCAGAAAATCAATGAACAACGGGATGACACTGCTACGGTGCAGCAGTGCAATTATTTGGCTGGCATGATCTATAGGAGTGTGAGTTTTTTGTGTTTCCCAAAATATTTTTAAGGTATTGTTACCTTAGTATCTAGTTTAATTCCATATAGCTTTAGAACTTATATTGCATGATTTATGTTCTTGAAATTTTTCTAAAGTATAATTTATGGGTCAGAATACTGTTACCATGGTGAAATTCCAATACTTGGTTGAAAGGAATGTAGAGACTACTTTTATATAAAGCAGTCCATAAATGTCAATTAGACTAATTTGATTTATAGTGCTCTTTCTAGGACTACATCCCTATTTTTTGCCTACTTGCTCTTCAATTATTGATATACGGATATTGAATTCTTCATTTGTAATAGTACATTTGTCTATTTATCTTTTCAATTCTATCAGATTTTACTTCACATATTGTGACAGTCTACTTTTCAGCACATACATGTTTAGGATTTTTATGTCTTTTCAGAGAATTGACATATTTATCATTGTTTGTGCTTTTATGGTTGATAATTTTTTGAATCTTTTTTCCCTCTAAACTAATGTAATTCCATATTTATTTTGATTATTGTATTTTATAGTATATGTTTTTATATTCCTTCACTTTAATTTTTTTGTTTGTTTGATTTTGGGACACACTGGACTATGCACAACACTTACTCTGGCTCTATACTTAGGGATCACTCCTGATGCTCAGAGGACCAATGTGGTGCAGGCATTTGAACCAGGATCAGCCATGTGCAAGTCAAGTGCCTTAATTGCTGTGCAGTATATCCTGCCCCCAAACACTTTACTTTTAACATAGCTGAGCCTTTATGTTTAGAGCAAATATACCAGTTATTGGTTATTTTGTTTGTTTTATCCACTCTGATGATCTTTGTTCTTTCATTGTTTATATAGACCATTCACATTTAATGATATTATTTTCAGGCTTAGATTAATATTATTCCTTGTTTATAATTGTTTTCTGTCTGTTGACAGTTGTTATCCAGTGATTACTTTTTTTCTGGTTTTAACTTGGCACTTTATGACTAATTTTTTTAGTATATTTCTTTGAAATTTCCTATTTTTTGTATGCTAATATGGTTATATTTCAGTGTATTAGATCTTGGTATATCGATATATTTATTTTTAAAGTTTATTACTCCACTACAATTTTTCTTTCTTAAGCTTCTGCACCTCAAAAGATACAGTGACCAAAGTACAAAGACAGCCTACAGAATAGGAAAGGATATTTATCCAATACCCATCTGATATGGGGTTGATATCAAGGATATAAAAGGCACTGATTGAACTCTACAAGAAGAAAACTGCTGGCCTGATCAAAAAAATGGGGTGATGAACAGAAACTTTCCCAAAGAAGAAATCCGAATGGCTGAGAGGCACATGAGAAAATGCTCGACATCACTAATCATCAGGGAGATTCAGATCAAAACAACAATGAGATATCATTTCACACCACAGAGACTGGCCCACATCTAAAAAAACAAAAGCAACTGGTGTTGGCGCGGGTGTGAGGAGAAAGGGACTCTTCTTCACTGCTGGTGGGAATGCCGATTTGTTCAGCCCTTTTAGAAAACAATATGGACGAGTCTCAAAAAATTAGAAATTGAGCTCCCATTTGACCCAGCAATACCACTCCTGGGAATATATCCCAGAGAGGCAAAAAGGTATAGTAGAAAGAACATTTGCATTTCTATGTTCATTGCAGCACTGTTTACAATAGCCACAATCTGGAAAAAATCAGAGTGCCCAAAAACAGATGACTGGTTAAAGAAACTTTGTTACATCTACACAATGGAATACTATGCAGCTGTTAGAAAAGATGAAGTCATGAAATTTGCATATAAGTGGATCAACATGGAAAGTATCATGTTGAGTGAAATGAGTCAGAAAGAAAGAGACAGACATAGAAAGATTGCACTCATATGTGGAATATAATGTAGCAGAGAGATACGAGCTAGCAATGATGATGCAACTTCTGGCGGAAATTCCTCTGGACTTAGTTACTGAAATACTAAAATACAGAAATCCAAAACCTCGCGGCTGCTACGGTGGCCACACGACCTCATATCTCTTCATCCTCAGCAATGGAAAACAAATTATCAAATGCTTCCTTTCCAGCAGATCTGACCTGGTGGTGGGGGGACTCCAAACAATAATAGTGAGTTCTTTATTGAAATATTGAATGTAATCAAAGTAAAGAGAAAGTAAAGTGAAATTTATCAGCTACACAGGCGGGGTGTGGGGCTGGGTTGGGGGGGAGGTTTCACTGTGGTTCTTGGTGGTGAAATATGTGTACCGGTGAAGGGATGGGTGTTCGAGCATTGTGTAACTGAGACTTAAGCCTCAAAGCTTTGTAACTTTCCACATGGTGACTCACTAAAAAAAAAAGAGAGAAAAAATAAATAAACTTTTTCTTTCTATTTTTGTTGTTATAGCTTAGGGAATTGGCTACAATATTAAAGTTTTTATTGTATTGATGTACAAAGTGACTGCACTCCACCATCACCAAAATACTCCAAACCCTCTATCATATCCCTTTTTCACTTCTAATCTGCCTCTTCATTTCTCTCCACCTTTCTTTATCCCCCACAGTTTAGTAACCAGTTTTAAAATGCAAAATCAATATTTTGCCATTGTTAAATATGTTTATTCCCTATTGTGTCTGTATCTATACAATGGATGAATATGATAATTTAGTATTTGTCCTCCTACTCACTTACTGCATTTTATTATGATACCCTCAAGCTCTATTTACCTTGCAAAAAACTGAATGATTTCATTATTTCTTATAGCTGCATAGTCTTTTATTATGTGAATATTCCAGTATTTCTATATGCATTTATCTGTCATTGATATTCAGTTGTTTCCATCCTGGCTATTCTATTAAACACTGCAGTACATTTCCTTAACATTTTTTTATTTGAGTTTCCAAGACTCTATCTATTTATTTTTTTTAATTAATTTTTTTAGTTAAATCACCATGAGATTCAGTACAAAGCCTTTGTGATTGGGTTTCAGTCATATAATGTTCCAACACCCATCTCTCCACCACTGTGCATTTCTGACTTCCAATATCCCCACATATCCCTCCTGACTTCCATTTGCCTCTTTTCTCTCTCTCTCTCTATCTCTCTCTCTGAGCATTATGTTTTGCAATACAAATACTGAGAGATCATCATATTTGGTACTTTACCCACTTTCAGCACACATATCCAATCCAGAGAGTTGTTAATTAATCCAAGAATTCTGTCACATTGCACTCAAAATATTTCAGATTCATCCTAGGATAATTTTACTATACAGATTAGTATATTAATCAGTGTCTGTGTGTGTTTGTGTGTGTATGTGTGTGCATTTTTCTAACACTGAATATTTTACTCTTTTCTTGTTGCATTGTTTTTGATAAAAATTCATCTAAAACTCTTAATTGTTTCATTTGTAAATCTGGTGTTTTCTTCTGGATTTACCAGACCTTTTTTTCTGTCACTGGTTTTTTTATTTTTGGTGGTCTAAAGCTTGATTTTGGGTCTACTTTTTAGTATTTATTTACTTTCTAGAATCTATGGTTTGGTATCTGTTCTTGATTCTTTAAATAATTTTTTCACAAAGCCTTTATTTCTTGAGCTGTTTCATCTACTTTAGCCCATCTTTTCCTTGTTATTTCAGTTAATCATATATTACACTTTGAAATTTTCCCAGAAAACTTGCACTGTATTTTCATTTTCTTCCTCTTTGCATTTAAATTTGGAAAGATTTTTAGCTTATCTTCAAATTTACTGTTATTTTTTCTCACCTGATTTGATCTACTAATAGAGTAAGTTTTGTGTTTGGGTCAAAGAGATAGCACAATAGGTTGAAGCTCATGTTTTGCATGTAGGAGGTTCAGGTTCAATCCTGATTTCACATACAGTGCCCTGAGCACTGCTAGGAGAAACTATGGAGCATTAAGCAGGGATAGTCATGACTAATGCTGGCATGCAAAATTCCCTCCAAGAAATTCTGTTATGATGTTTTAATTTATTTCATGTCATTTTGATTTTTTTCTTAGAATATCTCTCTCTGCTAATGTTTCTATTAGCTTCATTAACATGCTATTCCTACTCATCATATTCATTGTGGGAGCTATATCCAATGATATGTTGTGAGCTATATGGTTCCAGAAATATGTCACTGTCACTGTAATCTTGTTGCTCATCTATTTACTTGAGCGGGCACCAGTAACATCTCCATTGTGAGACTTGTTGTTACTGTTTTTGGCATATGGAATACACCACAGATAGCTTGCCAGGTTCTGCTCTGTGGGCGAGATACTCTCGGCAGCTTGCCAGGCTTTCTGGGAGTGGCGGAAGAACTGAATCTGGGTTGGCTGCATGCAAGGCAAAAGCCCTACCTGCTGTGCTAAAATAAATTTATTTTGTTATAATTAAATTCTTATTCTTCAAGTGAGTCTATAAATTATTCTCCCCTGAGACAAAATACAGGATAAGTATTTTTCTTCATGTTGAGGTCCTAAGTCTGGTTTTAATAGTTTAAAATTACCTCCATCTCTACCAAATGACAGATGTTCAAATCAACACTTTTTAAAACAAACACATTTTGCTAACTATAATTAGCCATTTGATTGTATTTATTTTATCAATTAACAGAGGGGAACATAGTATACAAAATTTATATTAAGTGTTTTACTATATACTCTAATTTGTATTTTTCTTAGATGTCTTATTAGTAACTTCTGACTTACTAATGCAGGGACTGACAGAAAGGACAAGATTTTGTCACCCATCACTGCATCCCCATTTATCTTGCATATGATTTTGAAACTCTTTCCACTAAAGTATTGCTTATTTATTTGCTTTTTTAATTTGGATGAAGCTTATAGTTTGAATTGCCCCACAAATTCAGTTTGATAATGCTCAAAATTCAAGATTAGGTCTCAAGAATATATTCTATATTTTATTTAACAATTCCCTGAGCAGCCATATGAAAACTTTCTGTGTGGTTTGCTACATATGACTACGTTGACCTTTGTCTAGTTAATAGTGAAGCAATCAGCAGTCATATAACTGAGATTGTTTTAGATATGTGAGATATAAAGAAATAGAAATATAAGAGGGTGGTTCTAAACTGTTTGAAACTTAGTCATCTAAGTTTCCCTATCTATCATCTCTATCTTTTAATGTTTTTCTAAATTTTATTCTTCAGACAGTTTGACAGTTTTAAAAGCCTATAATTATACATATAATTAGCAGCACAACACCTGTACTTCACATTCCTTTCAATATATTTAACAGTAGTTGCTAATTTACAGAACCAAACAGCATAACCTGAGTTTAAGAAAGAATTTAAATGAAGTATTTTCTCTAAGACAGTTAACTTCCTTTTCCCACATTAGGGGCAACTTGCCTATTGAGATGAAGGATCTTGTACAGTACATGAAGATAAATCATGATTCTTTCTCCAAAAATGAGCAAACATAAAAATGTGTATTTGATTTCAAAGTCTCCTTTGAATGCCATTTTAGACCCCAAAGGGAAGAATCCCGTGTAGAGAAAGAGTATGTTTATTTTAGTATGAAACTAAAATGTCCACAGAGATTTAGAGTTAAGTATTTACAGGGCCACATTTAAAATGCATCATCACTTTTCATCACAGCTCTTATATTATCTAATTTTGCAGAACTTGTAGCAATCCTCTGATGTTATTCCATATAAGAACTCACACAAAATAGTATTGTGTGTTGTCTAAGATGTTATTTCGTTTCATCAATTAATGGTAAGACTTTATGTCAAACACAGGAAACATTTCCAACCTTCAATAGTAAATCCTGTTCTATGAAACAGAGCACATGTATCTTATTGTTGTTGTTGCTGTAGCTTGCTACTCTTGGGACATTGCACACAGTGCCCAGGGGTTCTGAGGGTCAATTCTGGTGATTTTTCAACTAACCAGGCTAGACAGTTCAATGCAGAAATCCAGCAATATGGTGCTACTCCGGAACTTGGAGCAATGCAGTTGTGCTCAAGGCATGCAATGGTGCTCAAGGCATGGCAGGAAGCTACACATCAGTAGGGTTGGGGGCTCATGCACTTTCAGGAATCAAACTCATGTCTCTGCGCATGCAGGGCATGTGCACCTGACCCTTGAGCTATCTCTTTCCTGGCTCTAGATATATTTATAAGTGTATTAAGATAGAAAAAATGGATTTCAGAAGTGTTCATGATTTCTTTTGTTTTGCCAACAACTTTTATGTTTTAAGATGCAGTAATACATACTAACATATTTTATCTTATTATTTTTGTAACTTTTCCTTTTACAAAACAACATTCCTCTCATCCAACCCTTCTTGTATTATTTGCTGTTGTTGTGGTGGTTTTATACCCAGTGGTGCTCAGGGCTTACTCCTGGCTCTCTGCTGAAGATCACTCCTGATGGTGCTTGAGGGACTAATTGCAGTATCTAGGATCAAACTGGGGTTGGGTTAGCTATATATGCAGGGCAAGTTATTTAACCACCAGATGATCTCCTCAGTGTTTCCACATGCCCCTTTTTATGATATGATTTTTGTTTTGTCTGATGCCTCAGATCTTTGTGGAATGAGAAGATATAATAAGAAAAAAAGATAGAAATATCTTTTGAATTTTCAAGTTATCTATATTCTTCTTGAAATTTCCAAGGTATATAAATTTCACAAAGAAATAAAATTTATTTGGAGCTGGGGTGTAGCACAGCAAGTAGGGCGTTTGCCTTGCATGCTGCAGACCCTGGTTTGATTCCCAGCATCCCATATGGTCCCCCAGCACTGCCAGTAGTAATTCCTGAGTGTAGAGCCAGGAGTAACCTCTGTGTATCTCTGGGAATGACCTGAAAAGCCAAAAAAAAAAAAAAAGGAAGAAAAAAATTTCTTTAAAACAAAAATTTTCAGGAATAAAAAAAATTTTTTTTAAATCAAAATTTTCAGGATCCTGGTAGTTCATTAAATGACAGAGAACATGCTGACAATGTACAGGAACCAAGTTTGATCTCCCACTTTATAGCTTCATGAATAAGTCTACGTGTGGCCCCGCTGCTGTGTGTGATATCTAAGGAAAATGAGAAAGCCCTTACACTAGGAGTTTACAATTCAATTTGTTTTATGCAATACAATTATGCGATGTTTTAGCATTTCCACAATAGCTAAATCTGAATTATATTATCCTTAACTCTACTGCAGGCCTGTTTTAAACCAGTTGCAAAATACCTCTGTACCTCTATTGCTCTTCATCTAAAAGTGAAGAAATAAAATGTACCAATTATCATCTTTGTGAGGAGTATGCCTTTATATGTAAGATATTTATAAATATTGAAATAAGACCTTTGTGTCTAAAAGGTTAGCATGATCTTTATTTCTACTTTGTTACTTGTCTCTTCAGTTTACTAAGCTGGGTTGTCCAGAAAAAGGGCCTGCATAACTCCCTGATAATACACCAAGGAAAAGTTAATGCGTTCATAGTTCAGTGAATAGACGTGTTGTGAAAATAGTTTTCTGTAGCCATAGCTCTTCAAAGTTACCAGAACATCTGCATGAGGAATAGCTGTGGGCTCTTGGTGTCTAGTCAGTTCACTTTATTAGGACATGGCAATAGTGAACACAGCTTTATTCTGTGCAGTGTTTTAGAATGTACTTAACCTTGGTCAGGTGTTTCTTGGATTCTTTTTATTTGTGTTCTAGGAAGGCTTTGCTTCCAATACCCCCAGTGGCATAACATTTCAAAGAGCAGTTGACTGAGAATCACAACTCATCTGGTAAAAATATGGGAAGGATGGGCAACTCTTAGAATAAATGGTTCAGAGCTGGGCTTTAAGTACCTGTGTGTGATGCATAGGCACACTAGAACATAACTTCATGTTACAGAAGTGGAAGAAAAGTCAGAGCTAATTAGAATTTACTTTCCACTCATAAAAGAGAAAGGTATAGTGCCATGATTTTTCTGTCAGGAAAAAAAATAGAAAATAGAAATAAAACCCAGGTTTCCAAATATTCAAATAAATATTTTTCCATTTTATAATATGTATCTCTTACTTAATCACTGTTAGTTTCCAAGTTCTGTCATTGACTATTTTCATTACAATGCTTTTTTCTTATCAAGTATAAAAATATAATTTTCCCAGTACCAGTGGCTTTATTTATATGATCTATTCAGAGAAGAAAAAAAGGTCACTGATCTTTACCAGTCACAATACATTTTATTTCTGTTTATGTTTAAAGAGACTTAATATGCAATAAATTTATTTAAATTAACTAGTTACCTCTGTGAGAACTTTTTGCAATATAAGATGTTGTCTCATCTAAAACAGAGCTTTGGATATCAGAAATAATCAATAAATAGTTTTTTGAGTGTATACTGAATGAATAATGGAGAATTAAAACGTTATTTTATGATTAATTTTATTGAAAGTTTGCATATTAATAGTTTAAATATCAATTGAGAATAAATGTGAGAATTTTGAGACAATATTTGGATCATCATCTGACAGTTTTGAGTTTCACAGCTACGTCATATAATTTTAGAAAATTCTGTTTACACAAAGGAAAATTACTTTGTAGTTTTTCTCTCATTTAGGGAACCAATATTTTGATAGATAATTTATCCAGTCAAATATCAGTTTGGATATGTTATTCACATCTCTTGACTGTTTGTACCTAGCATTTCATAGCACTGCACTGTAGCACTGTTGTCCTGTTGTTCATCGATTTTGCTTCAGCGGGCACCAACAACATCTCCATTGTGAGACTTCTTGTTATTGTTTTTGGCATATCAAATATGCCACGAGTAGCTTGCCAGGCTCTGCCATGCGGGCAGGATACTCTCGGTAGCTTGCCAGGCTCTCTAAGAGGGACGGAGGAATTGAATCTGGGTACGCCTTGTGCAAGACAAACGTCCAACCCACAAACGCCCAACCCACTGTGCTATCGCTCCAGCCCAGCATTTTATAAACACAGTATATTTCTTTATCTAAGTATGACATTAATCAATATATTCTGATTTTGGTTCTAGAATGTGTAAAATTATGAAACAATGAGTCTTTTATATTTACATATTCTTTTTTTTTTCTTTTAGTTGAATCACCATGTGATACAGAGTTACAAAGCTTTTCCTAGTCCTGTTTCATAGTTTTTCAACATCCATCTCTCCACCAGTGTACATCTATCACCAACATTGTCACCAGTTTCCCTTCTGTCACCCTCCGCACAAACTGTCCCTAAGTCAGGCACTTTTCTTCTAAGGGTCAAGATATTTTGCTATATAATTAGTTTCTGAAATTTCTCTGAATGATGTTTGAAACCCAAAATTTAAAAAATATTTTTATACTAATTAACCTGCATTTAACCAAACCTGGAAAGATTTTCTTGTGATTATCAACATATCTTGCCATTTTCCTGATTCATTATGTTGATGACCTATAGTGGATGAAACTAACTATCACTGTATCACTGTCATCACAGTATTGATTTTATTACTGGAAATATGAAAATAACTTTAACTTTCACTCTAAGCATTCACTAGTGTGGAGCTTATAGAATTTATGTTTGGCCACCATAACATTACCACAAATAAAATTATCCTGAAAAATATGCTTTAATTCATATGAAATTAACACATGGCTTAGGCATAAGACCATAGTGCTAAGGACCCAGGTTGTTGTAAAAATTGCTGCTTTATCATCCCCAATGTTGTAATATCTATGTCATCTAGTAAGGTAAGAAAAGTTAAAGAGTTTCCTCTTCATTTATGAGCATAATATAAAAAAATCAATAAATGCAACATCTTATCAAATACTCTGGCCCTAATTTTTCTATATGCTGAATCACTGAAATTTCTACAATGATATTCATATATGGGAAGAAGAATTAATAAAGGAAAACTATCAATATTTGTCAATAATTATTTAATTCACTACATCACTGTATCACTGTGATCCCCTTGTTCATCAATTTGCTTGAGTGGCACCAGTAACATCTTCATTTGTCCCTGTTGCATGCTAATTAAATCCTGAAAAATTATTTCTTAGCCCTGAGATATATGGTTATAGTTTGTTTTTATTTCTCACTCAATATAACTTATCTCAAGTTATATTGAACATTTTAGTTATTCAATATCAGTATTAGAATATTTTAGTATTGAGGGGCTGGAGAGATAGCACAGCGGGAGGACATTTGCCTTGCACATGGCCAACCTGTGTTTGATTCCCAGCATCCCATATGGTCCCCGAGCACCGCCAGGAGTAATTCCTGAGTGCAAAGCCAGGAGTAACCCCTGAGCATTGCCGGGTGTGACCAAAAAAGCAAAAGAAAAAAAGAATATTTTAGTATTGAATATGTTAAATAAGTTATATTGAATATTTTATATTATATATTTTTGTCATTTTTCTTTAAATAATTCTTATTTAACATTGGATTATATCCTATATTTTAGATACACATAATTCTAATTTTTAGAATTAGATTTTTATGTTATGTAAGTCTCTTAATCTGTTTTCTGCTATTATATCTATTGATAAAGTATTCTTTTTCTCTTATACATTTTTAAGATTTTTTAATTTTACATTTAATAGCTTTTATTTTTCTGCCAACATTCTGATGCCCATCCATTCATGGTATCCTTTCCCACTAGACCCTGTTAACTTGTTCGTGATAGCTAATTTAAAGTGTCTTTGATAGTTCCCACATGTCAGTCATTTCTGTGTCTCACTATCTGCTTTTTGAATAGAAAAAGATTCATTTTGTTTCTCTGAAAGATTCATATATCACATGTATGTGCATGTGTGTAGGTGTCTATGAAAAAGAGAGTGAGTAAGAGATTAGAGAGAGAGAGAGAATTTTTTTGAATTCCGTATTTTTTTGTAAAATGAACAGAGGAGACTTAAGGTAAATAGAAACTGTCTAGAAACTGTTTCAGTCTTTGTTTATTAAGCTACTAGATTGTTGTTGAGTTGGATTTCTTTTTTTTTAATTTATTTTATTGAATCACCAAGTGGAAAGTTACAAAGTTCTCAGGCTTATATCTCAGTTATACAATGCTCAAACACCCATCGCTTCACCAGTGCCCATATTCCACCACCAATAAAAACAAAAACAAAACAAAAACGAAAACAAAAACAAACAAACAAACAAAAAAAACAGTATACATCCCATCCCTCACCCCCCTACTCCCCCCCCCCGTGCGTGACTGATAATTTCACTTCGTTTTCACTTACCTTGATTACATTCCAGATTTCAACACACAACTCACTATTGTTGTTGGAGTTTCAAAACAGACTCACTATTTTTGTTGGAATTTATCCCCCAAGAATACAGCTCTATTAACAAGGAAATATTTGATAATAAGTTTTCCACTGATGAGAATGAAGAGATAAAATGTTGCGCGGCCGCAGTAGCGGCCGCGCGGTTTACAATTTCTGTATTATAGTAATTAAGTCCGCAGAGATTTAAGTTGGAAAATGAATCATTTCCCTTCCTGGAACAGCATGTAGCAAAAGCTTAGTTCACAGCCTCCATACATGGTTGCAAGCACTTACTGGAACCCCAAATCCTAAATCTGTCTCTGGTTCTTACTCGTTCCACATCTACCGGCTGTGCAGAGGCATGGGCACCCGGGTCGAAACTCGGCCAAAGCCAGAGCTCTGACCCGGGCTCTGGATTTCTCTTTTCTAAAGATATGGCTTCCTGGGCCTGGAGTGATAGCACAGCGGGTAGGGCGTTTGCCTTGCACGAGGCCGACCGGGGTTCAAATCCCAGCATCCTATATGGTCCTCTGAACACCGCCAGGGGAGATTCCTGAGTACATGAACCAGGAGTGACCCCTGTGCATTGCTGGGTGTGACCCCAAAAGCAAAATAAATAAAGAAAGAAAGAAAGATATGGCTTCCTTTGGCATATCAGAAGTTTCAAATTTCTCCACCAAATGCCAGTAATATCTATTGTTTAGATCCTGACCTAGACTGGTCTTGAGTTTGATGAGATTTTTCTTTCATTTCCACTTCAGGCTCTGAGCATTTAGAGAAATCCACATAACTACATTGCTAAAGGAATTTTTTTCTAGGCCATTTCTAGTCTCTCAATAGCATGGAATATGCAGATGCTGCTTGATATAATGTTCAAGGCAAGTCAGTGGACATAGGTGGGTGTCTAAGATATTATGATCCGTTCTTGTCCTGTTTGTCATATTTTTGGGGGCCATGGCAATTCTTTCTCTGTATTTGTGCTATCCCAATGACAATCAAAATTTGTCTTTTATCCATGAAATTCTGGATTAGGAGAGCATTTCCTAACAGGTATGTGTAGATGTGTAGACTTTTTCATAGACTGACAAAAGCAGGAAGCTTTAGCCTGGGCAGAAGTTTTCCTCTCTTTGTATAAGCAGATTTATTGCACTTGCTATTGCAGATGGCTTCTTAAAGAAGAAGAAGAAAATTTTGGGCAAGGGCCATAGAGTTTAATTCTGCCACATACCTGTCATAGGAATAGACAGTATGTTTCTTTGCCCTTTAACCAGTGACATCTAGCTTTGATACTTTTGTTTGTTTTTGTTTGTTTGGTTTGGGACTATACCTGTGGCGCTCAAAGATCACTCTTGTTAGGGCTCCGAGGACAACATGGGGTGCTGGAAATTGAGCCCTAGTTGGCAGCATGCTAGGCAAACAGTCTACCCCCTTTACTATCCCTCCACCCACTTAGCTTTTGATTCTAAGTGAAAGTTCAACAATTGTGTATGGATTTGTTCTGTCACGGTGAAGGGAGAGCACTATTTTTTTGCTCTGCCTCTATTACTTTTCAAGAGCACAAGACAAGGCTCAGAATAAAGAATTACAGGATTATTGCAGTGTCACCTTATCCCAGGTATACTGCTTTCATTTTGTTTGTATCATCATGAACATATTAATGTTTTAGCAATTCCCTTTTACTCTAATTTTATGCTGATCCTTATTACTCGTTCTCTGTGAAGGTAATGTGTATCATGTGTTCCTTCTTTAAATAAGGCTTTTATTCACTGGGATTTATTTCATCCTTGACCTCAATTCTCAGATGGCTTTTTTAGATGGCTTGAACTGTTATGATTTTATATTCACCCCCTGCCCTGGCTTTTTGTTGTTGTTCAGGTAGAAGTGATATTTGTTTAAGAGGTAATAAGCACCTATCCAAAAGTTTATTAGTATTATCTTTTATTGAAATAGTTCCTTAGGAATCCTGGGAGATAGTTCACAAGGCTAGTGTGCATGCTTTGCATGTGGGAGAACTGGACCTAATTCCTGATACCACATGATGTCACAAACTCTACCAGGAATGGTGAGTGATTAAGGCCCCAGAAGCCACTGAGCCAGGAGAGGCCCTGAAACAACAAACAAAAATAAAACCATAATTGAAAATAGGTCTTTAGCATTCTCAGACTTAAAATTTCCAGTATCTGCTACAGATGATCTATTGCAAAACAAATTTACTTGTTTTAAATTTGAATCTTAGTGTTAAGATCATCTGACTTGTACAAAGCCTAACCAAAACTTAGAATGTGAATCTAACTGAGTGACCTTGTATTTCCATTGAAACCAGTTTTTACTGTTCTCCATCAGTGTTCAGAAATATAATAATTGTATTTTCATGAGTAGGGTGAGTTTGGGTGATGCTAATAATGGTATTCTCTTATAACAAGCATAAAGTTTAGTGATTTTCAAATATCCTGGCAAAAATTATTAAACTGTCAAAGTTTCAGTCTCTTCTATTTAAAATAGGTAGCATAATTATCATACAAGTATGAATATCTTGTGAATGAATATGTTTTCTAATCATCAGTCATTAAAATAAACACATTGATATACACCTATAGTTTCTTTCTAACGATATCTGGAAGTACTCATGTATTTTATTTATTTTTTTGTTTTTTGGAGGGTCACACCGGCATTGGTTTACTCCTGGCTCATGCACTCAGGGATTACTCCTGGCTGTGCTCGGGGGACCATATGGGATGCTGGAAATCGAACCCGGGTCAGCCACATGCAAGGCAAACACCCTGCCCCCTGTGCTATCGCTCCAGCCCTAGTCATGTATTTTTAACTTATACAAAAAACACATTAACCCTGTATCTGTCTATCTAAAAAATCTGGTCTTATAACTACCACAGAATTAAGTTGTATATAATGCTTGATGTAAGCAGGCAGGGTATAATTGTTTTTGTATATAGAAGGATTTCTTAAATTTTAATCATTATTGCACATATGATACAAAAATTGCACTTAATCTCCATCATGGACAGCCATTATTAGTGGCATATTATTAAAAGATTAAGTATTATATCTACAAAGACAAAGACTATGAGCATTGTTTAGAATATCATAAACAATGTCAATGCACAATCCATTTGGCGAGTTTTTGGTTAGAACATTTTGATGTTTAAAAATAGGACCTACATTAAGCTATTCACATGTTATAAGATAAATGCCAGATTTAATTTCCACTTTCCATCCTGGAAATTACTAAAATGCATACTTTACTTGAACCTTAATAAATATGTTTGGCTATGGTTTAATAAATATGTTATAGAAGACATAAAGTTAAGTTAATGAGGTGTGCCTCGTAGAAACAATCTTCTCAAATTCTAAGACCTTTATTTTTCTATAAGGAACTAATCTTCATGAGCTATAAGAACTAACCATCTGACACACTCTATTAATTGTAATTAAAACATGAACATCTACTTTGCCATGCTGTTATTTAATAGTGTTGATCTGCTTTCATATTTGTTCCCACAGTAGAAGTTTTGTGTTATGACAATGACTCAATTTTATCCCCAATTCTAAGTGTCATTACTGATGACACATAAACAAAAAGATTAGTCATTTGTATGATTTTTTTCCCTTATCCTAATCAAAAACTTGTCAATATTATGACATTAAATACTGAGATATATTAGGTAATAAATGTTTAGCTACCTCAGTCATTTCACATTGTTATAATGCTAATCATGATGGTCTTATACAGTATTACTTGGATGTAATTTCATTGTAAAATACTACATAATTCTTTAAACTGGATTTAGTGGAGTATATCTGCCTTTGTAGATCAAGATCTGTTAGCATTCCATTTATTTGATATTTCTGATAGAGGGATAGTCTAAAGTGGAAATTAGTGTGCTGGGAGGAGTGATTCTGCTCACCAGGATGTCCAATTTAGGTGACCTTAATCCGGCTTAGGTTCAGTGATTTGATTTTTAAAAGGGAGTTTTCTCTTAAATCTTCAACTTTCCTTCTCTATGACTTAGGTGAGGTCAATTAGACCTAGAGAGGAAATTTTCACACCTAATGTGAAAATGCAAATGACTGGCTTCTTGTTTTTATGGAAATGCCAGAAATTGCCTGCTTTAGTATTATTTTACATTGTAGAAAAAGCCAATTTGATAATTGAGAACTGCTTTCTGCAGCTGTGATGCCCCCTTTCAAACCAATAGAAAACAACAGGAGGCTCAACTGTGAACATTCTTTTGAAAATTCTATTTACAAAATGTATCCATTAACTAACTACCCCACAGCTTCCTGGGAATTAAAGTCAGGCCTGGTAAAGTAGCAGTGCTTCTAGTTGGGTCTTGTATAAACAGGGTCTCTTGCATTCAACTATCCACATAGTAAAATTAGTATTTTCAGTTTTTTGTTTTTTGTTTTATAATTTTAATTTTGCTTCTACAGATGACACATCATAGCCAATGTAGTCAAAAATCAAAACTATAAGTGGCCTTTATATTGAATATTTCAATGGTTCTATGTCTTAAAGCAGTAGTAAATTATTTGGTTCCAAATACTTTATGGACTTATTCTAACTAACAGACATTGGTTGTTAGCTTTGTTTTGTTTTTAATTGCTGACTTCCCCACAAAGACTGTAAACTTTTTGAAGGCAGAGATATAACTTCATTTTATTTCTGCCCACCCCTATGTCTAACTACTTAGGTGACTTAATATATACTGGCCGTGGTTTAATGTATATAAGAAGTATATTTGGTGAGATATATTTGCAAAAACCTAATATTTAAAATAAATTGATTACATATTTCTTTCTCTATTTCATTCTGCTTTTATAAATGTGTATTTATTCAATGCTATTAAATATATTTGATATCATGGTGGGAAGAAGCTTACCTTACATGTGCCAATTCCCATATGGACCCCTAGGGCACTTGGTGGGGACAGGTTCAACTTCAAACTATACTATAAAGAAATAGTAAATAAAGAAGCATGGTACTAAATCAAAACAGATACATATAAATGAAATAGAATTGAAATACAACAATAAAATTATATACGATAGATAATTAATGAGAAGTAAAAGCCTACAACATGAAATGAAAAGACTCTATAATCAATAGCACTGGGGAAAAATGCACAACCACATGCTAAATAATGGAACTAGATCATTATTTCACAATGTACACAAAAATAATTTAAAATTGATCAAAGAATTGAATGTGAGACCTGAAGCCATAAAATGCATAGATGAAAATAAGCCACTTCTTGACATGAGACTTAGAGATTTGCTTTGGGGTCCAATTCCAAGTTTCCAAGTAAGAAAAACAAAAATCAGTGACTAACAAATGGTACTACATGCTACATGAAAGTAAAACAATTCTATGCAGTAAAAGAAATTTGAAAGAATGCAAAAAGATATTCCATTGAATAAATATATATTTTCTTTCTTTACTTTTTTGGGACCATATACAGCAATGGACTGGAGTGATAGCAAAGCGGGTAGGGCTTGCATGCAACTGACCCGGGTTCGATTCCTCCATCCCTCTTGGAGAGCCTGGCAAGATACGAGTATCCCACCCACATGCAGAGCCTGGCAAGCTACCCGTGACATATTCAATATGCCAAAAACAGTAACAACAAATCTCACAATGGAGATGTTACTGGTGCCCGCTTGAGTAAATTGATGAACAACAGGATGACAGTGCTACATACAGCAAGGTGCTTTCTGTAAAGTGAGTGCCATAACCTTGTATAATCTTTCTAGTTCTTAAATAATTATGGACTTTTGCATATCATGTTTGAAAAAGTTATATATCCAAAATATATAAAACTTAGAACACATAACAATATAAAATCAAGCAGCCTAATTAAAAATGAAAAGCATGAAGAGATACCTTTCAAAGAAGACAGTCAACCATTATTATTCAGGTTTATTAATGTGATGTCCGCTAAGAAAAACATGCCATGTGTTTGCATCATCTTAAGAAAATTAATAATATGCCCCAATATTCCAATTATCTGGAAACATTTAGCCAAATTTTTATAATATTATTTCTGAAATAAAGATCAGTAATATTACATACTAAGAAAAGACTTTAAGGTTCCAACCACATGAGTCTGGGAGATAGCTCAGGGGTGCCTTGCATGCAGAAGGATGTCAGTCAGTCAAAGAAAAACAATCACTGCATGGTCCCTGAAAACTATGAGGTAAAGCTTTGATGGCTTCTAGTACTGTTGTGCTTGAGCAGTGTTGGTGGGACTTAGCTTTGAACGATCTGACCTAGTTGACTGAGTACTGTTGAGATTCTTCTATGGGTCCCTAAGTACTGTGTGTGCCCATTACAAAAGGTTTCTACACATTATCATGACGCTCAGCAAAGCTATAAATAATCTAATAGTTATTCATGAAGACGACCAATAATGGGGGCTACATTCATTTTTTTTATTTTCAGCCCTCTTTAACTCAAAGAGACAAACATATTTAAAGATTTCAGCAGAATCTGTTTTATCAATTGAGAATGTAGACCCAATGTCATAGTCTATTTCTATGAATAATTGAAATTTCCCACTCATATATTCAACTAGACCCTATGTAATAGAGCTGGTGGAAAAATTGTTATGAAAAAATATAACAAAGTATATATAGATGAGGAGTTTAAAGAAACAGAAATGAAATGGAAAACTGAATGCCACAATTGTGTCTCATTTAATTCTTTAGGAGTAACAGAATGTGCTTATTGTTTTAAAGCTAAATTTTTTTATATTTTTACATTCTAAGCTGGAATATCTGATCTTCAATCTTCCTAATAGGTTACTTTTAGATAAAGCCAACTGTCTCTTTAATATTTATTATATGTGTTTTCTTTCTTTGTGTTGAATTGCTGCCTCTTCCATTTTCTGTGGTCAAAGAAGAAATATTAGAGGGTGAGAAAAATAACCCTTAAATGTAGGAAAGCTTTCCTGTTGCGTTGTATCATGTCACTTCCTGTACAACACCATTAACTAGTCCCATAATTATTTTGTAGCTCAGTATCATTATTTATGAATTATGCCTCATTCTTTATAAGATTTGGGTTATGCTTACACATGATTACATGATATCTTTGTATTTATTTTTCCCTTGTGCATATCTTTCTTATTACCACCTTGCAGACAGATTATAAAATAGTATAAATCATTCATGTATTGTTTTCCTTTCATATATTTCACAGATGAGGGCATTGTAAGCTATCAAAATGCACTTTATTATTTAGCTGAAATAACTGTGGGTCTGTTTGAAAAGAGAGGTTCTATTTCATATAAGAAAATTACTAATGGAAAAAAAGCAAATGGTGAATGATGTGGAAATGTCCTATCAACCTGCATAATCCATTCATATAATAATGGCAGATTTGTCTCCTGAGGTACCTTCTACTTCTATCATTCTATAATTATGGATATTCAAAGTGGAACACTGTGTAATGATTGCTTTGAGCACTCTGAGATACTTCTGTCTTAAAATCAGGGCACCTACCTCTTTCACAACATTAACACACTGGTATTTCTATAGATTATGGACTAGAAATATTTTATGTAAATTTCCAGATATATAATTTTATGTTTTGTAGGTTCTATGGTCTCTATTGCAACTAGATACACATAAATATATGACATTTACTGAAAATAATTAGTAGTCTTTTATCCAGAATAGTATTGAGTAAAGCCTTAGACACAAATATGAAAATGCTGCAAATTCAGAATGATCTGAATTCTGGGCAAAAATGATTCAGAGATGAAATCATTTAATTTGACCTTGCTGGGCAGTCATGGGCAGAGATATAAAGGAATAGGGAAGTATATACTGCATAGAAGACAAAAAGCCATTTTTAAGAGGTGGCAGACTATTGTCCTGGACTATTATCTAGGATACATGGCAAATTAGATACCTTCTGTGTGAGTCAAGATCCCTGAAGGTGGTGGTCTCTGAGTAGGATGTGGTAGATAACAATGCTAGCAATTGCAGGTCTGCTTAGAAAGAATCTGTCATTTCACAAAGGGAATATAGTGAACAAATGAGTGTGTTGTGTCTTAAAATGTTTTGAAGAGTAATAATGTTTATTGTTAAAACATTTATTTATAAAAGCAGAAGTGTGGGACTTGGTATAGATCTGTCGAGTGTCAACTTTTGCTCTAAGCAATGGCCTCGGGCTACTTTTTATTAGTTATGATCCAACCAAGGAAATTGTTCTTCACCCCCAGTTGCTGTTCCATTTAGAATCTTCTTATACCAATCTTCTATATTATTTTTGTAGGTTGGTTTTATTTTGGAGCTCCTGGCAGTGCTCAGTGATTACTTCTAAGCAGTGCTCAGGTATTGAACTTGTGTTGACCTCATACAAGGCTAACACTTTACCTTTTATTCTACCTTTCTAGTCCATCTTCTATATACTTGACTGCTTTTCTTCTGATTTCAGCTCAAATTAAATGAGGTTTGGTAATAGGATGGCATTATTGTTTGTTCTGTTACCCAGGACAAATCTGATTTATAGCTATTGTCCCTGTACAAGTAATGATATAACACATTTCAGATGACATCATACCACTGACCCTATTAAAAGATCTTCTCAGATCATTCCAAATTTCATCACTAGTACAACATCTATGATTTATATGGTAAACACTTGGAGATTTTGCTTTTATTTTATAATATTTTGTATTTATATTATTTCTAGTATTTTCTCTCATTGGATATGCATTTCATAGATACAATGTGAATCTATCTTTTTTATATTTTTACTCAAATACGTCACATACTGTATTATACAATGTACTCATAAAGTTAAATACGTAAATAAGTATTAAAGAATATCATTTGTGGCATGCTAGCATTCTCATTACACATTATCTACAATGTCAATTAAATTGGACTATATAATGTTTCCTTTGACATTATATAGTCCAATTTAATTGTTTAATATAAGCAATTTTCAAGGACTGGAGAGTTAATACAGCTGTATATTGCTTCTCTTGTGTTTGACTGATCCAGGTTTGATCACTGCACACATGTGGTATCTTGAACTTTGACAGGATCTATCCCTGATGACAGAACCCAAAGAAAATTATGAGTAGAGCTAGCTGTGGCTCAAAAGCTAAATAACAGTCTGAATAAATAGGGTCTAGAATTTGCTAGATGGCTTACCCTGTAGCTTCTTATATAGATTTCTGGACAAATTGATATGAACTTTGAATGGTCACCTGTAAGAGCTGGTCCAACAGCACCTCCAGCACTGACTCACCAAGTCTGGTCACAGTGAATAAAAGAGAGACAATGGCTGACCAGGCAGCGTTAGTCTCAGCAACCCCAAATAAGAATACAGACTGACAATTTGTTGAGTACATTATTTGCTTCCATCCCTTGGCTTCCTGGCTCCAAAGCCACTGTTTAGCAGGTACATATAGAACAAGCAGTACATGATCAGTTAGAGGATATATCAAGAATTAATAGGCAAATTAAAAGCAATGGCTGAGGGGTTGCAGTGCCACCAGCAGGTCAACTTGTACCTGCGGGGTGAGTGTATCAGCAGCCTGATGGTGCCTTCAGGCTTCCTGATACCCCCAATTGCTGCTGTGCCTAACCCAAACAACTTGGGAAAAAGTTTCCCAAGAAATTAAATGGCCAAAAGTTAGGTAAATGGGAGCCACAAACACTACAAATGCTGGCTCTGCTATACAAGCCCTCCTGCTGGCCTTGCTTCAGAGACCCATAAATAAATCCTGAAAGAGAACAAAAGCCACACTTAATCTTGAACCCATGCAAGACTGAACATACAGGGGTAAATAGGGGGTGTATGTTCTGGGGTGGGGGTCGGGTAACCCTGGTGCACACTCAAGCAGAGCTCCGGGAGCCACTTGCTTCCACAATCCACAATCACCGCTATGACCCTGGCCGGACTCTGCTTGCTATCTCTGCATGGACCTCACTATGATATAATCTCCTGAAAATTTGAGTATGTGGTTTTGTGTCTGAAATCTCCAGGCTTTCTCAGGGCAGGATGGGCTACCTCCCCAGCCTCCCTGTACTTTCAGAAATTTTGGCAGTCATGTCCACATACCAAAGCTGCCACCCAATTAAAAAAGCTACTCGAGCCTTGAGCCTTACCTTCCTGATCAAACTACTGCACACCCTGAACAAACAATGACCTCTCAGTACCTGAATTGCAAACCATAATGTGCAAACAGATTAAAGAAAAAAGAAAAGTGCCTGCCACAGAGAAAGGATTAGGGCAGGGGCTGGAGGAGGGGAGTTGTTGGGGGATGGTGGGAGGGAAATGGGGGAAATCGTAGACTGGGCCTTGTATTATTGCATGACTGAAAACCAATTATGAGCAGCTTTGTAATAGTCTATCTCACAGATATTCAAAACAATTTTTAAAAGGCAAAGGCTGGAATATTTATATAACTGTGGCCAAATGCAATAAACAATCAGCAAGCCAGGAGTGAACCCTAAGTACAGCCTACTGTGGCCCCAAACAAAATAAACAAAAAATGTATAGTGCTGGCTGAAGTTACTATAATCTACTTTACTCTAGCAGAAAATGTCCTGCTTGAATTTAGGTTAGCCTCTCTCACTGTCTAACCTAAGCTAAACTTGTTTTACTCAGTTCTATTCCAAACTTGGGGATTTTGTTAGGGGGACAATTTCCCTCAATGAAGAGTCTTATACTAAGACTTAGTCAGAAAAAAGCATTATTATTACTTTTTAAATGTAGGAGTACTGCTATATATTCAGCCATTGATTAAGCTGATTTAATTGGACATAAACTCCACTTTTTAAAATAATTTAATTGAATATCCATTAGATAGATGATTACAAAACTGTTCATAATTGGGTTTCAGTCATACAATGATACAACATCCATCCCTACACCAGTGTACATTTATCACCACCAATTTCCCCTATCCCTACTACCATATTCCAACACCCCACCCCCCACCCCCAGCCACACTCTATGGGAGGCACTTTGTGTCTTGCTCTCTCTCTCTCCTTTGTGTGTTGTGATGTGCAATACAGGTGCTAAGAGGTCATGATGTTTGTTTAGGACATTCAGTATTTTTATCAGGACCATAAGGCTGGAGTAGCTTTTCAACTGGGCAGTGGCTGCTTTAGGGTGTGGATGTGACTGCCGAGACTTCTGGAAATACAGGGAGGTGGGGGGCGGTAGCTTGTCCTGACCCCTAGGAAGCCTGGAGATTTCAGTCACAAAACCTGCATACCCAAATTTTTAGCAGATTATATCTTGGTGAGAATCTCCTGCCCCCCCCCACCAACCTTTCTTCACCGGGGTACCTCGGAGAGGAGCGAGTTGAGTTTCCCTCAGCACCCCAAGCAGAGCCCTGGCAGCTGAAAAACCTCTGGAACCCAGTCACAGCCCCACACACTTGGACGAGCCTCACGCATGAAAGAACCGTCAGAGGAACCCAGTTATGTAGGACCAGGGCTGAGATTTCCAAGCCTGCTCGGATCAGAACTGGGCCTCTTCTACCCAGATCCCCCATTTTTCAGTAGCTTGGTAGCTACACCCACAAACTGCCCCTGGTGCCTGTGTAATCCCATCAGCAGCCAAGATCCAGAGATTATAAAACAATGCTCTTATAGTCTAGCCCATTGATGTGCCTAAAGCAGTAAAGATGTGTTTGGTTTTAACATACTTGCTTGTATTCTCTGATATACATTCTTTGTCCCTTTTGGATAGCCTGGCAAGCTACCAAGAGTATCCTGCCCACACAGAAGAGCCTGGCAAGATCCCCATGGAATTATCGATATGCCAAATATGGTAACAATAACAGTTCTCATTCCCCTGACCCTGAAAGAGCCTCTAATTGTTGGGAAAGACGAGTAAGGAGAGGCTGCTAAAATCTCAGGGCTGGGACGAATGGAGATGTTACTGGTGCTCACTCAAACAAATTGATGAACAACAGGATGACAGTGATACAGTGATACAGTGATATTTTAGTGCGGTACATCCTGAGATGGTGGAGACAGGTCGGGAGTATGATGGAGATTTTGGATTGTGGAAGCAAGCAGATGCCAGAGGCTCTGCTTGGGCGGGCACCAGGCCAACCTGCCCCCCTCCGATTTACCCTGGTCTGTTCAGGTATGTGCAGGTCCAATATTTACTGTGGATTTTGATCTTTTTTGAGATTTATTTATGGGTCTCTGAAATAAGAAAAGGCATTATTTTGAAATAAACAGTTCAGTCTTCCTCCATTCTCCAAAATAACTGGAAACTATCATCATTAAGAGATTGCATACCCAAAGTTCTATATATGATGTCCAGCTTTGACCTTAATTACCCTGATGGCCACTTAACACGCTGGACCAAGGAGCACACATTGCTGCATCTGAACATGGAACCATCACGTTTTAACTTCCAGCTCAAGTATCTTACCAGGAATTTTCCCAAAGAAGAAACCCCACTGAAAAAATAAAATGAGACCTGTTGACCGATGGAGAGTCCAGTTTTTGATAGTTGCTTCACTGTTTTTGAAACATTTACCAATTATTGTTGATGAAATTTTATTAATATAAAAGGATATGACTTTTCACTTTTTTCCAGAAAGGTTAATAAAAATCCCATTTGCTCAATTTCATTAAAATAATGTAGTGATATTGTAAATAGAGAAATTTCATGTAATTTTAAAAAACCTAAATAGGAATATAAAAATGATGTATACTCTCAATGTAAAAATGTATTCCTGTTTAGTGGAAACTACAGCAATGTACTCTTGCTAATTAAAATAAATTTTGAATAGTCTTAGACTGCTGTACAAAAGGAAAAAAATGTTTCTGTTTGCTATGGTGGAAATTTAAGCAAGTTGAAACAAAATTTAGTAACAATCAGAAGTTTTTTTTCTCTATCTGAATACATTAATATTTTATCTCTGTATTTCCATTTCACTTTTTGAATATGTTAATTTTTGTGTAAAAAAGCTCTAGCTCCAAAGAAACAAATACTGCTTCTCTATTCAAGTTGAGGATTAATCAAATTGTGATAGTCTTTTTTTTTCTAGCAACGTTTTCTTTTTGTCACAAGAAATCATTAAAGAATGATTGTTGTCAAATAATAACTGATCTTATTAAACAGAAATGTAAGTTGATGAATTATCAATAAGATATGGTATTTTTGGTAATAGTGAAATGTTTTAATATTGAATCCTTAGAATGAATATTTTATTTTTAACTATATACAAATATTATGCAAATATTAATAACATATTTTTCTCATTATTAAGCAGTTTTCTAAACATTTTTATTCTACCTCCTTTTTAAAAAAATAATCAAATCAATTTATGGCTGAAATTACACCCCTTTAAGCAAATAAATAGAGTCCACTCTGGATAATTACTGCCCTCGCCATCTCTCATCTACCATTCCAAGTTTCCCCACCCCCAGATACTAATGCTGACTACTTTGGGAGACACTGTTACTAAGTGAAAGCTTTAACAACAGCAAAAAATGATTTAATTAGACTGAATTTCATAAAATTTATAAATTGAAATAATAAAACCTCGATACTTCAGAATATGATTGTTTGCTTTGGCAAATAATATACTTAGAAGTAATTGAAACTAGTATTTAGGATATATCTTATTCCAATGATTCTGTGAAGAGATTAGGACACAGGCACAGAGATTATCTGAAGACATGGGGAGAATACAGTGATCTATATACACCAAGGAAAGGGAGCTTCAGAAAGTTCAGACACTAACACTGTAATCTTGGACTTCTAGACATTAGAACTGTAATGAAAATATGTTTCTGCTATGTAACCTACCTGCTCTGTGTGATGGCTTTATTATTACAGCCTCACCAACTAACAGGGATGGAGAAAATTGACTGCATCTCTCAAAGACAGCATTGCCTCTGGTTTTTATGCTAGCTATCTGGATGGCCACACACTAAGAAACACTGTTTCCTCTTGGTCGCTGCAGAATATCTTCTTGTTCCTAAAAAATGAAATGAAAAAGTTGATGTGCTGGAGAGACAGTAGAAGGGTTAAGGTGTTTGCCTTTCACGCTGTTGACCCCAGTTGGATCTCTGGCAGTGAATTTGGTTTCCAAGCAGTCGGGAGAGATCCTTGAGCACAGAGCAAGGTGTAATCCTAAGCACTGCTGTGTATGGCCCTAAAACAAACCAAATATTTTTTAAAATTTATAAAATGTCTAGGCATCTCTAAACACAGCATGGTTCTCTGATCTAAAGTTATTATTAAGTATTTACTTAATAGTATTTCTATTATAATTTATAAGGTGTTTCAATATCCAGTATCATTGTTTAATTTTATTTGTCATATTTGATTGAACAAAAAAATTGTTTTCTACCTTCCAAGGTAAGAAACAAAGGCTCTAAATTGATTGACATCATAGTTCATAATCAATGCAACAATAAAACTTAAAGATTTTATTATTAAAGATCTTTTGATTTCCAATTCAATAATCTTTCTTATGTAAGCCACCCTGCAACCCCTTTATGGAAAAGTTTTAGGTTTTTAATTGTATTTCATAATGTAATATTCTTCTAACTGAAGATTATGAATCATTAGCAGTTTTTTTTTTCAATTTAAAATTTAAAAATGCACCCAAAGAGCATTAAACCAAACAGAATAGATCAGATTCTATCACGAGAGCTATGAATAAATGTTATTTCTAGACAGGCTTTTTATTCTATTTAAGTAATTTTTTTAAGTCTTCTTGGATGTAAGATAGATTATGTTGCTTAGTATAGGTTAAACTTAGGAAATATTTAAATATCATTGATGTCATGTAATAAAAATTTTATTTTAATGCATTGGCTTTCTGTGTGGTTGCTCATTTATCTGTGCCCCTTTAGTTAGGTAGCAAAGTCTGTGAAAGCAAGGACTCCCGTGATGATTATTTTCCCATCGAGAGTACTGTACTCACCAATGTCACACAGAAGAGGTGCTGGAATGAGTTGAGTATATGGCTGCAACTCATGACAATTATTTGATGTGTTGCTATTTTAGTCTCATTTATTGACATTTAGGAAGTCAGATAAATTAATGTAATAAAGTGTGATCTTTTTTTTCAGAAAAAAATCTTTTAAGTCTATGTTCTCCTGGATATAATTTCACATTTTTCTAAAAGTACTACTAAATATCTACAGTTGAGTGTGTAAAAAGTTGCTCTAATGATATTATTTGAGACTCTCAATCTCATAAACTTTTATGGATATTTTATCATTTTTCTTTCCATAGGTTGTAAAAAAAATTCCAAATCTTACTGATAAACTAAGAAGATTAGTCCTTTCCTTAAAGCAAGCTTTGAAAATGAATAATTTTTTCTAACTCTTCAACTTGCATTTTTATTAAACTTTATGCACAAATACTAATGTATTTATAAATGTGTTGACATATTGAAACTGTGAGCACGTGCGTGCGCATGAGTGTGTGTGTGTGTAGGTGTGTGTCTTTGTGTGTGTGTGTGTGTGTGTGTGTGTGTGTGTGTGTGTGCGCGCGTGTCTGTGTCTCGGAGGTGGATGGCTATATGTTGGGCCTTAGCCAGTGGTATACTCAGTACTTATTTCTGTCTCTGCTTACATTCAGGGATATACTCAAGACAGTGTTCAGGAAATAATATGCAGTGGAGGGATTGATCTGGAGTTGACCAAGTACAAGGCAAATACCTTCTTACTAACTTTTTTACTAAGATATTTGATGATTCAGATGTTGAAGTTAACTGACATTTTGACAGCTGTTAACAGTGTATTTCTCAGAGATAAGTAAATGAAACAAATCTATCCATGTACAAATATATACATATGGCTTCAAAATAATTTTGAAATTAGTATACACTATGGATTTCTAAAAGTACTACTAAAGTTTTATTAATAGATATCTTTCACAATTAACATTTGTTTATTTTTTCTCATATTGCAAGAACCAGCTTTTTATGTGAACAATTCATGTATTATTTAAAACAAATTTTTTGAAAAGTACATACTGACCTATAATTTTTATTTTCTGTTTTCTGAATGGAATGATCAATTTAAGATAGTGGAATGCAAGATTCAAAGTGAATAAAAACTTTTATTTTGTCCAATATAAAATCCTAAGAGGCAATATTTTTTCTTTAATAACTTCTTGCTGGAGTGATAGCACAGAAGGTAGGGCGTTTTCCTACCCTTGGGTTCGATATCCTAGGCTCAGGTTAGATTCCTCTGCCCTTCTCCAAGAGCCTGGCAAGCTACCGAGAGTATTCCACCTGCACAGCAGAGCCTGGCAAGCTACCTGTGGCGTATTCAATATGCCAAAAAAAGTAACAAGTCTCACGATGGAAACGTTACGGGTGCCCACTTGAGCAAATCGATGAGCAACGAGATGACAGTGACAGTGACAGTAATTTCTAGAATGACTTTTTAATGTGTTTACTGATTTAAAAATAAGTACATGACATTTATTCAATTATTAAAGAGCAATTGTTTATTTAGGACTTTTTGCATCTAAGTTCATCCAACTACTAATATTTGAAGAGTTTAGTGAATAATGGGTACAGTGTTTTCTTCCCTTGCTAAACAAAGAACTAACTAATTAGAGAGAATAGATGGAGTTTTGCTAGATATAGATAATATAAGAGCCACAGTTGATGTGTTTTATAATTCATAATTAATAATATGTATGGTTATGAATGGTTGACCTCTATTAGTACATAAAAGGATGGAAGAATATCTATATTAGTAGATATGCTGACTTAACTTATGCACACATAGTCTCCCAGGCAACTACTTATAAAACATATAAAATTATTTTATATTGCAAAGAAAGTTCTTCATAATCCTATTTCGCTGTAAAGTAACATAGACAGTTTATTAAAGCATTAACCATTGATATTCATATGTTGTTTTCATATAATAATTGACTCAATTACACATGTATTTATATTCTTATTTATAATAATTTATGCAATGACATTAATAGAATTTTACTTAGTCATTTTAACATTCATCATTGAAATAAGTTCTATAAAATTAAAATAAATTTGATATTAAAACATCTTTTATCTTTATAATAAATAATTTGCACATTATGAATTAGTTAACATAGAAGGATTAAATTAGATTTTATATTTAGACCAATAATTATGTATTAGCAACATCTGATTTGATTATCATATATCTATATATACATATTAATGTGCAAAATTAGTTTTGGGATTTGTTTACTACATTCAAAATGGATCTACATTTTACTGTTCATTAAGCCATTCCATAGGAGATGAGAAAAATCTACATTAATTCTTCCAGAAAAGATACAGAACACAATTTTTACCTTAAACTTTGAATATGTAAGCATAATTTAGACATTTGCTTTTCTCTTTTGCTGCAACTTATTGTTGACTGTCTTATGTTGCCTGTTTCAAAGAGGTTATTGAACGATAGTTTTTTTTCTTCTTTTTGGGTCACACCCGGCGTTGCACAGGGGTTATTCCTGGCTCATGTACTCAGGAATTACTCCTGGCAGCGCTCAGGGGACCATATGGGATGCTGGCAATCTAACACAGGACTCCTGCACGCAAGGCAAACGCCCTACACGCTGTGCTATCGCTCCAGCCCCGAATGATAGTTTTTTAATGGCACATTAGCTGATGCAGTTATCACATCCTAGGGGATGTAGCCAGAGTGATTTTTTTTCATTTTGGGTCACACCCAGCGATGCACATGGTTTACTTCTGGCTCTGCACTGAGGAATTACTCCTGGCGGGGCGGGGGGACAATACAAGATGCTGGGAATCAAACCTGGGTTTGCCACATTCAAGGCAAACGCACTACACGCTGTGCTATCGATCCAGCTCCAGAGTGATTTTTTTTAATCAATTACCTTAGTGTTCATGCAAAAATATCTTCAACAGACATAGGACAAATAGGACTTAATATCACAAAGCAAAAGTTAAATTTTATTAATTAAAATTAATCCTGGGATGAGAAATACATCTATAATGTGTCACTTGCTTCAGAATATTTTTCTTCCTTCCTTTTTTCCTGGCCTCCTTCTAGTAGGTCTTAATATTAGGTATATAAACCTGCACTTTATTCAGTTTCTTTATCTGCAAAATGGGGCCAATAATAACATCTGATCCAAAAGGTTTTTTGGAACAATAATTATTTATTAAAATAAATAGAATTTTAACTTTAGTAATCACCATGAAGTGAAATTCAGCTCCATGTGTAAGATGTCCAGACGTTAGTATAAGTCTATAATGTTGACACTATAAATAAGAATTTAATTTAGAATATAACTGCAAATTTAAAATTAATTTGGTAATTACATACATAATTATGATATTAATTGCATATGTTTAAATCTATATATGTAATTAAAATGATTACATGCTAGAACTGCATTCTCTTAAAGCATTTAATACCATGAGACCTGATTAAAATTCTGTGATAGAAGTACTGAAACATATTTATTTTTTACTCATTAGTACATGGGCAAGATTAAATTGGGGAAAATTAGATTTTGCCCATATGCATAATGATAGAAAAGAACAATTTCCCCCACTGGCTTATTTATTGTAAATGAGGATCTACAACTTAGAAAGTTCCTGGGTTTCTAATGATAATATCAATAAAGAATGATTAAAAACTATTCACAATGTGTTTTAGGATATAAATCCTTCAGTACCTCCTTCCTTTTTCTGCATAAGAGATCTGGTTTGATCTCTGGATGATCTTCTAGTTCACACTCAGCAAGCACACCAGAACCAGCTCACATGCTTTCTGGCCTATACAGGAGATGTCTCTGAACGTATACTCGACTTTTCTGGTGCAGACATTGGTTCTGTGCCCAGTACTGTTTATAGTTCCCCAAAACCTAGCCAGTATGGACTTTTGGGTACAGAGCCAAGAATAAGTTCTCAGTTGATCTGAGTGTTGTCCCCTAAATAGACAAAGAAATTAAAAGACATAACACAATGCATTGGTAATTTTTAGAGTTTTTTTCCTTTTAATCTATTTAGTTTTTTCATGTCACCAAATACAGTTGCCTGGAACTAATCAAACATCTAATTATGAGACTTAGGACCAATCAATACAAGAAATAAGAGTGACCAGAAAGAAATATTCAGGAGAGATATTTTACTCACCTTTAGGAAGAGATTTAAGGTAGACTTAGCCTACATCGTGTTTCTTTGCTTTTTTTTTTTTCTACAGAAGTCCTCAGACTTCCTTTTCTTTACTGGAATGAAAAACTTGAGACTTTGACAATGAGAAGGAGTGAACAAACATTATAGCCAAGTCTTGGGTTCTAAGGTTCCCTTGACATGTCCATGCTTTTGAGAATAATCCAGACTTAGCCTTTCATTCTATTTGTTACTGTTTTATTTACTGTCTGCAAGATCCAAACAAATCTTAGACAGGCAACTGAACAGATGCCTAATTAGAAAGCACTCAATTATATTATGCGAGTTTATTTTGTTTTCTAGTAAATAACAAATATTTTAGCCCCAGTTTCATTTCAGATAATAGGAAGATCCACCAACAAAATATTTGCTTATTTTGGTGAAGAAAGGCAAGAAATTTCAGTGGCTAGTCTAAATCATAAACAGAAAAAAGGAATAATTACTTTGTGCCTAGAAAACTTGTGGAACCGGCCAGATCAGTAGTACAGTGGGTAGGACATTTGCCTTGCATGCATCCAACCCAACTTTCATCCCCTGCAACCCATATGCCCCTCCCCACCAAGTACCACCAGGAATAATTTCTGAGCACCGCTGTGGATGACCCAAAAAGAAAATAAAAAACAAACTTGTAGAACTCTAGGCCAATTAATGGGCAAAGAGTAGTAGGGACACATTCATTAGTGATTCGCTATGGGCTACTGACACTCTAGCATTATACCCATAGTGCTTCTGGGTAACCAGAGTGATATCCAGCAATGCTCAAGTCTGAGCAGTGCTAGGATACTGAGGGCTAGTGAGGGCTTGTACATGCTAACCATACAGTCTACTATTTGAGCAATTTCTCCAGTTATCACATATTTATATCACATATTTATTTACTTATTTATTTATTTATTTAAATATTAGGAGGCACTGTTATCTACAATACTTTTAGTGGTAGTGCTTCATGCATAAAATGTGCCACCACCATCCCCTTCACCAGAGTATCTACTGTTCTCAACCATTACACCAGTGCCATTACCCAATACTTTGAGTAAAGTTTGGGATCCTTGGAGGTAGGTGCTGAGTCATAGAGAAGTTTAGTTCTTAATTTTTGGAGAAGTGTCCATAAGGTTTTACAAAAATGTTGTACAGTCTACATTCCCACCAATGGTTCTCCCCTCCTGTCTACCAAATCCACACTAATACTGTTTGTTTTTGTACTTGGTATTGTGTGCCAATCTCACTAGACCATACAAATGTTAGTTGGCCATCTGTATGTTCTTTCAGGGTGTTTCTATTTACATCTTTCACCCATTTTTATGGGGTTGGTTATTTTATTCTTGTTAAGTTGTACCAGTGTTTTATATAGTTTGGCTATTAGCCCTTTTCCAGATGAGTGATGGGTAAATAATTTCTCCAAGTATGTGAAAGTGACTTTTTATTCTGGTCATTATTTTTTTTATAGCAGAAGCTTCTAAGTTTGCTGTCTTTTCATTTGTTTTATCTTTTCCTCCGTTTTCTTGGCCAATGTCATTGAGTCATTGAACATACCTCTAGATGAAATGTCATGAAATCTTCTGCCTATATTTTTCCAATATAATTTATGATTCAGGCGATACACTTATATTTTAATGTGAGTTGTATCTACTCAAATATTTTCTTCAGTTTTACATTGATACACTAGTCTTACATTTTTTATAAAAATGTTTTAGATATTAAATTAAAACAAATGATGGTTATTTGCTAGGTTAAACTGTCTTTATGAAGAAACTCAATCATTCTAATTTTCCCTAATTACATTTTACCTTGTGAAATATTTATAATAATTTGTATTTTATTTTTAAATGATAGTTTCTAGTGTAATCCATGATCAAAATATAATTAAGCAGCTTGTATTACATAAACTCAAAACATGATCTTCAAGTGAAGCTGCATGCTAACCACTTTGTTTATTGGTGAATAAATCTAAACCTGATCATAATATAGTGCCTAAATACAACTCAGAGTTCTAGAAAGCTCTTTTAATTCCATACATTATACATATAATATTTCAAATATTTTATGGTAGAAAGTATATATTTGAACAGTTGGAAGTGATAATAATTTTGCAACTATAATTCTGAATACACATTAGTGTTTTAAAGCATTTCCATGTGTGTTTTAGCATTTGATCCTGGTAAAATAATCTTCTTATATCAGTGTGCCTTACCAATTTTTCAAGTGAATTATACTTGGAATTATATAATACTAGGGAATTATATAAAATCAATATTATTTATTTAAATAGCTAATATTTTGATATTTATTTAATAACAGAAAAGAACCCAAAGCAAAAAAGGTCACTGTGGATTTACATTAGACTTATTATCTAGCATAAGATATAACCTTGTTTAGTCTCCATTGTCTTGAAATTTTCAGGCAAATGTATAATGATTAAATTCATAGCTGAATTTCTCAGATGTATATTTATTTATTTATATATTTATTGCTTTTGGGTCACATCCAGCCATGCACAGGAGTTACTCCTGGCTTTGCACTCAGGAATTACTCCTGGTGGTGCTCAGGGGACCATAAGGGATGCTGGGAACTGAACCCGGGTCGGCCTCATGCAAGGCAAACGCCCTACCCAGCAGTTCAATTCCTTTGTCCCTCTCTGAGAGTCCAGCAAGCTACCGAGAGTATCCTGCCAGCATGGCAGAGCTGGCAAGCTACCCGCAGCAAATTCTATATGCCCAAAATAGTAACAAATCTCACAAGGGAGACATTACTGGTGCTCGCTCAAGCAAATCGATGAGCCACGGATGACAGTGAGAGTGACAGTGATATTTATTTTACCTTCATGGAAGTTATATAGATCTTAATATCATCACACACTTCCTGTTGAATGTATTTAAATCATTTTTCAGTATAAATAGTAAAATTTCTAAAAATAATTTTTATAACAGGTTACTATTTATTGTTGTATAAAGCACGATCTATTAAACGTTTATTTATGACAGTATATAAAATGATCAAACTTTGCTAAATACGGATACCTGTGAGTAAGACTGTACCTTGGGTCTCATCACTTCTTGGCCTTTTGGCTAAGATCAAGTGTACCTTGGGTCTCATAACCTTACTGATCATCATTTTAATTTTATTGCACTCTTATTAAGAAGGTAAATTTATTATATACTGTTTTTCCCACATTGCACATGAACAAGAAGTTCTGCAAAATGAAGCTGCATTCAAAAACAGACAGTTCAATTCTATGAGTTCTAATCTGAATTCCTAAAATGAAAATTAGCATAAAAGTTATTTCTTCATTAACTAGTTTCTCTTCTCTCTTTAACCTAATTAAGAAAAGGTGTCATAAGATTTCTGAGATGATTCTAGTCAAACTTTAGTTAAATTAGCATGTTTAATAATAGTGATGTTTTATATTATAGGCCCGTTGATCATTTTCAAGAATGAGAATAAGATAGAAATCTTATATAAAGTCTTATTTATGGTTATATATCCATTGCTAAAGTAGAGCTGAGTGTCTAGCAATAAAGTAAAAAAATACATGTTGAGTCATCATTATCATCATCATCCCATTGACCGTGGAATTTCTTGAGCGGTCACAGTACCATCTCCATTAGTCTTGGGCCACGGGAGCTCTGCTCAGGGCGGAATTAATGTTGAGTAAATGCAATATTTACTAAATACAACAGATTTATCTCTGTTCTCCTCCAAGGAAAGTTTCAATAACTCCTTGAGCCAGAAAGATAGTACTGTAGTTAAGGAGCTTAGCTTTCACTTGACAGATGCTGGCTTTATTTTCAGCATTGCATATGGCACCCCAAACACTGCCAGGAGTTATCCCTGAGCATAGATGCAGAAGTAAGCCTTGAATTCTGCCAGGTGTGACCCAATTGCCCCCAAACAAATAGCTCCTCAAACCCTTAACCAGTTTACTTTTGGTACTATTATTCTGATGATAGAAAATATCTCTCAAAAAAAAAGAAGAAGAAAATATCTCTCAACACACATGAAATTCCTTCCCTCCAGAGTATAGAAAGGAGGAGGACAAAAGAGAGAAACTGAAGGGGGAATCAAGAAGAGACAGAAAATAAGGGAGGCCAGGGATAAAGGACCTTGGGTCCTTGAGTGGTTTAAAGTCTTGGTATAACATATATCCAAACCATAGAATCAACAACTCTGAATGCAGGAGATTGAAATTACCACAACCAAAATGAAAAATTTGCCTTTCAAGGGGGTAGGCTGGGGCATGAGTGGGAACCTGGAGATACTGGTCAAGAGACTTAAAATTAGGGGTGTAATTGGTGCTGAAACATCATGTGTTTAAAACTCAATCATGAATAACTTTGTAAATCATGGTACCATAATAATATTTTTTAATTTTTAAAAGTCTGTAGGACTTATACTTCTCTGTTGACATATAAAATGCATTTAAATAAAATGAAATCTTACATAAGAAAGTCTATAGGAGAAATTCAGTAAATGCACTACACAAAAAGGATGCTTAAAACAGAACTACGTGACAAAGCTAGAAGTTTAAAAAATAAATTAATTGGGGCCGGAGTGATAGCACAGCGGGTAGGGCATTTCCTTTGCACGCAGCCAGACCTGGGTTCAATCCCCGGCATCCCATAAGGTCCTCCAAGCACTGCCAGGAGAAATTCCTGAGTGCAAAGCCAGGAATAACCCCTGAGCATCGCTGGATGTGATTGAAAAAGCAAAATAATAATAATAATAATAATAATAATAATAATAATAATAATAATAATAATAAATTTATCACAGTGAACATAACATTTAAATTTTCTGTTAAATATGTTTGCCCATTGATGGATATATTTCAGCTAAAGTAAAACACCTCAGTAAAATATAACAAGAAATGTTAGCACAATTCTTAGAACTCGTTTTTTCTTTATTAAATGCTAATTGAATTTTTATCCTTCCTCTTCTCTACTGTTATCTTGGCATAACAATATTATCAATTTAAAACTTTTGTATGCATTAGCATAATCCTTAAAGATATTTGGGTATGTTTTATTTTATTTTTTTAAACTTTTTATTAAATCACCATGTGGAAAGTTACAAAGTTCTCAGGTTTATATATCAGTTATACAATATTCAAACACCCATCCCTTCACCAGTGCCCATATTCCACCACCAGAAACCCCAGTATACCCCCTGCCCTCACCCCCTACCCCCTACTGTATAACTAATGAATTTCACTTCATTTTTTCTTTACCTTGATTACATTCCATAATTCAACACAAAACTCACTATAGTTGTTGGAGTTTCCAACCAAGAGAGACAGACCTACTACATTTGATAATTAGTTTTTCATTGCTGGAAATGAAGAGATATGTAGCCCCACTGCTACAAGTACATAACTCTCTCTCTCTCTCTCTCTCTTTTTTTTTCCTTTTTCCTTTTCCCTTTTTTTTTTCTTTTTCCCCCTCATCCCCCTTCCCGCGCCTCATAGTATGGTGTATGCCACACCGTGTCAGCCAGTGTGGGGCTTTTGCTTAGTTCACAGTCCAGAGAGGTGGCTGCTACATTAAAACCTTCAAAATTTCAACAAAAACTTACTGTTATTATTTGGAGTTTCCCCCCCAAGTCAGACCTGTTCAAAAGGAACCGTTTCACATTGCTGACAATTATAAATGTTAAGTCGCGCGGACGCTGCAGTCCCAGTTCGCAGTCCCAGTGCATTGCTATCTGATGCTGCGCTGGATGCCCGAATGTGTTACATCTCTGGAATCAAAGTCTTTAGGCGCAGAGGGTCAGATGCCCCTTCCTGCCAGATGCCCCATTTTCCAGTAGGTAGGCAGTCACATCCAGAAACTATGTAATCCTATTAATGGCCAACATCCAGAGACTATAAAACCAAGCTCCCAGAAGAGAGTGACGCAGAGTCTCTTGCCCCCGAGCCTGGCTGTCTTCACTAAGGCCCCTCAGAGGGGATGGGTTGCATTTCCCTCCTCGTTCTGAACAGTGCCTTGACAGTTGAAGATCTCCAGAACCCAGTCACGGCCATGCTCAAGGCCACTCCACACATTCTGATGAGCCTCACGCATGAAGGAACAGGCAGAGGAACCCAGGTGTGCGGGATCTGGAGCGGAGATCTCCAAGGCTGCTAGGATCGGGATTGAGCCTCTTCCACCCAGATCCCCATTTTCCAGTAGCTAGGTAGTCACACACAGAAACTGTCCCTGGCTCGGTGTAATCCCATCAATGGCCAAGATCCAGAGACTATAAAACCAAGCTCCCAGAAGTGTGTGGTGGTGATGCAGCTGTGCGACATCTAACAGCCTATTTCTTCCTCTTGGAGAACCTGACAAGCTACCAATCATCTATTGCCCACACAGGAGAGCCTGGCAAGCTCCCTGTGGTGTATTCATATCCGAAATACAGTTAAAGATATATACATACCTCTGGGAAATCCAGGCAAGCTACTGAGAGTATCCAGCCCACACGAGCAAAGCCTGGCAAGCTACCCGTGGCATTTTTGATATGCAAAAAACAGTAATGATAGATCTCATTCCCCTGACCCTGAAAAAGCCTCCAATAATTGGGAAAGACTAGTAAAGAAGGCTGCTAAAATCTCAGGGCTGAGTGTAATAGAGACATTACTGGTGCCCATTCGAGAAAATTGATGAACAATGGGATGACAGTAATATAGTGATACAGTGATGAAGTCTTATGTATTATATATTAATTTATCTCCCTCCTTTTATATCTGTAATATAATGAGTCAGTAAGCATACTAGAATTTAATTCTGTATAAGCAAAATAGCAAACAAATAATTAAAACCTAAAGATAAACACTTGAATTGCAAGCCTAAGAACAGTTATTTCTTTTTTTTTTCTTTTAACCTTCGTGTAATTCAAAGGCTACAAGTATATTGAAAAAAATCTACTTTAAAAGTCACGTCAACTTTAACGTGTATATTAGTGAGCAAATAGATTCCCAGTTCTCAGGGTATTTACTGTGCACAGCATACGTAGACACCAGTCTTGACAGAACTAAAAATTCTTTATGCTTTTGTGTAGCTTTAGACACAAATTTTACTTTGCCTTTTTCTTGTCTTGACCTACTTATTAACTTTGCAACATTTAAAAATATTTCTTCAAGTGTCAGATAGTTGAAATGCATGATAAAAAATACAAATAGTTCAGTACTACAGAGAAAAGAGTTAAAGAGTTAAGTCATGCATTTCCATTCTAACTTCATAGATTTTTAAAAAACTTTTTTAATTCAATTTTTATTGAATCGCCATGTGAAAAGTTGCAAAGCTTTTAGGTTTAAGTCTCAGTCGTACAATACTCAAACATCCATCCCTTCACCAGTGCACATGTTCCACCACAAAGAACCCCAGTATACCTCCCATCCCACCCCTCCCCCCACCTTTTTGGCTGATGATTTTCACTTTACTTTCTCTTTACTTTGATTACATTCACTATTTCAACAGAAAATTCACTATTATTATTTGGAATTTTCCCCCAACAATCAGACCTGTCAAAAAGGCATCATTTGATGATTTGTTTTCCATTGTTGAGAATGAAGAGGCTATGAAGTCATCACGGCCCCTCAGTTTTGGATTTTTGTCATTTTGTTAATTAAGTCCAGAGAAATTTCTGCCAGAAGTCGCATCACTGCAAGTTCATACCTCTATTTAGTGGACCTTAGAAAATGGCAGTTGCCACGCTGCTCCAAGTGAAAGGAAAGGCCGAGAGAGAAAAACCTTTCCCCTCCCGGGGTGACATGGGGTTATAGCTTAGTTCACAGTCTGAAGGCATTTATGTAAGAAGCCGCTGGGTGCTGAAAGTAGTTAGTAGGCCTCCAAGATCATGGCATTCAGGAATGGAGGAGCCGTTTGTGTGCGCGTAGCTGCTCAGGGTCACATCTGAACTGAGAGCGGCATCTAACTTTATAGAATTTGTAATGCCAACTCAGAGACTAAACAAATGCATGTCATCAGTTAACCCAAGCATTTTCATTTTCTCCCATACAAGGTAATACACAAGATCATAAATTCTAAGCTATTAAGTGCCGGGAAACAATGCCTAGGAACAGCCAGAAACCCATGCCTGGGAATGGCCAGAAACCTATGCCTGGGAACCAATATGTCAGTACAAACTGATCTGTAACTAAGGAACAACCGCTTCTTGGGAAAGGTTGCAGAACAATGCCCAGGGAAACTGCCACCAGGGCCCCATCCAGTTTCGTTTAACGTTTGCATTCTTTGCTATTCTCCCATTCTGCCCACTTCCTCATATAATCAGTTATAAAAGACTAGCTTAGGAGAAATAAAGTTGGAGCTTGCTCCCATTCTTGTGTCTGTCTGTGTCTGTCTCTTTCTCTTTGTGCCTGTCTCCTTTTCACTCTCGCACCCTCTCCCGGTTACCCACATTGAACAAGTCCCGCGGGATGGGACAATCAAGTCAAAAGTTTTATTATATATTTTGGTTTGGTTTGGGGACACACCTTGTGGTGCTCAAAGTTTATTCCTGGCTCTGTGCTCAGAGGTCAATCTTGTCAGTGTTTGGTGCTCATATGGGGTGCTGGAGACTGAATACGAGGCATCTGCATGAAAGGCAAGAAACATACTCGCTGTACTATTTCTTCGACCCTTCAAGTTATAAGTTTTCTCATGGTCTATAGCCATTTTTAAGCTCCAAGATCTATTGTTCTTCATGGGACTGGGAAACAATGGTATCTGAATCTAAGTATGTCTCCTCTAAACATTTTCTTTATTATCTTGCACATCGCTACTGCCTTAGCAGACTTTTCAGTGTAGGTAACACGCTGAAAATAATTAAAGAAAACCAACATGTACAAAACTAGGACAGATGCATATCTTACTCTGAAAGATGAGGGAATAACCTCAAACACCATACCAAAATATATTATTACCCTTAATATATGCCCTAGTTAGAAGAAATAGTGTTCCAGGTAGATCTAGATTTTCATAGTACCTTAAACTCCTGAATCCCGAAGACATGAATGCACTCCCCTCCCTCGGTTTCTATAAATTTCATGTGTGCAATATTGCAGCAGATCTTACTAACTCCAGTTCTTATAGACTGGGAATATGAATAGAATCCTGTTCACCAAGACTCTTCACTATTATACCACTTTATTTCTACTGTGGCCCATAAGGTGAGCATTAGAGCTCACTCGCCAATGGAATCACCACCTCTTGACCAGTAACCTTAATTTATAAACATTACTTTATATTTATACTTTATATAGACAACCTTATCAGTTGTCTAGTACCCATGTAAGTGAAGGATGATGACACTGAACTTACTGATTTGTATGTTCCTTGTTCTGTTGATAGAGTATGTTGAGAGGGACAAATTGTGTAGTGTACAATCCCTAGAGTAGGTCTGATTATGTGGTCAAACCTTTCTTTATGTTCCTTCCTGCTACAGTGATATGTGAATACATTTTGAATTATAACAGTGACCTATTACATTTTTTATTGATTGCTATTTTTAAAATAATTTAAAATCACACTTGTATCACTTGTAGTCCCGTTGATCTTCGATTTGCTCGAGCAGGCGCCAGTAACGTATCCATTTGTCCCTGTTGAGAGCTAGTGCAGCCCAATGATATCTGCTTGCTCCAGGAACAGGAAGAGCCTCAAATCATTCATTCAGGGATTTGACAAAGAAATCTGACCATCTAGTTGGTGGTCGGCCACGAGGTCTTCTGACATCCCGTGGAATTCAGTCGGTAACAGCTCTAGTCCAGTGATTGTCTCTGAATTGCATTACATGACCGGCCTATCTGATTTTTGATGCCTTGACAAACGTGACAGCATCCCTGATTTTTGACCGTCAACGGAGGTCAAAACAAAGGATTCCTTCTATCACTTGAGTGAGACATAATATTCTCAGCATAGCTCTTTTGATTCCTCTTTCGGATATCCTAATAGCATTCTCATCCTGTTTTCTTAAGGCCCAGGTCTCTGAGGTATATGCTAGTGCAGAAAGAACGTTGGAATCAAAAAGATGTGCTTGGAGACGGAGGTTCTTGGTTCTCTTAACCACTTCTTCAAAGCTGTTGAATGCATTCCACGCTGCTTGTTTCCTCCTGCACAGTTCTGGCACCAAGTTGTTCCTCATGTTGATTTCTCAACCCGGGTATACATAGCTGCTGCATTCGGAGATGTTCGTTCCATTGAGAACAAATGGAGCTTCAGGGACCCTTCATTTTTCATGAACATCGTCTTGTTGAGATTCAGCTGCAATTTGACCTTTCCACACTTGTGGTCGAAGTTGGCCAGCATTCGTGCCACTTGGCTAATGTTTGCTTTTATGAGAACGATGTCATCAGTGAAGCGGAGGTGGTATAATTGCTGGCCATCTATCTTCACTCACATTCCTTCCCATTCCAGTCGTCACATGATGTTCTCGAGGGCGGCACTGAAGAGTTTCGGTGAAATGGTATCACTCTGCCGCACCCCTCTCTTTACATCAATGATCACTTCCTTGTAGAATGGTGAGATCCTGGTGGTGAATCCACAATACAGTTAGTGGAGAATTTTGATATATTGAGTTTGAACGACTTGTTTGGCCAGGGCTTCGATGACCGCTTCAGTCTCAACAGAATAGAAGGCCTTCTTTAAGTTGATGAATGTTAGACAGAGCGGCATCTTGAACTCTCGCAAAACTTCAATGAGTTTGGTCACTGTGCGGATATGGTCTATCATGCTGAATCCCCTTCAGAACCCTGCTTGCTCTCATGGTTGTCCTTTGTCTAGTGTTCTGCCTATTCTATTCAGGATGACACCAGTGAACAACTTGTAGATGACAGACAGCAGGCAGATTGGGCAATAGTTGCTGATGTTGTGGATGTCTCCCTTCTTGTACAACAGAACTGTCTTATTAGTTTTCCACTTAGATGGAACCTTGCATTCAGACAGGTAGCGTGTGAAGAGTCGGGCCAGTGTATTGATGAGTACTGGCGGCAGATTCTTCAGATGTTCAGGTCTGAGCTTGTCCAGACCAGGTGCTGTTCTCGTCTTTACCAATGAAATGGCGTGTCGGATTTCAGAAGGGAGAACGTTGGGAATGACATATCCATCCTTCGGAATTTGGTATGTGGGCAGGTGGACATGGCCGTCAAAGAGATCCGAGTAGAAGTCGTGAATAATCCTCTCCATTGCCTTTCTGGAAGATCTGATAGTTCCATTGGGACATGGGAGGGCAGTCATCTTGGTCTTGTAGTTGGCGAAGGACAGGCGAGCGTTGCAAATACTTTTCCCGGCTTCTGCTACACTGGCCAACACTGCTGCTCGTCTCTCTTTGAGGTATTCATTTATCACATCTCTGCACAGCTTTGTGAGCTTGGGCGTTAGCTTGTGGTTGCCTGAGGCTCTCTCTACACTTAATAGTTTATCATCATCATCATCATCATCATCATCATCATCATCATCATCATCATCATCATCTTCATCCCGTTGATCTTTGAATTTCTCAAGTGGTCTCAGTAACGTCTCCATTCGTCCTAGACCTGAGATGTTAGAAGCCTCTCTTTACACATCCTTTCCAATGGTGCCACACTGGAGGCTCCTTCAGGGTCAGGGGAATGAGATCCATCATTGTTACTGGTTTTGGCATATGAATACACCATGGGGAGTTTTTGAGGCTCTCCCATGTGGGCAGGAAACTCTCGGTAGCTTGCCAGGTTCTCCCAGTGCTTCTCCCTTAAGCTTCAAGAAGCTTGGTGTTATAGTTTCTGAATTTTGGCCATTGGTGAGATTACACAGGCACCAGAGACAGTCCCTGGGTGCGACTGCCTAGCTACTGGAAAATGGTGAATCTGGACAGAAGAGGTCCATTCCCAATCTGAACAGGCTTGGAGGTCTCAGCCCCGGGTCCCACATACCTGGGTTCCTCTGCCAGTTCCTTCATGGTGAGGCTCATCTGATAATTTATAATTTAACAATTTATAAAATTTCTAAATTGTGTCTACTAAAATCTTTGTGTGGTACATTCCTTTTAAAAATAATTATAATCACATCATCTAAAAATGTATATTACTTCTTCCTTCCTTTGTTCCTTCCTTTCATTTCTTCATTTCTACCTTCTTTCTTTTATTTTTCTTTTTTCTTTATTTTAGCTTATTGTCGTCATTGCATTGTCTATGATGTTAATAAGAAGGATAAGATCAGATATCCTCACTTTATCTTGATTTTAGGAGGAACTAGTTAATTTTTTTACCATTAAGTTGTTGGTGGCTACATGCACTTTTGATTTTAGTTTTGTTATTTGGTTTTGGGGCTACACTGGTGATGCCCAGGGATTAGTCATACTTCTATTATAATGTGCTAAGTCACTACTGATAGTACTCAGGGGATCATTCACAGTGCTGGGAACCAAACCAGCATTGACAGCATGCAAGGTATATCTTCCCTCTCTACTATCTCTCCATCCCAATGCTCTGTATTTTTAATAGATAAAAGAAGTTTCCTTTTGTTCTTTTGCTTATTGAAGGTTATAATTGTGAGTAGATTTTGAATTTGAATTATTGAAATTGAATTATTATTTTAAGATATGTTTCATTGTGAAATTATATTAAATAAAAATTCTTTTCTGTGTATACTGAAATGACCTACTTTAGTCTATTCATGTGATGTGTTAGGTAGAATTTTAAGATGTCCCCTGTAGGATAACATAGCCTCAGGTAGTTTAGGTTTATTGTGTTACTCCCATTACAGTGCTCCTATTCCTATTTGTTTATTTGTAGCTTCTTTCTTAGTGTTCTGTTGACTTGTAAATGATGTTTTTTCTCTTCTCCTTGAGTCCTTTGCATAGTTTATTCATAGCAAGTCCTTTTTTGTATGGACACAGGAAGACTTAACAAATGTTATGCTTTTGTAACCTGGGAGTCATTTCACTCTACATGATATTTTCCTCCAGGGCATCTGTTCTCTTGACCTAAGCCTCAGCTGCCCTTACTTCCTAGCATCCCCAAAGCAGGGTCCCCACGACGTGGGACAAGAAGGACCCAGAGCAAGCGGTGAGTTGTGTGCTACCCTGGCATGGAGATGGGCCTGGCCAAAGTGCCTAATGCTTAACTGTAAGTTAAGAGCTTGATCATGGACAAATGTTGTCATGATTCAAACAGTGATAACTAGATTTGGGACCCTGCTAGGGTGAGGAATGATTAATCTGGCCTGAGTGCTGTGGTCTGAGCCTGTGGCAAGATGTTGCCAGGAGAGTTGCCTTGCAAACCTCAATGTATCTCTTGCTATGTCCATGCAAAAATAACTAGTATTAAGATGTTAATGAGTGTTTTTAATGGGGAGAGGAGAAAAAACCCTACTGGCAGTCAGGAAGGGCTTTAAAATGCCCCTAGGTTATGTTCCCTTTAAACCTGACAGCCCTCAGGAAGGGCTTTATTATGTTGATTTTGCTACCTGGCTGGGTGTAACCTAGGGGCAAGGGCATGAGAGGAAAAAGAGACAGAGAAGCCAGAAAGAAGTGGCAGTTGATCCAGAGAGAGGCTGGAGCTGGGAGTGTGGGAGATGAGAAGATGGAAGATTGAATAAACGGTAACTAATCATCAACCAGCTTGGTCCTCGTTCTTCCTTCGCCTGTCCTTGACCACCGGCCGTCCCGATCCACTCCACACACTGCGGTTCCAGGGCACCGAACGCGGGCGGTGAGACAGAGCCACCCGGAGAGGCCGAGAGTGCACTCGCCCCTCAGCGAGCTTTAGTTTTTTACAGTCCCCTATATTTCCCATAGCCTGGTGTGTACACACCTTCTACTGATTATTCAATTAAATGATAATATAGGTTGTGCCATGGAGAGACTTTGCAGATGTAATTAAGACCCCAACAGGAAGATAATATGGGTGGATGGCACCTAATCAAATGAGCCCTTTAAATTTTGATCTAGAGGTCAGAGACAGAGGAATTTGGAGCATTTCAAAGTGTGAATGGGATTTAACAGGACAGAAATTCTCAGTGCCAGTGTGGAAGAAAGTGAGAAGGACCTAGTCAGGAACAGGTGGGCAGACCTGCATGCTGAGAGCAGACCATGGCTGCCAGCCAGCAAGAGAAGGAGCACCTCAGCTCTGTAACAGTAAGAAATGAAATTCAGCTAACAACTTTAATAAGTGTGGAAGCAAATTCTTTTTAAGAACCTCCAAATAAGGACTCAGTTTGGCCATACCTGTATCTCAGCCTTTGAGAGCCTGAGCAAAATTTTGCACTTTCTCCCCTCCTACTTGTCATTCACATTCTAATGAATGAATATGCAGCAGGGGACTTTGCAATAAGCCTTAGAAAAGCAAATGATGTGACAGAAGCCCCAACCAAGTGTTAAATTTGATTAAAGATTTACTGAATAGTCAGAATCTCAAGAATTACTTTCAACATATAAATTTTGTTAATCATCAAATTATGGATTTCTTAGCAACAGGCATATACCTATTCCACTATGAGTTATAGTTATTGTTAAGTATGGTGTACAAAGAGTAACTGAATTTAATTGGATGTCTGAGCTATTTCCCAGCTGGAAATATTTTCAAATCTTTGTCTTTAGCTTGTTTCATATGTTAGAACATTTGACCATACAAAATATGTTTTTTTTCTATAAAATACCAACTAATATTTTGGTGAGTTTGGGGACTATTTTGATTGTAATAGGCTACTGGGCAGACATAGAGTAACTGTGCATTTTTGCGGAAAATAAAATATCATAATCTGAGACTAAGACCCAAGGACAGTAGAGACAGGGGCCAGGAAGATTGCTCCACAGTTGGAAGCCTGCCTTATCTGTGGGAAAAGGTAGCTGGGATAGAGAAGAGATCATTAAGTCAATGATGATTGGAGAGAGCGCTCAGGATGGGAGATGTGTGCTGAAAGGACCAAACATGATGCCCTCTCCACAAGCTGTATTTCAAATCATAGTACTCATAAGTAGAGAGAGAATAAGATGAAAATCACCAACAATGATCTTGTAGAAGGTGTGGTCTTCTTTATAGAAATTTTCCAGTTCCATGTAGAACCTCTCAATTTCTTCTTCATCGTAGTTGGATGTTGGTGCATAGACGATGAAGATAGAAACTGCAGGCAGTGAGCCACATCTATTCAAGCGTAATCATCTGTTCTGATTCAGGTTGTTAGGCACTCAAATGAATCAATGCTCATAGCCAAGTTCGTGTTGACAAGGACACCAACACCACCAATGCCTCTGTTGTTGCATGCTCCAAGGAACAATTCTTCTCCAGTGTCGAAAATGGCGTGATGTGATTGACGACTTCTCATTTTGGTCAGGCCAATGATCTCGTACTTGATCTTCTGCACTTGCACCATCAGGTCTTCGATGGATTCTTCTGATGCCAGCGTACATGCGTTGAAAGTACAGACAATCATTTTAGTCTTTTTTCGTTTTGGCAGTCTAGTTCATCCCTGAGATTTTTTAGGCCTCTCCTTTCTCATCTTTTTTAATGTTGTCAGATTGGGGGCTCTTTCGGTGTCAGGTGAATAAGACTGATTGTTGTTACTGTTGTTGGCATATTGATTACTCCATGGGTAGCTTGCTAGGCTCTGCTGTGTGGGCGGGATCTCTTAGTAGCTTGTCAAGCTTTCCGAGAGGGATGGAGGCTTTTAGGGAGGCCTCCAATCGCCCATAGAGGTTTTACCATTGTTCACACCATACTTAAACCCCATCAAATATATGGGTATTAAGTGTCTTATGGTGTGTCACATGGCCGCTTCACAGCCGCGTGGTCTGAAGAGCGGCCTGGAACATGGCGGTGGCTGGGTAGTGGATGTAGTGGGGGTCAGCCGGTGAAATATTTATCTGGCTTCGGTAGGGTGGGGCATCTGGGTTTTACCCCCTCCCTGAGATGCCGGAGATTGGAAGAGGCAGACAGAGGATCTTGTTTCCGGGTCTCCTTGAACCTAGAGTTCAAGGTCGCAAAGTTCTGCTTACCTGGTTTTGTGGTGTTTCACTCGTGTGTGAGGTTCGGCCCAAGTGTCCAAAAAGCGGCCTGGAGCGTGGCGGTGGCTGGCTAGGGGTAGTGGTAGTGGCTGTCTGAATTCATCTTGTCGACCAAGACCATTCATTGTAACTCACAATTCCAAAAGGCCAAGTCTAAATGCTGGACATGGGAGTCTCCCGGTGGACAGTTCTACAATGAAATTGACCACATATTATTCAATAGAAGGTTTAGTCTAACCGATGTCACTGTTGTCCCAAAATTACAAACGGAATCGAACCACCTTCTCCATCGTGCAAAATTCACAGAGCGGGGAGAAAGGTCTGCAAAATTTAAGTCTAAGAAGGCAACTCCCAGAATGACCACCAACTGGGAGCTCTTTGGCACTACTGCAGCAACGTGGGAAGATGGCGTTCTTGACAACATCAACGAGAAATATGATCGACTGGTTCAGCACCTCCATGACTGTGCAAAGAATGCCTAGAGTGCGAAAGCCACAAACAGAAGCCTATCTTCAGAAACTCTCTAGCTCATTCATCAACGTGGTTTGGCTCGATCCTTAGGCAACCACAAGCTAATGTCCGAGCTCGCAAAGCTGTGCAGAGATTCAATAAAGGAAGACCTCAAAGAGATAAGAGCAGCAGTATTGGCCGATGCACCAGAAGCCTGTAAAAGTATTTGCAATGCTCGCCTGTCCTTAGCCAACTACAAGACCAAGATGACTGCCCTCCGACATCCTGATCGATCTATCAGATCTCCTAGAAAGGCAATGGAGAGGAATATTCATGACTTCTACTCAGATCTCTTTGACAGCCATGTCAACCTGCCCATATACCAAATTCCACAGGATGGATATGCTGTTCCCAACGTCCTCCTTTCTGAAATCTGACATGACATTTCGTTGGTAAAGACGCGTACAGCACCTGGTCCCCACAAGGTCAGACCCGAACACCTGAAGAATCTGCTGCTAGTACTCATTAATACACTGGCTCAGCTCTTTACACGCTACCTGTCTGAATGCAAGGTTCGATCTCAGTGGAAAACCAGTAGGACCATTCTGCTGTACAAGAAGGGAGATATCACAACATCTGCAACTATCTCCCAATCTGCCTGCTCTCTGTCATCTACAAGTTGTTCACTGGTGTCATCCTGAAAAGAATAGGCAGAACACTAGACAAAGGACAACCATGAGAGCAAGCAGGGTTCTGAAGGGGATTCAGCACGATAGACCATATTCACACAGTGACGAAACTCACTGAATTTTCATGAGAGTTCAAGATGCCGCTCTGTCTAACGTTCATCGACATAAAGAAGGCCTTCGATTCTGTTGAGACTGAATCGGTCATCGAACCCCTAGTTAAACAGGGCATTCAAACTCAGTACATCAAAATCCTCCACAAGCTGTATTGTGGATTCACCACCAGGATCTCACCATTCTACAAGGAAGTGATCATTGATGTAAAGAGAGGGGTGCGGCAGGGTGATACCATTTCATCAAAACTCTTCAGTGCCACCCTGGAGAACATCATGCAATGACTGGAATGGGAAGGAATGGGAGTGAAGATAGACAGTTGGCAATTACACCACCTCTGCTTTGCTGATGACATCGTTCTCATAACACCAAACATTAACTAAGCAGCACAAATGCTGGCCGACTTTGACCACGAGTGTGGAAAGGTCGGATTGCAGCTGAATCTCAACAAGACGATGCTCATGAAAAACAAACTATTCCCTGAAGCTCCACTTGCTCTCAATGGAACAAACATCTCCAAATGCAGCAGCTATGTGTGCCTGAGTCGAGAAATCAACATGAGGAACAACTTGCGCCTGAACTGCGCAGGAGGAAGAGAGCAGCGTGGAATGCCTTCAAGAGCATCAAAGAATTGGTTTAGAGGACGAAGAACCTCCGACTCCGGGCACATCTTTTCAATTCCACATTCTTCCTACACTAACATACGCCTCAGAGACCTGGGCCCTACGCAAACAGGATGAGAATGCTATTAGGGTATCCCAAAGAGGAATCGAAAGAGTTATGCTGGGAATATCATGTCTCACTCAAGTGAGAGAAGGAATCCGGAGTTCTGACCTCCATCAATGGTCAAGACTAAGGGACACTGTATTGTTTGCCAGGGCATAAAAAGTCAGATGAGCTGGTTATGTGATGCGATTTAGAGACAACGGCTGGATTAGAGCTATTACCTACTGGATTCAACGGGACTTCAGAAGACCTGGTGGCCGCCCCCCAACTAGATGGTCAGATTTCTTTGTCAAATCCCTGAATGAACGATTTGAGGCTCTTCCTGTTCCTGGAACTGGCAGATATCATTGGGCTGCACTAGCATGCGACAGGGAAAAATGGGAACATTATTGGCGCCCGGTCAAGCAAATCAAAGATCAATGGGACGACAAGTGATAAAAGTCATATGCCCATGGAGTTATATTCCTTTCCTTGGAAGAAATACCAGAAGTGAAATATCTGGATCATAAGATATATCGTTTCATTTTTAACTGTTTGAGGAAACTTCATAGTGTTTTCCATTGTAGCTGAGACACTTTAAACTCTCACCAAAGATCTTGTTTTTCTTACATCTTCAACAACTTTTGTTATCACTTCACTTGTTTTTTTGGGGGGGTTCACACCCGGCGATGCACAGGGGTTACTCCTGGTCTGCAGTCAGGAATTACTCCCATCGCTGCTCAGGGGACCATATGGGATGCTGGGAATAGAACCCGGGTTGGCCACATCAAGGCAAACGCCCTACCCACTGTGTTGTCACTGTAGCCCCCAGATCACTTCATTTCTCAGGAAAACTATTCTACATAAATGAGGATTTATTTCATTTTAGTCTTTATTTGCATTTCCCTGATATACATGTAACAATTAGTGTATCTTCATTGGAAAAAAGTCTATTCAGATTCTTCACTCTGCATTGTAATTTTAAAAGTTGATTGAACAATTTTAGTAGCACTGAATGATAAATATCTCATTATATGAAAGTAACACAGTTCATCTACTAAAAGATATTTTGGTTGCTTTTGGTTTTAATAACTATGGATAAACTGCTGTAAGCATAGTGTGCAGATTTTTGCATGGGTCTAACCCTTTGGGTAAGTAGCAATGAGCACAAATTATGGAGCTTGAATGCTGGAGCTCCTGGTGAGAGTAAGTTTTGATTTGTAAAACACTAACAAACTCTTCCAAAATGACTGAAATAACTTTTGTTCCCATCAGCATTGAATGTGATTATATATATATATATATTTTTTTTTTTTTTTTTTTTTTTTTTTTTGCTTTTTGGGTCACACCTGGCGATGCACAAGGGTCACTCCTGGCTCTGCACTCAGGAATTACCCCTGGTGGTGCTCAGGGGACCATATGGGATGCTGGGATTTGAACCCGGGTCGGCCGCGTGCAAGGCAAACGCCCTACCCGCTATGCTATTGCTCCAGCCCCAATTATATATATTTTTTCTTCATCGACATTTGGTTCTTATTAGTGTTTGAGATCTCAGTGATTCTAATATATGTGAAGAGAAATCATTCATTTTCAAGCTTGCATTTCCCATATGACATATGTGACGAGGCAAGCTTGCATTTCCCATATGACATATGTAACGAGGCATCCTTCACATGTTTATTTACTATCTCTATGTCTTCTTTGGTTAGGCATCTGCTAAAGTCTTAGACTTAATCTCAAATCTGATTGTGAGTTATTTCTCATCATTGACCACGTTTTCTACATAAAATTTTGAGTTTCCCTTCACTGTTTCATTCCATTTTGAGATGCCTACATCCAGCCTTCAGCCCCTTTCTCTGACAGTTTATAGCTTTGGATTTCTTCTTTGGGGTTGTTCGCTCAAAAGAATAACTTTTACTGAGCTTTCAGCAAATCTTCATCCAACATTTTATGTTGTTCATAGAGAAAATCTGCAAAATTAAAAATTAAAAATATATAACTTAATGAATATTTATTCCAAGTTTTGACTTGTTCACCAAATCTCTCTTCTTTCTTTTGGGATTGGTTTATCCAGAGTACATCCTAAAAATATCTCATCACAAGGAAAATATTTTTTCTTTTAATTTTTATTTTATCTATGAGATGACAGACACTAAATAGTAATACTTATTTGCAATATATGCCATCAAAGGCGTAGTGCTGTACATCTCAAATGTATACACTGATATACATTAATTATAGTTGAATGAGTGGAGAATCTACTATTTTAATGGAATGCTGATTGATATATTAATGCAATATTAAACATGGATTTTATGTTTATAAACACATTTTATGTATTAAAGAATCTTATTTAAATAAGATGATTCACATATATTTATTTAGTAAAGCAAAAAAAATAGGAGTATACTAATATGAACCTTGAACATTTTTTATAAATATAAATCAAATAACATGATTGAAACACTTTTTAAAATGTCTAGAGCCAGTGAGATAGGACAATGGGTAAGTCACTTACATCACATGTAACTGTTCCAGGCTTGATCTCCAACGCTGGTATAGTCTGGTGAATCCACCAGGACTGATCCCTGAGTGGAGCACCTGTGTGGATACAAAATAAAACAAAACTAACAAACAAAAATTCAGACATAATACAGGTTTTTAGTAGATGTTAGATCGTTATATTTGACCCTAAGCATATACATATATGTCTAATTTATTTTACCCTAATCAAATCTAGGAATGTTTCTATATATATATGTGTGCATATGCATACACACATACACACACATATATATTTTATCCTAAGCAAATCTAGGAATGATACTATATATTTGTATGTATGTATATATCACTTGTATCACATGTCATCCCGTTGATCTTCGATTTGCCCGAGCAGGCGCCAGTAACGTCTCCATTTCTTTTGCATGCTAGTGTAGCCCAATGGTATCTGCTTGCTCCAGGAACACAAAGAGCCTAAAACTGTTCATTCGGGTTTTGACAAAGAAGTATAACCATCTCAAAGTCTGACCATCTTCTAGGTGGGCGTCCACATGGTCTTTTGATGTCCAGTCAGTAACAGCTCTAATCCAGCAGTCGTCTCTAAATTGCATTATGTGTCCAGCCCATCTGATTTTCAACACCTTGGCAAATGAGACAGCATCCCTGATTCTTGATCATCGATGAAGGTCTGAACTCCAGATTCCTTCTCTCACTAGAGCTATATGTGATATTCCAAGCATAACTTTTTCCATTCCTCTTTGCGACACCCGAATGGCATTCTCATCCTGTTTTTGTAGGGCCCAGATCTCTGAGGCGTATGTTAGTGCAGGAAGAATGGTGGAGTGGAAAAGATGTGCCCGGAGCTGGAGGTTCTTTGTTCTCTTAACCACTTCTTCAATGCTCTTGAAGGCGTCGAAGAGACCTACACAGCTCTCTTCCTCCTGTGCAGTTCTGGCGCCAAGTCATTCCTCATGTTGAGTTCTAGACCTGGGTACACATAGCTGCTGCATTCGGAGATGTTCATTCCACTGAAAGCAAATGGAACATCAAGGACTAGTTTGTTTTTCATGAGTATTGTTTTGGTGAGATTCAGCTGAGGTCCAATCTTTCCACACTCGTGGTCGAAGTCGGCCAGCATTTGTGCCGCTGGGCTAATGTTTGGTGTTAATAGAATGATGTCGTCAGCGAAGCAGAGGTGGTATAATTGCTGACCATCTATCTTCACTCCCATTCCTTCCCATTCCAGTCATCACATGACATTCTCGAGGGTGGCACTGAATAGTTTCAGTGAAATGGTATTACCCTGACAAACCCCTCTCTTTAAGTCAATGATCACTTCCTTGTAGAATGGTGAGATCCTGGTGGTGAATCTGTAATACAGCTCGCAGAGGATCTTTTTTTTTTTTTGCTTTTATTGGTCACAACTGGCAATGCAGAGGGGCTACTCCTGGCTCTGTACTCAGGAATCACCCCTGGTGGTGCTCAGAGGACCATAGGGCATACTGGGAATTGAACCAGGGTCAGCTGAGTCAAAGCAAACGCCCTACCCTCTGTACTATTGCTCTAACCCCTTGCAGAGGGTCTTGATGTACTGAGTTTGAATGCCCTGTTTGACTAAGGCTTCAATGTATGTATGTATGTCTATATATTTATACACACACACACATATATATATATATACATATACAGGATTAGGTACAAATATTAATATTTAACATCTGCTGAGAGTGATAGCACAGTGGATCGGTTATTTGCCTTGCAGGCAACTGACCCGGGTTTGATTCCTTCACCCCTCACAGAGAGGCCGGCAAGCTACTGAGAGTATCCCACCTGCACAGCAAGCCTGGCAAGCCTCCCGTGGTGTATTTGATATGCCAAAAAACAGTAACAACAAGTCTCACAATGGAGACGTTACTGGTGCCCACTCAAGCAAATCGATGAGCAAGGGGATGACAGTGATACAGTAATACAGTGGTATATATATATATCTATATAAGCATATATACATACATGTATATTCTGTAAATCTTCATGTGTGTCTGTGTATATATGTATATGTATATGTATACATATATATGTATATGTATGTATATATATGTATATCACTATATCACTGCCATCCTGTTGTTCATTGATTTGCTTGAGTGGGAACCAATAACATCTCCATTTGTCCCAGCCTGAGATTTTAGCAGCCTTTCCTTACTCATCTTTCCCAATGATTGGAGGCTCCTTCAGGGTCAGGGGAATAAGACCTATTATGTTACTGTATTTGGCATATTGAATGTGCCACGGGGAGCTTGCCAGTCTTTTCTGATGAATATGTCTGTATATATATATATATATACACATATATATATATATAAACCCTAGTCTCCACAAAAATATTTCTAGAAATAAATCAATGCAATAAAGTTATAGGCTACAAATAATACAATAAAATCTGCCACATAAACTAAATAGACTGAATAATTGGAAATATAGACACTGGTATTTAAAGTAATAGAAAAGTGCTCAAATTTATTTGATGTAGTAACATTTTGGAAAGAATTTTGGCCTGAAACAGTACCACTGAAGATTCTCAGTAGTCCCATCTCATTCTAGTGCATTGTCTGAACCTTACTAGAGTCAATAAACTCTCAGTGAAGACAAATACTTTTCATTGACCTCTCTATCTTTCTCAGTGTTTAAGCTGTATCCTCTGCTTTGATTAATAAATATCATACACTCAGTAGTATTGTTTGTATTCCCAAAGATTGATGCCATCTTTAGTTTGTTTTGTTTTCAATCAATAAAAAGGATTGATTTGGCCACTAAGCAAGGTAGCATACTCTATTACAAAGGTCTCTATTTATCTATGTTCTTTAGAACTTAGTAATATGAATAATTTGTGGGTGTTTGTGTACTTGAGTTTGCCTGCCAGCTCATACTATTTTTGTGTTTGGTTTTGTTTTGGGCCACAACCTGCAGTGATCAAGGCTTACTCCTGGGTCTTTGCTCAAAGAATCTCTCTTGGCGGGGCTTGGGATACCATATGTGCTGCTAGGAACCTAATATGGGTCAGCCATATCCAAGAAAAGCACCTGATTTGCTGTACTGTTGCTCTGGACCTTAGCTGGTACCCTTTATCATGGAATTTATAGATCCTAGGTTCTTAACCTCAGTTCTAAATCCCAATCACTAAGAGAGAATCTATTACTTTTGGGTGATGACAAACACAATTGTATAGTTCTATTATTCTAAGGAATGTTTACTACAAAGTTGCATCTAAAGCAATATATTCCAAAGCTAATAAATGCATTGTTATCAAAGGAGAGTTTTATGTCTTAAAGATTGTAGGAAACAGCCTTGTTTCATTAAAAGTAGGAATGTGTGGGCCCAGATAAGATCCGGAGCTACCGCTCTCAAAACGGACCCTCTGCTCCTAAAGACTATGATCCAAGAGGTCTTCTTACCCATTTTGGCACCCAGAGCAGCTTCTTACAGAAATGCATCTAGACTGTGAGCTGTGCTACAACTCCGTGCTGCCTGGGGAGGGATTTTTCCTCTCCACCCTGTTTTTCTGCATGGAAAATGGTGGCGGCGGCAACATCCATGTGGTGAGAGCCACCGTCTAGACTCCCAACCCAGAGGCATGAATTTTGCTGTGTTGTGGCTCATAGGCGATCATGGGAAGGGGGTGTTACCAACACGCCCTTGACCCAGATAAGATCCGGAGCTGCTGCACATGAAACGGACCCTCTGGGGGCTGGAGCAATAGCACAGCGGGGAGGGCGTTTGCCTTGCATGCAGCCAACCCAGGTTCGATTCTCAGCATCCCATATGGTCCCCTGAGCACCACCAGGAGTGGTTCCTGAGTGCAGAGCCTGGAATAACCCCTGTGCATCACCAGGTGTGACCCAAAAAGAAAAAAAAAGAAAATAAATGGACCCTCTGCTCCTAAAGACTATGATCCGAGAGGTCTTCTAACCCATTTTGGCACGCAGAGTGGCTTCATACAGAAATGCATCTAGACTGTGAACTGAGATAAAATATAAGAAATCCCAAGCCGAGTGTCTGAGACAGCTCATAGAGTCTTCATTCTCAGCAATGAAAAGAAATTATTAAATGATGCCTTTTCAGCAGGCCTGATTGTTGGGGGAAAATTCCAAACAATAATGTATTCAAAGTATAGAGAGAATAAAGTGAAGATCATGAGCTACTTAGGTGGGGGCTGGGTGGGAGGGGGGTATTTTGGGGTTCTTGGTGGTTGAACATGTGCACTGGTGAAGGGATGGGTGTTCAATCATATATGACTGAGACTTAAATCTGAAAGTTTTGTATTTTTTTTACAGTGGTTCAATAAAATAAAAACTTTAAAAAAATAATTTTCACTGAACTAACGATGAAAAAATAAAGTAGGAACGTGCAGCAGATTTGTTGCAGCAGAGTTTAGAAGTTGGCTAGGAAACATAAATTGCTAAAAGGATATAAAAAGCACATTGGACTTGGGCCAGATATCACCTCCTGAATTAAAAGAGTAATTTGAAAACCAGAAGAGTGCATTTTTCAACCAATAGGCAACATAGGAATTTCAGATAGGAAGAAATATATTTTGATTAATTTTGCCCTTTTTAAAAGGAACCTGGCAGCTTTGTCCTTCACCAGCTGGAGTTTATGTAAGGCCTTATGGAGCAAGTCAGCCAATAGGGAGTTACAATAATCTAATCTTCATGGCTTGAATACTGCCTTGTGTGAGCAGTTTCCTTAATCAGAGTGTTTCTCAATTCCCCACGAGGGCTCTGAAAGCACAAATTTCACTGAGAAAATCAAGATTCTCAGTCCCCTTGACCACCATAACCACCAACCCCTCACCCCTACCCTAATATCCTGGCTAAAGATAAACAGAAGCTGTTGAGATGAATGATATCTCCCTCATATACAATAAACAGCCATTCCCTTCTAATAAATTTAGGAGAGTTATTGTTAGCATTTTTTAATTAATTTTGGTTTATCTCGATTGGCACACTCTTTAATAAATTATGAACAACTTCTGCTGTACACTAAGATACATGCTGGGTGTTACACTCAGTAATTGTCCTTAATTTTTTAAAAGTTGCACATCTGCTTTTGTTTGCTTCCTTACTGGGCTAAGAATAATTTCTGTATTATGACAGTGTTGGTTTTTCTGAGACTAGCTCACAGATATATTGACTATTTCATCCAGAATTCCCTTTAGAGATGTGTCAATACAAAATTTTGTGCCGTATTCAAACTCACCTATGACCAGTTTCTAGGAAAGCATACATATCGCAGTTCATACTATACAAAATACTTGCCTAACAGAATAAAATTTATGTATGAAGGTGAAATATGATTTTCATTGGAAACACTCCATAACAGAAGGACATGACCTTTATAAATCTAATATATAACATAGATAATTTGCTCCTGGAAAAGTTATATAGCTTTCTAACATATATTCATATTCTTTGAGATATTTCATGACAAAATACAATTGCATGCAAAGAAGCAAAGATTAAGATAGAGACATTTTGAAGTGAATTAATAACAACAGTATTTTTGTACATTGCTGTTTTCAAGCAGAAGTCCCACCTCTTCTCCAAAGGTTTAATATTCCCTAATAAACTTAGCCTAACTCTAATCATTACATCTAATCTACTACAAATGTGAACAACTGGAGTTTATAGCTTCAATACCATTTTATTCAATCCAACTATTTGTAGTTGCATTTAAGAATTTTTTCCATTAAAAATTGGGAAACAAAGAATAAGTTTAGCTCTTTGCTCTGAATTTTCAATATTGCTTTTCCTTATATTATCAATCTAAGATTGGGTTGAACTAATGAGAACTTATTCTACTGTCTTCATTGTTAGCACATAATACATAGATTAAAAACAAAAGATTTGGCATTCACTTGTATCACTTGTCATCTGATAGATCTTTGATTTGCTCAAGCAGGTGCCAGTAACGTCTCCATTCATCCCTGTCACGTGCTAGTGTAGCCCAATGGTATATGCTCACTCCAGGAACATGAAGAACCTCAAACTGTTCATTCAGGGTCTTGACGAAGAAGTCTGGCCATCTCTTAGGTGAGCGGCCACATGGTCTTTTCATATCCATAGAATACAGTCGGTAATAGCTCTAGTCCAGTGGTCATCTTGAAATCACATTAAGTGTCCAGCCCATCTGATTTTTGACAGCTTGGCAAATGAGACAGCATCCCTGATTCTTGATCACCAATGGAGGTCGGAACTCGTGATTCCCTCTCTCACTTGAGTGAAACTTGATATTTCAAGCATAGCTCTTCTGATTCCTCTTTGTGAAACCCAAATAGCGTTCTCGTCCTGTTTTCATAGGGCCCAGGTCTCTGAGGTGTATGTTAGCTCAGGAAGAACGGTGGAAATGAAAAGATGTGCCCTGAGCCAGAGATTGTTCATCCTCTTAACCACTTCTTCAACACTCTTGAAGGTGTTCCATGCTGCTCTCTTCCTCCTGCCCAGTTCCGGCACCTAGTCGTTCCTCATGTTGAGTTTTTGACCCAGATACACATAGCTGCTGCATTCGGAGATGTTCATTCCACTGAGAGCAAATGGATCGTCAGGGACTAGTTCATTTTTCTTTTTTTTTTTAATTTTATTGAATCACTGTGAGATATTTACAAGCTTTTATGTTTGGATTACAATAACACAATGATCAAAGACCCATTTCCACCAGTACAAATTCCCCACTACCAATATCCATGGTATACCCCCCCAGCCCTCCCCCTGCCTCCATGGCAGACAATATTCCCCATATTATCTCTGTATATTTGAGTGTTATGGCTTACAACACAGATACTGAGAGGTCATCATGTTTGATCCATTATCTACTTTCGGCACACATCTCCCAACTGATTTCTCCAGACATAATTTTCTTAGTTATCCCTTCTCTATTCCACCTGCCTTCTCCACTCCACTAATGAAGCAGGCTTCCAGCTATGGGACAATCCTCCTGCCCCTTGTGTCTATTGTTCTTGCGTGTCAGCCTCATGTTATGTCATGTTATGTTATTCTTTTTTTTTCTTATTTATTTTATTGAATCACCATGTGGAAAGTTACAAAGTTTTCAGGTTTATGTCTCAGTTATAAAATACTCAAACACCCGTCCCTTCCTCAGTGCCCATATTCCACCACCAAAAACCTCAGTATACCTCCCACCCCCTGCCCCCCACCCCCGCCTGCGTAACTGATAACTTTCACTTCATTTTCTCTTTACCTTGATTACATTCCATATTTCAACACAAAACTCACTATTATTGTTGGAGTTTCCTCCCAAAAAAGACAGCCCTACTGCCAAGGAAGCATTTTATAATTAGTTTTCCATTGCTGAGAATGAAGAGATATGAAGTCCAGCTGTTCCAAGTACATAAATTTTTTTCTTTCCTCCTTCCCGTGCCACCAAGTTCGTGCCTGCTTAATAGTCCTCATAACATGGCGAACGCCACACCGCATCTCCCTGAAAAGGGGAAAAAAAATGAGAAAGAAAGATATTTTTCCTCCTCGGCTGGCGTGGGGCTGTGTTTTAGTTCACAGTCTAGAGACATGGCTACAAGTAGTTTCTGGGACCAAAAGTAGTCTAGTTGGCCTTCGGATCCTGGTCGATCAGCACAAAGCAGTCGCACAAAAGTGTGGCCACCTGGGTCAATTCTTGGCAGAGCATGCCCCAGTATTGGCCTGGCTCAGACTGCCCAAGCATCCCGCTGTTCCAAGTACATAATTTTTTTTCTTTTTTTTTTTTCTTCCTGCACCACCAAGTTTGTACCTGCTTAATAGACCCCATAATATGACGGACGTCATGCTGCTTCTCCCCGAAAAGGGAAAAAAAAAACAAACAAAAAAGAAGGAAATTTCCTCTCCTCGGCTGTTGTGGGGCTATGGCTTAGTTCACAGTCTAGAGACATGGCTGCTACTTTGATTACCTAAATATTTCAACAAAAAACTCACTATTATTGTTTGGAGTTCCCCCCCCCCCCATGTCAGACCTGCTAAAAAGGAACCGTTTCACTTTGCTGACAATTAAGAGGTATTAGGTTTTGAATTTCTGTATAAAGTCCAAGGAAATTTCTGCCAGAAATTGCATCACTGCAAGCTTTTTCTTCCCTTTTGTGGTGCTCATAAGATGGAAAAGCCTGGAGAGAGAAACCCTACCCACCGGCGCCGCATGGGGCAGTGGCTCAGTTCACAGTCTAGAGGCATTTCTGCGAGCTGCTGGTGTCCAAATTAGTTTAGTTGGCCTCTGGGATCATGCTTCTGCAGCAGCGGAAAGGCCACACATGTGTGGCCACTGCGCTTAAATCTCGGAAGAGCGCTGGGCCGGTACCTCTGCCCCCCAGGATCTCCTGTGCGTCCTGCAGCAGCCGGCTGGTACCTCCATTTTGTGCTCAAAAAGAGGTGACCGCCATGCTGTTCCCAGAAAGGAAGGGTTGAGAGAGAGAAACCCTTCCCCCCTGGCACCACATGGGCAGTGTCTCAGTTCACAGTGTAGAGGCATTTCTGCGAGCTGCTCCATTTTGTGCTCAAAAAGCGGTGATTGCCATGCTGTGCTCAGAAAGGAAGGGTTGATAGAGAGAAACCCTCCCCCCCTGGGGCCGCATGGGGCAATGGCTCAGTTCACAGTCTAGAGGCTTTTATGTGAGCTGCTGGTATCCAAAGTAGTTTAGTTGGCCTCTGGGATCATGCTCATGCAGCAGCAGAAAGGCCATGTTATGTTATTCTATGCTCCACAAATGAGTACAGTCCTTTTATGTCTGTCCCTCTCTTTCTGACTCATTTCACTTAGCATGATACTCTCCATGTCTATCCATTTATAAGCAAATTTCATGACTTCATATCTTTTAACAGCTGCATAGTATTCCATTGTGTAGATGTACCAAAGTTTCTTTAACCAGTCATATGTTCAAGGGCAGTTTATGAACATTTTCTTGGTGAGATTCAGCTGCAGTCTGACCTTTCCACACTTTTCGGTTGAAGTACGTCAGCATTTGTGCCACTAATGTTTGGTGTCATTAGAAGGATGTCATCAATGAAGTGGAGGTGTTGTAGTTGCCTAACGTCTATCTTCACTCCCAATTCTTCCCATTTCAGTCGTTGCATGACATTCTCGAGGGTGGCACTGAAGAGTTTTGGTAAAATGGTATTACCCTGCCGAACCCCTCTCTTTACATCTACAATCTCACCATTGTAGAATGGTGAGATCCTGGTGGTGAACCCATAATACAACTCGTGGAAGATCTTTATGTACTGAGTTTGAACACTCTATTTGGCTAGGGCTTCAATGACTGCTTCAGTCTGAACAGAATCAAAGGCCTTCTTTAAATCAATGAATGTTAGAGCAGCATCTTCAACTCTCATGAAACTTCAATGAGCTTGGTCATTGTGTGGATATAGTTCATCATGCTGAATCCTTTTCGAACCCCAACTTGCTTGCATGGTTGTCCTTTGTCAGTGTTTTGCCTACTCTATTTAGGATGACTCGAGTGAACAACTTGTAGACAATGGACAACAGGCAGATTGGGCAATTGTTGCCATTGTTGCAGATGTCTCCCTTCTTTTACAACAGAACAGTCCTGCTGGTTTTCCATTGGAACAGAACCTTGTATTAGGACAGGTAGCATGTGAAGAGCAGAGACAGTGTTTTGATGAGTACTGGTGCAGATTCTTCTGGTGTTCAGGTCTGACCTTGTCTGGACCAGGTGCTGTACGCATCTTTACTGATGAAATGGTGTGTTGGATTTCAGAAGGGAGAATGTTGGGAATGACATATCCATCCTGTGGAATTTGGTATGTGGGTAGTTGGACATGGCTATTGAAGAGATCCTAGTAGAAGTCATGAATAATCCACTCCATTGCCCTTCTGGAAGATGTGATAGATCTGTCGGAGGGCAGTCATCTTGGTTTTGTAGTTGATGAAGGACAGGCGAGCATTGAGAATACTTTTCCTGGCTTCTGCTGCATTGGCCAACACTGCTGCTCTTCTCTCTTTGAAGTCTTTTTTTATCGATTCTCTTCACAGCTTTGCGAGCTCAGACGTTAGCTTGTGGTCGCCTGAGGCTTGCGCCAAACAATGTTGATGAATGAGCCCGAGAGTTTCTGAAGATAGGCGTCGGTTTGTGGCTTTCCCACTCTCAGCATTACTCACGCAGTCATGGAGGTGCTGAAACAGTCAATCATATTCCTCGTCGATATTGTCAAAAATGGTATCTTCCCACGTTGTCGCAATAATGCCAAAGAGCTCCCGTTGGTAGTCATTCTGGGAGTTCTCTTCTTAAATCTAAACTTTGCTGCCCTTTCTCCCCACTCTGTGAAGTAGAATTTTGCACGAAGGAAACTGTGGTCCGATCCCACTTGGAATTTTGGGACAACAGTGACATCAGCCAGGCAAAACCTTCAATTGAATATGATGTGGTCAATTTCATTGTGGAACTGTCCACTTGGAGACCCCCATGTCCAATGTTTAGATTCGGCCTTCTGGAACTGTGAGTTGCCATGGATGGTCTTGATCGATATGATGAACTCAGACAGTCTCTCACCCTGTTCGACCCATTCTAGGCCATGGGTCCCAATGTGGAATTCTTTGGATGACCTTCTCTGTCCTGTCTTGGCATTACAATCACTGACAATAATCTTGTAGAAGGTGTGATCTTCTTTATAGAACTTCTCCAACTCCATGTAGAATTTCTCAATTTCTCCTTTATTGCAGTTGGATATTGGTGCATAGATGATGAAGATAGAAACTGCTGGCAGTGCATCACATCTATTCAAGTGTAATTGCATATTCAGAGGAACAGTTCTTCTCCAGTGTCAAAAATGGTGTGATGTGATCGATGCCTTCTTGTCTTGGTCAGACTAATGATGTTGTACTTGGTCTTCTGCGCTTGCACCATCAGGTCCTGTATGGATTCTTCTGATGCCAGTGTACGTGCGTTGAAAGTGAAGACAGTCAGTTTAGTCCTTCTTCATTTTGGCAGTCTAGTTCATCCCTGAGATTTTATCAGCCTCTCCTTGCTTGTCCTTTGGTATTAACATAAGCTTTAATTCAAGACTCTTTCATCATTTTGAATGCCTTCATTCCCTTGGTTCACTGTTTCAATCATGTGAAAAACACTTGATTAACAAATGTTAATTTTGTCTCTTCTTAATATTGTTGTATATTGGGAAATTTTAAAAATAAAATAAGTTTCATTGACTCTGCTTTTAAGAGAAATGTTTCCATTTCTTAGAATTCACAAGGAAAAGAAATATTACAAGAATGATCAAATTTTATTGTTAACCTTCCTAATCTTATATTTCCACATAGGATTATAAAATGCAGTGTAGGCTACAAGAAGAGCTTATATTCTGGCCAGGCAAGATAGAAGATTGAAATATTTTCCCATATTTTTTATCAGAACTGAATTTAAGAACCTGCCGTGATGGAGGGTTACCACAAAGCATTTGCCTGTGGCCTGGTTATCTTCAGCTCTGAGGGCTAAGTAGTGTCCTATTCTTGGGAACATACCTTGAGTTATTGGCCCAACTATCAAGAATGTCTGGAGGAGACTCTATACTACCTGGGCAATCCTTGAATTTGTCTCCCAAATTAAAGAAGAGATTAGAAGATATTCAATACTACTATCCTTCCCCACAAAATAAAATGATTAAAAGATATTTAGGCTGGAGTGGTAGCACAGTGGTAGGGCAATCGCCTTGCACTCAGCCAACCCGTGTTTGATTTCTCCGCCCCTCTCAGAGAGCCCGGCAAGCTACTGAGAGTATCCCTCCCACACTGCAGAGCCTGGCAAGCTACCCGTGATGTATTTGATATGCCAAAAACAGTAACAATAAGCACCACAATGAGAGAAGTTACTGGTGCCCTCCCGAGCAAATCAGTGAGTAATGGGATGACAGTGACAGTGAAAAGATATTCAATAAGTCTAAACAAGTTTACTGACTTTTGTCAGTTTGATTCTATATTGTTTGACTCTATTTCTACACCATTAAATCTTCTACTTTGATTATTTTTCTTCTCCTATCTTAATTTTCTTTTTCAAACCTATTGCCATACTCTATCATTTAAATTTTAAACAACTGTTGGCAATTATCTTCAATGTCCACAAATATGATATTGTGGCTTTCAAAAGGGTCCTTATGATCTGATCCTTTCTGTGTTCCAGGATATCTCTCATTACTCCATTGTTATACACTGTTGAAACAATGATATTTTCCCCTTCAGTTATTTGATCTTGTTCTGACCTCTTCTACCTCCTGGCTTTTTTTTCTTTTTATATTATTTGTTCCTTGAGTCTCTCCATAATTATCAAACTGCAATGTTCTATATCTTCACCTCTAAGTATCATTTCCTGACTTTCATCTCTCTAGGACTGGTTTGGTATTTTCCTTTGGCAATATTTATTATTTAATGTTATTGATTGAGCTGTGCTATAATCCAGTCTTCATGTGGCTATCTCATTTTTCTATAGTAGGCTGTACATCTTGCTGTATCCTCTAGTTAACAGACACTTGAGAGATATAGTTGAATATTTCAGTAAATTTTAGTCTCAGCTGAATTCTATAATTGTTTCATATTATATATTTATGAATTTACAAAGTTTTGAAAACTAAGACCTGGACTTACTTTCAGTCATTTCATTGACTTTGCCTTTAAAGAATGAACCACAATTCCTTATTACTATTAGATTTAGAGTTGTCCGTTATGAGACATGCACTCCTTTTATTAGAATTTCTTTTTCATATTAATCTCTTGTGAGTATACACAGAAACCCAGAATCATAGTTAAATTAATCCTTAAATATTATTTTGTTCATAGGTTGCTAAGATGTCTTTCACTGTCACTGTCATCCCAATGTTCATTGATTTGCTTGAGTGGGCACCAGTAACGTATCTATTGTGAGACTTGTTACTGTTTTTGGCATACTCCACTGGTAGCTTGCCAGGCTCTGCCATGTGGGCGAGATACTCTTGGTAGATCTCCAGGCTCTCTGAGAGGGACAAAGGAATTTAACCTGGGTCGGCCACTTGCAAGACAAACACCTTACCTGATGTGCTTTCGCTCCAGCCCAAGATGTCTTTAGCTTTGTAAATATGATAAAAGCATTTTTCTGTATTTTAGTATGTCACACTGAGAATATTTTCCAAGTATTTTGCATGTATCACTAGATATTAGAGTCAAGGGTGAGGTCCGTTTTCTCCCCTGCCCTTTATTCTTCCATAGTACCAATACTACTCTAAATTGCTGGGGTGAAAAACATGTTTTGTGATTTAAGAAGGACCTCCCATGCTTTTTTTATTTAAAAATATACAATTTTCTAATAGGCAATACATCTCTTAGAATGTCTTATTATTCCTGAGTTATTGCTGATTCTCACATACTTTTTTAAAATGGCTAAATATAAAGTACTGTAACTTCAGTTATTTTGAATACCAAAATACAATGTAAGGTTTCATAATATATTTATGTCACAGTTATATTAGCTTAAAATTATATTTTTCTGTCACTTGTAAAAATACTCCAAGAAGACAGAATATTTATGGAGATGTAAGGATAGGATTTTGTAACTTCTTGTCACTCTATGAGTCAGAGAAAAAAATTCAACTGTTTTAAATGCAATGTTAAAAATTTATCTTACCTGGCACAATAATTCTGAGCAGTAGAAGAAGGTGAATCCTGTATTTATTAACATTTGTAAGTGACAGAAGGAGTTACCAAAGAAGGTTAACACTTTCCAGGTCAGAAAACATGACTTAGTCAGTATTTGTTTTCCACACAGACTAAAGTACTTACTCCATTAATTTTAATGAATGAAAAACCAGCATAAATCCATAGATTAACAGTGATCTGTAAATTCACTCTGCAGAATAGTATATTTATTATAAAGCATATTTTTTCTGTTTACCTAGATTTTTCTGTTTTCCTCAAATATTCTGAGGAACTATATGCTTTCATTTTTGAAAATCTCAGAAATAGCATTTCATTAATCACAAATGATTAGAAAGAAACAAAATGTGTCTGTTAATCTGCTCAATGGGAATGCCAATGCTACTTTCCTCTTATTTTTATAGTATTGCTTCTTGAGATCCAAGTGCTACAGGAAAAGTAACTTTTACTTCCATAAGGTCTTCTATTAGATTATTGACAAGATATTTTTTCAAAATACTTATACTTACCATGTTACTTCATAGCTAAGCTTCCTTGCAAGTACATCTAAGTTTAGTTGTAGGAGTAAATGGATTGGGTTTAGATAGAACTTTATGCTGTTGCTTAAAAATGTGGATGCTTAAAGCATTTTCAGAAATTATCATTTCTTTACATGAGGTATTATACAATGGAGGGTATGGTTGTCTTTCTCTGTGTCTGTACTTATATCTACAAATATACATATATATGTGTGTATGTGTGTGTGTATTATAATTCTCTGTCTCTAGTTCTCTCTCTATATATGTATATCTGTTCATCTGCTATGAATGGAAGATCTTGTAATATTATGCTTTCATATAAGAGGTTGTGATCTTGCATCTTCTGATGAGATCACTATATTCTTGACTTGTCTTGACATCAGTGCATTTCTGGTCAGTGAGTTTTATATCTACAATTTCACTTCTGAAATATTTCTTGATTCCATTTTCAAACTACTGTCATCATCCCTATAAATTTAGGTAAAACTTATTATCTCTCACAGAGATTGCTGAAACAGACTTTAAAATAAATTCACTGCTTTGAGTAACATTCCTACATAATCACATTTCACATTCCTCAGAGATTTATATTTCTAAAATAGGATAGATATTTTAATTCCTTTTTTAAAACAGTTTCTGCTTTTGCCACCTGAATACTGAACAATTAGCTTAACAGGGACTTTCATAAGGTATCCATAAATGTGCAAGCATTTCTTACATGAGTATTCACTTTTTATGAACTGTGACTTTATTTATGCCATCATCTCTCCCTCAAATCTTAACTAAAACTTATTTCCTCAGTGATATAGTTTACTTTTAAAAATAAAAATTAATAAATTCTTGTGCAGGTGATAGCAATTCTGTCATAAGTTTCTTAGTTTGCTTATTAATTTTGTAATTATCTCAAATAAATTGAAATTTTTCTTAAAAGCTTGTATCTCATGAAGTTTGTTTTTTTCCTTCAAATATTCTAGCACAAGTTCTACTTAGTCACATATGTTATCACAAAGAATACCTAAAATAAATAAAAATACAACATTGTGATTTTGGTTAACATTTTCTCTGCATCAATCATAATCTTAATAATATTACCATGCCAAAAATACTTTCATAAAGAATACTACTACTATATATATTTCTGTGGAATATGATAGAAGAATAAGGCTTCTATCTGCCATGTCTTGTGCAAGACCCAATGTTTGATCCTTGGCACTGCATTATTCTGTGAGCTCCACTGAGTATAGCTTGGTAGCCTCTGAGCTCTGAAACACCAGGCAAACTCAAAACCTGTATTGAGTTTAAACGCAAAAACTCAAAGCGTGCACCACAGGAAGTGACCTCTCCCAGCACTGCTTAGTGTGAACCCTATATATAAGGAAAACTTTTATATTTGCATTTCGTTTATCGTTTAAAATTTTTATTGAGGTATCATTGGTTTGCACATGCAGAGCACACACTCCAACACGTTGAGCTAGCTCTCCAGTTCTACTGTTACTATTGATGCCTTTTCTCTTTTGTAATATGGTAGAAAAAAAAAACTGTCAAGATTATAAATAGATTAGCTGCCGCGGAGATTTGATCCCGGGGGCCGCACATGTGTGAGGCCTCTCCGCAGCTGCACGAGTGTGAATCCAGACCCAGCTAAACTACTTTTGGCATGGGCAGCTCCTTGCAGAATGTCTCCAGCCTGAGAAATAAGCCTCGGCCCCATGCCAGCCCAGGAGGGGAAAGGTATTTCTTTCTCTCGCCTCTTCCTTTCCGGGGATAAAGGGTGTGGAGACCGCCATACTATGACGACCACAGATGAGATTTTATGACAAAAACTGCAGCAAAAGGACTCGAGAGTGCTCTTGGGAAGGTGGGTGACACCGACCCCTCCGGCCACCGAGATGTGATGCTGGGGGATGCATGTGTGTGCGGCCTCTCCGCAGCTGCACGAATGTGAATCCAGACCCAGCTAAACTACTTTTGGCATGGGCAGCTCCTCACAGAATGTCTCCAGCCTGAGAACTAAGCCGCGGCCCCATGCCAGCCCAGGAGAGGAAAGGTATTTCTCTCTCTTGCCTCTTCCTTGCCGGGGGGATGAAGGGCGTGGGGACCGCCATATTATGACGACCACAGATGGGGTTTACAAGCTTGCAATGATCCAATATCTGGAAGAAATCTCCCTGGACTTAGTTGTTAAAGTACAGAAATCCAAAACCACATGGCCGCTACCGCAGCCGTGCGACTTCATTTCTCTTCACAACAGGTCTGACTCTAGTGGGGTTACTCCTAACAAAAATGGTGATGTTTGTGTTGAAATATTGAATGTAACCAAAGTAAACAGAAAGTAAAGTGAAACTTATCAGTTACAAGACTGGGGGGGGGGTGCTGGGCGGGGGGCGGGATGGGAGGTGTACTGTGTGGGTTTTTTTTTTTTTTGGTGGTATGATATGGGCACTGGTGAAGGGATTGTTGTTTCAGCATTGTATAACTGAGACTTAAGCCTGAAAGCATTGTAATTTTCCACATGGTGATTCAATAATATAAAATTCTTATAAAAAAGATTATAAATAGATTAAAGCCAACACAATTTTAATATCTTTTTTAGGTTTTGTACTTGAAAAGAGGTCTATCTGAACATTATTTAATTGACAATCTTTGATGACTTCAAACAGAGGACTGACATGCTATATTTGCCTTTGGAAGCACCATTAATCCTTTCATGGTTACAACAGCAGTAAGTATTGTTTTGACCATGTTCAGCAATATTAATATTGTAGTGTAAAGGTAGAATATTATATGTGATTTGAACAAGATGCTAATATCTGGGCCTGTAATAGGCAGGAATGGGAAATTACTGATGTTAAGTTTGGAAATGTTTAGTCCAAATATACACTCTTTCATGATGAATAACTAAAGAAGATGAAATTTTGGGTGTCTACAAATTGAGACTTTGGGGTATGAATAAAGACTATTATTATGTCAAATATTTAAAAATTGCTTAAGTAAATCTTTTATTTTACATAAATAAAACATATATGTTATTTATATAACATATAATACATAAATATTATGTATCGCTGGAGTGGTAGCACAGCAGGTAGGGCGTTCGCCTTGCACATGGCCATCCCAGGCTCGATTCCTTCACCACTCTCGAAGAGCCCAGCAAGCTTCCGAGAGTATCTCACCTGCACAGCAGAGCCTGGCAAGCTACCCATGGCATATTGGATATGCCAAAAACAGTAACTACAAGTCTCACAATGGAGACATTACTAGTGCCTGCTTGAGCAAATACATGAGCAAAGGGATGAGAGTGACAGTGACAGTTTTTTTTTTATTTCCTTTTAGGGACATACCCAGTGATGCTCAGGTGTTGCTCCTTGCTCTGCACTCAGGAATTACTCCTGGTGGTGATCAGGGGACCATATGGGATGCCAGGGATTGAACCCGGGTCGACCGCTTGCAAGGCAAATGCCCTGCCCACTGTGCTATCACTCCAGCCACAACAGTTGTTAGGTTTTGAAAATGTGTGCATTTCTCCATTCCACTAAAAGCATTTAAGTATTTTAGGGCTTTTCTTTTTATTGGTATCCACGAAGAAATTTTCAGTATATAGTCCATAGGGGGAGAGGGAATACTGGGAAGATAACTGGTTTCTAATTTATTCTTTTTTCTCTTTCATTCTTGTATAGGCAAAAATATAACTTTCCCATTTGGTCAATAATGGTGGGAGTAAAGAGTGTCCCCTGTATCTAACTGTTTACAGGAAAGTGTGGCCTTTTCCTCTTGCTCCAGTTTTCCAATCAGTACCCCATGGAGAACTCTCTAAGGTAATCTAATCTAGAGCAGCATTACTCAACCAATGGGAGTATGCCACCTGTAGGAATTCAGGGCATTTCAATGGTATGCAGTTTAAAATTGCATAAATGGGGACCAGAGAATGAGACTAGGGGACAGATGGTAGAATAGCCAGGCCACAGAAAGGGCATAAAGTTGAGTGGGATGGTGCATTATTGGAACAAGCTTCAGAAACAATAATCTTATGAGAGCTGAGGAATATACATATGTACACACATACATAATATATACATATATATATATATTATCCTGTGTTTGGAACTCCAGAGATATGAAGCAGATTCTCCTTCCGATATAAGTGTATATGTATAAGCAAAAATACAGTTTGTCTATGGGTTCAGGATATTTTTTAAATTTCTGGTACTAGATCAATAGTACTAAGACTTTTCCCTTGCACATGCCCGAACTGGGCTCTATCTGCCAGGAGTAATCCCTGAACTCTAAGCCAGGATTGAACCCTAAGCACTGTTAGGTGAGACCCCAAAGAAAAACATTTAAAAAATAAAAACTTTCCCCCTTAAGTCATATCTGATTTATGAACATCTCTCACCCCTCCAAATAAGGTCCATGGATCCAAACAGACATTTTTGAAACCAAGTAAATTATTATATTTAAAGCAACTTGATCCAGTTACAGAAATAGAAGCCATCCATTTGTTGGTCCATGACAGTTATTTTTCAATCATCACAGACCTGAGTGCCAGGAATAAGCTTTGCTGCTGAGTTTGAACCTAAGCAGCTTGGCTGAAAAAGAAATCAGATCACAAAAATGGGGAGGAAAAGGCTTTTACTTTCAGTAAAGACTCAGTAAAAGAAGTGCTTCCACTTAAAAATACAAAGAATCATATTGCTAGGTGAAACCATGTTGTCTTTTTGTAATGCTCGATTTCTCAAAGTGTATTTCCCAGACCAGTGCAATCAGGGCTATCTGGAGTCTTAGCTCAAAATGCAAGATTTCTGAGTCTATTCCAGAGTTTCTAAAATTAATGAGTTTTGAACGGGATAAAAGATCTTAGGTAGAGGTACTTTGGGGCTTAACATTGATTTTTATAATTCTGAATCTATTTTGAGATCAAGTGTATGAAACAATGTTGAGAAGGTCTTTGGATTTTACTTTTTCCATGAAAATTAAAGTGTGTGAGTGCCAGTGTTGGACATATTGGGCGCTGTTTTGCTATTGTGCTCCTCATATGCTGTTATGTGTATATATTTATCATAATACATCGATTCAATAAATCATCTTATTTCATGTTTGAGCTTATGTTTGAAAACTCAGTATAATTATAATGTAAGATGGAAGAAGCTAGGCTGGGATGCACTTAATTTGTGTATTTTTCTGATCCATCCCAGGGTCACACTGAGGCAAAAACACACAATGAATAGAAGTACCAGGAAATGCATTAAAAGAGTAGCAGTCGGTAATGGAGTGGCCACCTCAGGTCCAACCCTGCCTGTCTCACAGCTGGTCTCCTGCCCCCAGACACCAGCAATTTCAGAAAACTGCTGGGGCCATGGTATAAAAGAATCATGTTTCCTAAACCTCAGATTTTCCAAATCAAATGTCTGTTCTCCTCGAGTGCATAATAGTGTTGAGAGTTACCTTCTGCCCACCTTCCAAACCCTGCTGACCCGCTAATCTGCGAAGAATCACACTCTGATGTAATAGGTACTATTTTACAGAGCATGTGGGGCTCTGCCTGCCACTGCGTGTGAGGATTCCTCTGCTAGGAAGGAAGTACATCTTTTTTCTTTCTTTTTTTTTTTCTTTTTGGGTCACACCTGGCAATGCATAGGGATTACTCCTGGCTCTGCACTCAGGAATCACCCCTGGCAGTGCTCAGAGGACCATATGGGATGCTGGGAATCGAACCCGGGGTGCAAGGCAAATGCCCTACCCACTGTGCTATTGCTCCACACCCGGAAGTACATCTTCGAAGAAACTTGTGGTGATGTTTGTGGACTAGCGGCAGCGGTCTTGGGAACTCCTTAGAGATTTAAATCTCTGTCCTTCTTCTAGACCTGTTGAATCAGAAGGTATTTAGTGGTGGGAAAAGAAATGTGGGAAACACTTGGCAGTGCTCAGGTAATTTTCCTGGCTCTGTGCTTAACAGGCTAATGAGCTTATGAGACCATATATGGTGCCAGTTTTCATGTTAAGGTTGGCTTCATGCAAGAAAAGCATCTTAATTCTTGTACTGTTTCTCCAGCCCAGTACTCAATTTTGTTAAAAATCTGTAGATGACTCATATGCCATTAATATTTGAAAAGCACATAAATATGTTTATTATTCCCACACTTCCAGGTAATAAAATTTTGAGAGGGTAACTTTAAAACAAATTTATTTTTAAAACGTAAATTCTCAAGATCCTTCCACTGCAAAATCAACTTCAGAATCAGTAATGTAGAAAGAACTAGAACCCCTCTCTCACAATCTAAAACATTTCTCAAACCTTTGTATATGTTTATATACTTGAGAGGCTAGCTTCTAAAACTGTGAGAATCCCTACAGGGTCACACAATTAAATATTAGGATAGTGCAGAATTGTTAAGATAAAACTAGGACCAAAGAGATAGAACAGCACAAAAGACATTTGCCTTGATTGTGGTCAGCCTGGGTTCAATCCCTGGCACCTCAAATGGTACTCTGAGAATCCAAGAGTGATCCATGAGCATAGCCAGATATAGTACAAAATTCTAAAATAAATTGATATTATTTAATATTCAATATTATTATAATTCACAAATGACTTGTTAAGGATTAACAAAATGACGTTTGGCACAAATATTTACTTGAGCATTCTAAAGATAATTTGACTTGCGTGTGTGTGATCGGGGGGGGGGGGGTGGTTAGGGAAGTGGAGCTAGGTTGATCCATATCCAGCAATATTTCAGGGCATATTCCTGACTCTGCTCAGGAATTACTCTTAGTGGTGCTTGGGAGTCTATAGGTGGTACTATGATTGAACCAGAGTCAAATGCATGCAAGAAAGCATTTTAACCTTTATACCGTCTCTAAAATCTGATGACCTGACAGTTTTAGTTGTATAGAATCTATTCTCCCTTCCATTGTGACTCATTTCCTAGTGGGCAAAAGATTCTTTCATGCAATTCTTAGACTTTCTAAGATGACACTCGAGGACTGTTATCTCTAAAGATATTTTTCCAATAAACTCCTTTGTGTTTATATTATTATTTATTTAGTGTTATGAACAAGATTCTATATTGTAGAATAGAAAAAGTGATTCTATTATATCTGAAGAATATTTAATTTGGAATATAAAATGTCATAATTTATGAACTTTTTATACAGAATAATTTGGAGATAAAAATATTATACATCATATGCTATGTATTCATCAAAGCTTAATTTTTTAAAACTTTGTCAGAAAATAATGATATCATAAAGTAACGATTTATTCCTAATATCTATGTATATAATTATTAGTTTTATGTGTATATATTATCTATCCAGAAAAATATGCCTTTACTGGAAAAAAGTTGAAATAGAAACTAAACCATAAAATGTCATATAATTAACAGAAAATTCTATGTTTATATCTTATGTATAACTGTCTCTAGCAAGACTTATTCTGGAACAAGAACTACTATTCTGACTGTTTTTATTTTCTTTGTTTTTGGATCACACCTAAATACACTGCTCAGGGCTTACTCCAGAATCTGTGCTCAGGAAACACAGTGATCATATGGATGCTGGAGATTAAATTCAGGTGGGCTGTTTACAAGTCAAGCACCTTACCTGTTGTACCATCTCTTGGTCCGAAAGTTAGTATTTATTGAAGATGTACTATATTTGTTACTGGCTGGGTAACAAGTAACAAGCTGAGTCTCATTCCCCTGACTCTGAAAGAGCCTCCAATGTGGCATCATTGAGAAGGAGGAGTAGAGAGAGGCTTCTAAAATTTTAGGGCTAGGACGAATGGAGATGTTACTGAGACAGCTTGAGAAATTCGACGATCAACGGGATGATGATGATGATGATGATGATGTACTATACTTAATGTGTGAATGAAATATATGTTAAAGGCAAGTACAAATTAGAAATGAAAAACTAGGGGGTTTTTTGGTAGAAAATAAGAAACTCACATCTCCAACTCTTCTCATTTTTGCTTTAGAATATTTCCAATTTTTAATTATTGGCATATTTATGTAATTAAAAAAGAAACAAAACCTAAATGACCTCCTTGCAAACATTAATTTCCAAGAATGTTCTTCTCAAGAACCTGGGAACTGTCCGTTTGGAATGCAAGCACCAGGGATGGGGGAACCTCTCTCTCCTAATTTTTATGGAAAGTAGGTGTCTAGATTCAGCACCTGACCTCATAACCTTGCAAGTTGCCTCCTGCCACAAATAAAAGAGCTCATTTCTTTTAGACATAGCTAGTTGAGCAGTACAGACAGTCACTCCCAAAAATAAATTAGGTAAGAATAAACTATAAGTGACAAACTAATTTACTGATTTTTTTACTTGAGAACTGGTTATTGTTTATCTTGGATACAAAATGGGTCGTATTCGCTTGGTTTTATGAAAAGGTGTCACTTTATTTTCTATCTTTCTATAGTTCTTAGATTGTTGGCCTTGCACATCACATTTTGATTTAGTGCTTAATGAAGAGCAAAATAGTTTTCTTTTTATTTTACTTTCGTGTAGAGGTTATGTGGGTTGAGAGAAGATTTTCTGTTTAATTACATTTTCCTAACACTATATGAAATGCATAATCATATTTCTAGAGTATAAAGCTTTATTAAATATTAATTATATGGCTTATATTCAGAAAAGAAAGCATCTAAGCTTCCAAGATCAAGATGTTTGTCAATTTGTTAAATAATTTTGATTAAAATGTTCCTTTAACAAATCCTTTTAAAATTAAATAATATTAATGTGCATTGCATATTAGATTTTTGCTGTCTTTATAATTATATATATATTTTTGAGAAAGAATCTATGTTTATATTTTAATTAATAAGCGAATTATGTATAAGCTTGTTCGTACCTTTTTGGTACCCTGAATCTTTCACATGTATATTGGGTAATTTGTTATCTAGTAATTTACAAGAAATATTTTCAGAAAAGTCTAATTACACTGGTATTTATTGTTTGCTTATTTGTATATATCCTTATGGGATATATTTATTATGAAGAAGATCTTTGCAGTAAATACTGTAAATTAGATCCAGGAAAGATCTTGCTTTCAAATTTGGGATGTTGCAGTAATTAAACTATTACTCAGACTTTTAAGGTTTTTATGAAAACAAGTCACAGTTCATGTAATTCTGAGGATTCTTTGTTGTTGTTCTGTTTTGTTTTATATTGCACAATTGATAACAGGCCTATTTTTTCTTTAGTGATATGGCTTTGGAAGCATAATGGCAGAAAAAAAGTCAGTGTAGTAACTTTGATAAAAAGAACAAAAGTAAATAAGAAATAAATTAATCTATTGAAATTTTGTATTTGTTCTATTCTAAAATTAACTTTTTTTCCTCTAAAATGGAAGTGAAGAAATAAGAGCACTCTTGTTTGATATGTAAACCGAACTTGATTTTTTATTATGTTTTTTGGATCACAACCAGCTCTGCTCAGGGCTTAATTCTGGCTCTATACTCACGGAACAGTTCTAGAGATGCTTGGACCATAAGGGTTGCAGGAAATTGAACCCAGGTTGGCACATGCAAGTCAAGTGCCATACCCTCTATACTATTGAAGCTCTCTGCTCCTCACTTCAAATATCATCTAGGGAACCCCACTGCCACCGCTATCACTCCAGCCTAAGAACTAATTTGGAACAAGTGACTGTGAAATCTATCTTCAGAGACAATACTGGTACCTCAATAAAGATTTGTTTTTTAATTTGCAGATACTTGTTTGTACAGGATCCAAATTAATGTGATAAGTGATAGTATAAGATGGTTTATTTATTTAGGACTTTGCAAACAGTGCATAGGAGGCATGAAGGCTCTTAGCAATTATCAGTCTTCAGGGTCCATGAGCTAGAGGATGTGGTGCTGCTCTGCAGTGCCATGGAATATCTGGGATACCCTCCTGGAGATTGGGGGCCTCCTGGGCCATTACTGTTAATATTTGGAAGCCTTCCAGGTTGCACTCTGCTTGTGCAGCCATGTGGCAGGTCCATGTGTTGTCAGGTACCCAAGAATTTTGGCCATCTGAAAGCCAGCATCTTAATCCCGGATATTTAATTCTTACAACAAACACCGGTGGAAACCTCCAGTTGGAAAGGACAGAAAAATTAGTTAATATATTTAAACATATCCTTGATGATTAGTGATGAAGAACATTTTTTCATGTGCCTTTTGACCACTAGCATTTCTTCCTTGAGAAAGTTTCTGTTCATTTCTTAGCTCCCTTTTCTGCTGGGGTTGCATGTTTTCTTCTTGTAGAGTTCAACCAGTGATATCAAGTACCCTTGATATCAACCCTTTATAAGACGGGTATTGGGTGAATATCCTTTCCCATTCTGTAGATTGTCTTTGTATTCTGGTCGCTGTATCTTTTGTGGTGCAGAAGCTTCTTAGTTTGATATAGTCCCATTTGTTTATCTCTGTTTCCACTTGGTTGGTCAGTGGCGTGTCATCTTTGAAGATACCTTTATCTTCAATATCGTGGAGGGTTTTTCCGACCCTGTCTTCTATGTACCTTATGGACTGTGGTCTGATGTTGAGGTCTTTAATCCATTTTGATCTGACTTTTGTGCATGGTGTTAGGTCGAGAACTAATTCCATTCTTTTGCATGTGGTTGTCCAGTTTTGCCAGCACCATTTGTTAAAGAGGCTTTCCTTGCTTCACTTCACGTTTCTTACTCCCTTATCAAAGATTAGATGATCATACATTTGGGGTTGTGTGTAGAGATATCCCACCCTGTTCCACTGGTCTGTGGCTCTGCCTTTGTTCCAGTACCATGCTGTTTTAATTGTTACTGCTCTGTAGTAGGGTTTGAGGTTGGGGAGGGTGGTGCCTCCCATTGCCTTTTCCCCAAGAATTGCTTTAGCTATTCATGGGTGTTTGTTGTTCCATATGAATTTCAGGATTGCTTGATCCATTTATTTGAAGAATTTCATGGTTATTTGAATAAGGATTGCATTGAATCTATATAATGCTTGGGGAAGTATATCAATTTTGACAATGTTGATTCTCCCTATCCATGAGCAGGGGATATGTTTCCATTTCTTCATGTCCTTTTTTATTTCATGGAATAGTGTTTTATAGTTTTCTTTGTAGAGGTCCTTTACCTCCTTAGTTAAGTTGATTCTGAGGTACTTGATTTTCTGTGGCACAATTGTGAATGGGAATGCTTTTTTTGTGTCACATTCCTCTGTCTCATTATTTGCGTATAGGAATGCCATGGACTTTTGGGTATTGATTATATAGTTTGCGACTTTACTGTCCAAGTTTATTGTTTCTAAGAGTTTCTTGGTAGAGACTTTAGGATTCTTTAGATATAGTATCATATCATCTTCGAATAGAGAGAGCTTGATTTCTTCCTTTCCTATCTGGATGCCACCTCACACCACAGAGACTGGCACACATCCAAAAGAACAAAAGCAACCACTGTTGGCATGGATGTGGGGAGAAAGGGACCCTCCTACACTGCTGGTGGGAATGCTGACTGGTTCAGCCCTTTTGGAAAACAATATGGACGCTTCTCAAAAAATTAGAAATTGAGTTCCCATTTGACCCAGCAACACCACTTCTGGGAATATATCCCGGAGAGGCAAAAAAGTATAGTCAAAATGACATCTGCACATGTATGTTCATGGCAGCACTGTTTATAATAGCCACAATCTGGAAAAAACCTGAGTGTCAGAGAATAGATGACTGGTTAAAGGAACTTTGTTACATCTACACAATGGAATACTATGCATCTGTGAGAAAAGATGAAGTCATGAATTTTGTATATAAGTGGATCAACATGGAAAGTATCATGCTACGTGAAATGAGTCAGAAAGAGACAGACAGACATAGATAGATTGTGTTCATCTGTGCACTATACAATAGCAGAATAGGAGACTAACATCCAAGAATGGTAGAAATAAGTACTAAGAGGTTTGTTCCACGACTTGAAAGCTGGCTTCACACAGTGGGGGAAAAGGCAGCTCAGGTAGAGAAGGGAACACCAAGTAAAGTGTGGTTGAAGGACCTGCTAGGGATGGGGGATACGTGCTGAAAGTAGACTATAGATTGAACATGATGGCCACTCAATACCTCTTTTACAAACCGCAACACCCAAAAGGAGAGAGTGAACAAAAGGAAATGCCCTGCCACAGAGGCGGAATAGGGTGGGAGAGGTGGGATGGGGGAAGGTGGGAGGGATACCGGGATCATTGGTGGTAGAGAATGGGCACTGGTGGAGGGATGGATACTCTAGCATTGTATGACTGAAACACAAGCACAGAAATATGTAAATCTGTAACTGTACCCTCACAGTGATTAACTAATAAAAAATAATAAATTTTTAAAAAGACATTTAAACAAAGGAAAGTAGCACATTTCAGTGCAGTGATGAGATTAGATCTCTTTTCACTTGTATTAATTTCTGAAGTTTTAGGGTTCCATGGTCTCTTTAAGAATATTATGTTTGCTGGCTTCTGGCAAAATTCCTTGGTAACAAAGGCTTCTCTAAACAGCTGCCTGATTTGGGACAACTGCTGACCATATTAGGAAAGAGCTGTTGTTCCTAATCTAAACAGACACTGGTCTCTTTCTCATGCAAATGATTACTTTTAACAGCACTTTGTGTCATAATTCAGCCAAAGATTGATTCTGATTATATGGGGTTGCTAGGAAACACCCTTCTCTGAATGTGGGTGAAAAGATACTTCTTCCAGTGCAGATTTTTCAGATTGATGGATATTAAATTTTAAGATATTTGAATTAAACATTTCCATAAAGCTAAAGATAAAAGGGGTTAGTTACTTAAAAAAGATATATTTATATAAAGAATTGCTGGCTTAACTTTTAATGTAAAATTTTGTATTTCAATATTGAAGACATGAAATTTTCTTTACATGGCAATACTTTTACCAAGCATCCACAAGCATGAGAGGATGTTAATTAGCATGTTGTTACAGTGTAAGGGATTTTAATAGCCTAACTGGAAGGGCGCCCACATGTCCCTGGAAAATTATAAGCAGCAATTCACCAGCTATAACTGATTACCAGATGGATAAGTATGGAGTTAATGTTATTTCTTCTGGGACCAGGAAGTCAAAATGAATATCTAATTAGGCTACTGAACAACTTTTAGGAACACAAAGCAAAAATAAATCACAGAGCAGTTTTAAGAACACTAGGAAGAACATAAAGTTCTCCTACTAATAAAGTAAAAAGTGAACAAAGCTTTGAAATTACTCTTAGGCAAACATACATTTATCTACTAAAACTATTTAAATAGACTTGATAAAATTTATTCAACTGTCATTTGATATTTTAAATTTATTTAAATTGGTGAAAAAGGCACATAGTTACAAACAAAGCAAAGACAGACTTATCTTCATAAGATCTAGAGCACTTGACAAAGTAGTAAGAATAATTTTTGTTTAAAAATTCTCTGGATTTTCTGTGGAAGATAAATATTAGTTTGAAATTTATGCTAGTAAATACCTGTTACTTGTTCTAGGGAGATAGGTAAATGAAATATCTATACTTAAGGATCACAAAATTTCCTGGACATTTTAGAGGCATCTGAACAATCAGGACAAAGAATCCTCTTATTTTGTAAAATAATTTTGGGAATTGTGTTTGTATGTGTATGTTTATAAAAATTGCAATGTTTAAGAAACTTATGTTAGATTCCTATATTTTAAATTTTAATTGTGCTTAAGGCTAGACATTAGACCATAAAAAAATGTGCTACCAATTTTAATTCATCTACTTGAAGAAGCTATTAAGAAATACAGTAAATATGTTTTATTTCCACACCTACATTTCATACATAACAGAGAATTTGAGGTGTATAGTACATATATGTAACAAAATAAATACTTTTTAAATAGGTAGTGATCTAAAAAAAGTACTTCTGTGATAATAAAGAAGACACGGTGAGGTTTTATTTATTTATTTAAACATTTTTTAAAAAATGGTCAGTTCATTTGGTTGAATGTCAATGCAGAATTGCAGTTAAGGGTTTTGATTCCAAGTTAATTAAAGATAGTTTAGATTAATTACCCAACATTTAAACTTATTATGCCTTTTGCAAAATACTTCTGTCTTGAATAATCAGTTCCATTATATGCAAGTTGGGTAATTAGGTTTCCCTTTTAGAACTCTCATAGGTTTTAATGAAAATTAAATATTTATAAATGTTTTTATCATATGAATAGTATGCAATAACTACTAATTAATACATTCTGGTTTATAAAAGCATCAACTAATCATATTGCTGTCTACAAAGCTGAGTATATTTGATTTCTGATAACATAATTTTTTAAGAGTATGATGTTTTTCAATCATGTCCTGGTACATTTAGCTCCATTAGTGTTTGAATTGGCAAGTTCTTCAAATTTTTACATATTAAGTTGCTTTTGCTGTGGGGAAAAAGAGCTAAGAAGTGAAAAATTTATTGTTTAAATCTCAAATTTGAGGGAAGAGAGGAACTGTGGCAACACAGCCACTTGTCTACATGTATGAATAGAATCAAGCAATTGTTTAGACTCCCTCTTGCTCCAGTGATTTCAGTTCAGCAGTGCTTTTCTCTTAAATTAATTTGTGAATTTGAAAATATCACCTATCAATGCTCATTCATATTATAAGTAAACAAATTTAAGACAAGAATTTTCACATTTATCAACTTATTTTTTGTGTATTTAGGATAAGTATAGGTAGAAAATAACTGAAAATCTTATAACTTGATGCTACTAATTAGCAGAATTTAGAAATGGTAATTAAAATGAAAAGATTTGAGCTTGCTCTAATTTTTCTGAATTTTCAGATTTCCAGTGCTTCCATAAAAATTGCAAGGGTGAAAAGGAATAAAATGTTGAAATGGACTTTACCAGTGAGAACGCCTATTCAGAACCAGTAATGACACATAATAGCTTCACAGTATTTTATAGTAATGCTGGAGTCACATTAATCATCCACACTAATTACAATACTTTCTTAAATGACTAATGATATTCATTGGTGTCTAAGAGGAAATGAAAAAAACATGAAAGAGGAGCATATCTGCCACTCACCAGAGCTTGATGAATACATTAGTTTTCCTCTCCAAGAAGATTCCAAAATGGAATAAGAGCTGCAGGATATTTATTTGCAGTCTATATTTGTGAAAGACGAAGGAAGATGGAATAGCAGAAAGCAGAAAAACACTCCAGATCATGGATAGGATTAAAGTTTCTGAGTGCAGAACAAGAAGGAAGTGAATTGGCCAGGAAGAGGTTCAGACAACGGTGCTGGTCAACCAGACTGAAGTGATGTTCCAAGAAAAATATACTTGTAAGAGGCTAGGATGTAGCCCGGTGTAAGAACACATACATGTATGAGCTTCTTGCTCCAGCACCAAAGGATAAAACAAGAAAGATATGTACTGGTGAGTTTGCTATGTATGGTCTGAATCTAAAGTTCTACCATGCTCAGTCAATATTTGAAATGTGGCCTAGCACATTGATATCTGGGGTTTGTCAGCTAATACAGTTCTCTTGGTACTTCAAGCACTTGACAAATTACTGTACATAAGTTTTCTTCAGATGCTCACAAACTTAAGCCCAGATTACTAATAATTAACCAATAGTCAGACCTTCATACATCTTGGCTTTTAAAGGAAAGCGTAGCATCTATTGCTCCATGGGTGATTATTTTTTCAGTGGCTCAAATGAAATCTCTCAAGTATGTGTAGCTATTTATCTAGATAGATATTTTAAAAATATTTTGTTCTCTCAATCTTTAGGTTTTAGTTTCATTTTGTGGAATGTTGTATTTGCTTTAATGTCCAGATTTTTGGTTTGGTGTAATTCTAGTGGTTTATTTTTCTTCTGCTTTTTATACTTCAGATTTCAAATCAAAAAATTTGCCAAAACCAATTTCAAAGAATAGGTTGATTAACAGCCAAAATGTTTAGAAAGTAATACAACTCAGTAGGAAAATATCCAGGTACTTTCTAAGGAAATACACCAATTGTGAATGGACAATGAGGAGCTTTAAAGATACTATAGCATCCTAAACTGCTTGCTTTGCAAGCAACACATCAGTGTTTGATCTCTAGCATGCATATGTTTCCCTGAGCACAGCCAGAAGTTGTATCTGAGCACAGGACAAGGCATAAGACTACACACAACCAGCTGTAGCCCAGTCACCAGTCAATCCTCACTTTAAATAATGAATTTGCCTTATGCACCGTTGACCATGGTTTGATCCATGTACCGCAGTATGGATTGAAAGCAAAACAAAACAAAGAGGGCAATCAAGCTAAATAAATAGACATATTTCTAAAGAAGATCCTCATATGGCCAGCAAGTACAGGTAAAAATGCACATTAAGGAAATGCAAATCAAAACACAATGTAATATTTTATAGATTTTGCAGCTAAAATAGCTATTGTTGAGCCAGATTGATAGTCAGCAGGTAGGGTACTTGCCTTGCACTTGGCCCACTTGGACTTGGTCCTCAGTATACCATATGGTCCCCCAAGTTCCACCTGGAGTTATCCCTGAGCACTGAGCCAGGAGCAAGACTTGAACACCACCAGGTGTGATCCCTCAAAAAAACTAAACCAAAAAAGTAGCTGTCATCAAAAAAGATAAAAAAGAAGTGATGGTGAAGCTGTTAAAAAAAAAAGCCCGCTATGATTCTGGTGGGAATGTAAATTGGTACATCACTATGCAAAAAGATGGTCGTTTCCCAAAATATTAAACATAGTGCTATTATGGGATCCAGCAACTCTATTTCCGACTATATATGCAAAGAAATAAAGTCTGTCTCCAAGATATATCACTGTAACACATCATCTATAGCAAGTCAGCATTGTTTGTAATGATCAAGATATGGATACAACCTAAGTGGTCAGAGGTCTATAATAGATACAGAAAATGACTCATAAATTTGAATTCATCCTAGGCTCCCCTAAGGCACCACCAGAAGTGATACATGAGTACTGCCAGGAGTTTGCCCTAAGCCACTGTCTGATATTCCCTCTACCCTAAACTAAAACAAATTACACTAAAAATATTGTGTTTGTCATTTTTCTTTCTGTTTTATATTATAACAAATACATATATGTGTGTATGTATGTGTGTGTATTTATGTATAAAACATATATGAGATTTTTTCTAAATTTGTCAAATATTTCTTTCTATATGTGATGAAATCCATTGGGTATATTCCCACGTGATACTTTAAAATATATCCCTTAATATACCTTGAGGATCTTTCTCTCTTCTCTCTTCCTCCTTCCCTCCCCTTTTTTGGCTACCCTTGCTTGGCTGTTCTTTGGGCTTATTCTGGGCTCTGGGCTCTGTAGTCCAGGAACACTTGTAGTACTCAGAGGATCAGGGGTTGAACCTGGGTTGGCCATGTGCCAAGTCAATCGTTTCACCCTCTCTATTCTATTTTCAGCCCACGTAAAAGTTTCTGAGGCAAAAAACAGCTACATTGGGTTGGAAGTAAGTAACATAATTGGTATTGGTAAGGCAGTTGCCTTGCCTGTAGCTAACCTGGGTTCCATCCCCAGCACTCTATTTGATCCCTCAAGCACAGATAGGAGTGTTCCTTGAGCATAGTCAGGAGTAAGCCCTGAGAACAACCCGGTGTGACTCACTACCTCCAAAATTGCTTACTTTGCAAGCCGGCCATAGCACGGAGTATGATCTATACAGCTCTACTGCACAAATTGATACTGTAAAAGAGTGTAAGCTCTTTAAGCCACCAGTTAGGTGTCTGGGAGCAGCACAACTAATTTGTACAACAATTATGACCAGGAGTGTGACCCTTGAAAACATATGAATATCACAGTGAATCCTGGTGAGAACCAAAACTAAAAAAAGTGACCCCTAATGAGCACTTGTGCAAGAACTACCAACAAAAAATTGTGCAGCACTCAAGGTTTAAGGCTTTCAGTTGTAATGAAGATGTGGGTCAGAAACATAAAATATATTCCTTAATTAGCTCAGCTATAAATTTATATTAATGACCTTTAGAGTTTTTGATTGATGGATAGAGACATTCGTTGATTTATTGGTTGTTGTATTCATAAGCACAGCGGGTAGGATGTTTGCCAGGTTGATTCCTTTGTCCCTCTTGGAGAGCCTGGCAAGCTACTAAGAGTATCCTGCCTGCACAGCAGAGCCTGGCAAGCTACCCGTGGCATATTCGATATGCCAAGAACAGTAACAAGTCTCACAATGGAGACATTACTGGTGCCCACTCGAGCAAATCAAATCAATGAACAACAGAACAGTGTTACAGTATTCAGTGTTCTATGGATATAATCTTAGGCTATTGAACAAGGACTTATCTTCAGAGACCTCAGTGGGTATTCAATAGTAAAACCAACAAATTGCTCACAATATAGGATAGTTAAATAATAAAAATAGTAAGTAGTAAAAATAATAAATTTCTAATTACTATCAATATAGTATGCTTAAAATTCAATTATGAAAAGCTTTGTAAGCTTTGCTTGCTTAATTAAAAATATGAAAAACAATTTACATGATAATATTTAAAAATGTAAGAAAGGCAGTAAATTATGTTACCCAAGAAGACTTACAGAAGAAAGTGACAACTAAAATGAATATTTAACTGAGGTTTAATCAGGCAAAGGTAGACAGATTCAGAGTTATTTTAAGCAGAACAAGTTATGAGAGTGTCTAATTCCAAGAAAAATTAAGAAATATCACTGTTTATTTACTGGGAAAGTATTTAGAATTCCTTATATTCTATTTAAATTATTATTATGTACATAATTAAATAATCACCACATAAAATATATAAGAAAAAACGTACAGGTGTCCTTTTATTCAAATTCTTTATAGTTCATGTGTGATTTTGTTAAAATGGCGAAAATGACAATAGTTGGACTGGAATTCTCTGTAAAACTCCATTGGAATGTAATAGTATAACCTGCATTTTCCTATCAGTCATACTTACCAGATCACTTAGTGTTTCTGAGCTTGCGTCCCTTCTGTGTATCTCAGTGTTAATAAGAAAACTGAAAGTTCACCTTACCCGAGGTGTTTTGTGAGTGTTTGTTTTCATGTAGGTAAATATTGAGATTCTTGTAATGTAGGCAAATGTCCCAGTTTTATAATATTGAGAATACATAAAATATAGAATCAAGAAGAAAATTTGGCATCTCTAAAATTATCAAAGAAAGCCATGCATTACTTGGAGCGCACTATTTGGACTCTGAATTTTCAAACTTGATTTATTTAAAATTCAAATGTATCTAGGAATGTGTATTTATCTTGAAATCTTAGATAGATAGAAGGTAGTGGTAAAGAAAGGGAAGGGATAATGCAGTCATGTATCAAAAGACTTGAAAAATTAGTGTTGGTGGAGATTCAGTGAAAAAGAAGACATCCTTTGCTGTAGGACTGTTGTCTAGTTAAGTTTCTATGCAAAGCAGAATAATAATCTCTCAGAAAAACTAATTAAAAATTAGCTACACATTCACTTGCAAAATTCAGAAAACAAATATAAGAATAAATAAAATTATTGAATTACAAAGATAATCAGGTGTTACTTATTTTAATGCAATTTCTAATAAAAATATATAAAATGTAGCAAAAATATAATTATGCTATGCATAATATGTAAATTGAATTTTTGACTCAATAGTATATAAATTTTTTGTCAAAAAAGATGTATTCATCAGATGTTTTATAGCCTGCATTTTGTTCAGTTGTCTTCAATAAAATAGGATATTTGATTAAAATTACATCTTTATTCCTATAGAATCAACATAAATAAGATAATAGAAAAATCTATGTAGGCACAGTGTATTTTTTAATTGTTCACTTAGAATAGATTCTTTTGAATTTTTTTGTTAACATATAAATATTTTCTATAATATCTTACATGTTTATATTTTAAGAAATAGCATGTGGTAATTTATCTTCTCAAACTGGTAAGCATTCTGTGTTGTGATATCTCTGACAGTTTCATATGGACGAATTGTGTTTTGTTCTCATAATTTTACATTACTTATCAAGCTTGTTTGCCACACTTTGGCCATTTGTAGTTATTCTTATACTTGTTCTTCTTTGACAGAAAATTTTCTTCCACAACATTACCTAATTCTCTTTTTTTAGTTGGCCTTCCTTAAAATAAATCCTAAAAACCTAGTATCTGTTTCCCAAATATCCCATGAAGAATCTATGCACCCCCTAAGCATGTGCTTTCATTTCATTTGTTCCTTACTTGTTTCTCTGCTGCAGTAGACATACTTGAGCTGTACTGTCTCTGGTTTTCAGGGTATCTGATGGCTAAGGCAGATGCTTATAGGAGCATCATTGTTATTGAAGTCGTCTCTTGCTGTGGTTGGACATTACTCCTGGCTACATAATTTCTGATTAAATGGCAGTAGAAGTTGATTACTTAGTCCCTCCTGGAAATTATATGAATTTACCAGTACTCTAATTTATATTTGTGATAGAGTACTGACAAATTCATATAATTTCCAAAATGTACTCTGTTTAAACTATTTAAAAACTCTGAACTGTATAATTTCTATGTTCATTAAGCATTTTATGTCTCCTGAGGTTCATATGTACTCTTAATTTTCCTTTTTTACCCTGTGTTATGGATTAGACACAAGGCATCATATAGACGCAAGTGCTTTACTGCTGAACTATATCATTGGCCCAATATTATTAATTGCTGATAGTACTTCACATATTCAAATGTCTTTACTTTCTCTATCTTACATATTAGGTATTTTGTCAGTGTGTTATATATGTTTCGATTTTTATAGTCTAAAACTTTACTTTTATTCCATTTAATTCATTTGCTTGTTTCTCTGTGAACCACACTTGCTTATTGTCTTTCTTTTTGTGACTTATTTCATTACTTATTTCATTGCAAGAATGCAATTTATTGTAAATAATAATATTTTATTTTTTTTTACAGCTGAATAATATTCCACTGTACCCTGTATAGTGGTACCACGTATATGTACCACATATTCTTTACCTAGTCACTCACTTAGGGGACTTGGATTATAATTAATTTTTGTTACTGTTAGTAATGGTGTTATGGCAATATAGAGAGTGTAAACAACTTTTTAGTTGAGCTTGTATTTTTCTATTCTTGGATTAATTGAATAAATTTGTCCAATCACTGAACAAGCAAAATGTTCCATTTTTGTATGTCTTTTACCCCCTATTTTTAATAGTGGTTTATAGTTTTATTTGTGCATTTTAAACACTTCAATTGTTAATTTCCAATTACTTGAGGGAGATTTATTTTAAGTAGAATAAATATGGTTTATTTTCTACCTAGGACTGGAGTGATAGCACAGCGGGTAGGACATTTGTCTTGCACGTGGCCGACCCGAGTTTGATTCCTCTGTTCCTCTTGAAGAGCCCAGCAGGCTACCAGGAGTATCCTGCCCGCACGGCAGAGCCTGGCAAACTACTCGTGGCATCTTCAATATGCCAAAAACAATAACAAGAAGTCTCATAATGCAGACATTACTGGTGCCTACTTGAGAAAATTGATGAACAATGGAATGACAGTGTTACAGTGCTCTTTTCTATCTACTGCAACACATTTCTCAGTATTGGTCTTGCAACCTTCCACTTTACTGCAAAGGTTCATTGTTTCTAGAATTTTTTATAAAGACTCTTTTGGTATCCAAAAGGTGAGAGAGAGAAAAAGGGAATGCCCTGCCACAGAGGCAGGGTGGGGTGGAGGAGGATGAGGTGGGGGTGGCGAGAAGGATGCTGGGACCATTGGTGGTAGAAAATGGACACTGGTAGAGGGATGGACACTCAACCATTGTATGACTGAAATGCAAGCACAGAAGTTTGTAAGTCGGTAACTGTACCTCACGGTGAAACACTAATAATTTTTTTAAAAGAGCTTTTTGTTATCTATATATAATAGCACACTATCAGCTAATAGTGATAGGTTACTTCTTTTCAAGTTTGAATCCTTTTAATATTTCTTGCCATGTTAAGGACTTCCAATACTATGTTAAATAATAATGGTGAGAGTAGGAATTCTTCTCTTGTTACTGATCTTAGAAAGGAGATTTTAAAGTTTCTTTCTGTTGAATATGATGTTAGCTGTGTGGCTGTGATAGGTGATATTTACTAAACTTTTTTCTATCCTAATTTTTTTGGAAAATTTTTATCATAATAGATATTTTATTGAACATTCTATTGAAAGATCTACATCTATTAAAAGATCATATGAATTTTCCTTTCGTTTTGTCTATGTGTTATATCATATTAAATGACTTGTGTATAATGTTAGTATTCTTTAATACTTGTGATAAATCACATTTTATGATAACTAATCATTTCAATATATTGTTGAATTCAGTGCAGCCCTAAGAATTTTGGAGATTTTGTCCAGCTACCTGAATTCAACAGGATTTTTGGTCTGTAATTTTATTAATAGTGATATCTCTGATTTTGATTTGATGGTAATATTGGGCTTAAGTGCTCGAGAGAATTCCCATTCCTCTTGCATTCTGAAAGAACCTGACAAGGATAGAAAGTAGGTGCTCTTTGAAGTGAAATAACACTTTCCCTTCAAAGATACATGGCATATGAAAAAGTGTTCATTGTCACTAGTGATTAGAAGATTGTAAATAAAAACAATATTGAGATATCATCTCACATCAGTGAGAACAGCACATAACCAAAATCTGAAAACAGCAAGCACTGGTATGATTGTGGGTGTCAGGAATCCTTTCCTGTTGGGAATAAATGTTATCTTTTCTTTTCAGCCTATATGAAAATCAAATGGGTCTCTCAAAAAATAGAAATAAAACTCCCATATGACCTACCAATACTACTTATTGGCATCACTGTATCACTGTCATCCTATTTCTCATCGATTTGTTCGAGCAGGCACCAGTAACGTCTCCATTGTGAGACTTGTTACTGCTTTTGGCATATCGAATACGCCATGGGTAGCTTGCCAGGATCTGCCGTGCATGTGAGATACTCTCTGTAGCTTGCCAGGCTCTCCAAGAGGGACGGAGGAATTGAACCTGGGTCTGCCACATGCAAGGAAAACTCCTTACCTGCTGTCCATCACTCCGTATATCACAAAAAACACAAAAACATTACTTCAAAAGTATATATGTACATCTATGTTTATTTCAGTGTTTAGTAGAGTAACCAAGATATGGAAGTAACACAAATACTCAACTATAGATGAATGGACAAGAAGATACACACACAAACACACACACACACATATATATTTATTTATTCTTTTTGGGAGAAGGTTTTGATTACTGTTACTATTTCTATGCTAGTAGTTGGTTTGCTCACATGCTCTGTTTCCTTTTGCTTCTATCTTAAGATATTAAATGAATAAAAAAATCAAACATTTTATATCCCATTTTCTGGCATTAAGTTGCTCATGGTATTCTTGGATATTCTTTTGTATTTTTGTGGTAGTTGTTATCACTTCTTTGCCTTTCCTTCTGATCTGAGTTAGGTGTTTCTCTTTCTTTCTCTTTGTATGTTAGCTAAAGGTTTTTTGTCAATTTTCTTGATTCTTCAGGGGGAAAAAAAAACTCTTAATTTTATCAGCCTTTTGTATTTTTCTTTGGTTTCTATATTATTTTAATTCCACTCTGATTTTGCTAATTTCCTTTTGTTGGGTTTCCTTTATTGTTCTTTTTCTAGCTTCTTGAGATGTGAAGTTTGGTTATTCATGTGGGCCTTTTCTTATTTCCTGGTGAATACTTGCATATTTATGAACTTTTAGAATAGCTATTTCTGAGTCTCATATGTTCTTGTAAGTCATGTCTTCATTCTCATCTCTTTCCAGGAATCTTTTTATTTCTTCTTTGAATATTTCTGTTTCATACCCTGGTTGTTCAATATTTTATTCCGAGTATTATGAGTTCCCTCAACCTTCTATCTGTGGTTTATTTGTACTTTCAAAGCATCAGGATACATTTTGATTTCTATAGTCTTGATTTTATGAATTTCAGGTGTGTGCCCCAACATATGGTCTATCCTGAAAAATGTCAAAGGTGTTCTGGAGAAGAATGATTTCTTAACTTTTTGTGATGAGAGGAAGGAGTTAAACTATCTTACTATTATGTTGCTATCAAAATCTTTCCTAATTCTTTATATGCAGAATGCCCAAATTCAATCCTTGAACACTATGTTCCCCTGAATACTATCAGTTCTGCCCCCCAAAAAGAAAAAAATATTACATTTTCTTATATATGTGTGAGAAGTTGCCTTATGTATTTTGATAGATAGTAAGCTGTTACATTATATATCTGAATCTTTTTCGTTCGTGCATGTGTTAATGAGTATAAAAGTCTTCTTGAATTATAAATCTCTTGATCACTGTATATTGTATATCTCTGTTATTTATAACCATTTTCATTTTGAAGTGTCTTTTGTATGATGTAAATACAAAAGGCACATCCCAGCCTCTTGCTGGATACTGTTTTTATGTATGGTTACTTTCCATTTAAACCTATTTATTATTACAAATAGGGTGTATCTGTTATAAGTAGCACAAGGTTAAGTTTAGTTTTCACATCCTTTCAATGATTTTGTTCTTTCTCATGAACGAGCTTAGGGCATTCTTATAAGCTAGATTATTGCAGTGAAGTATTTTTGTATATATTTTTACCTGGGATTTGAGGATTTGAGTTTTTATTCTCATTTTCTTGGACATCAGTTATTTTCTTTCACTGTACTTTAATAGCTTCTTGATCATGTCCTCTTAAGATTGCCTTAAATGTTTGCCTTAAGATTGCCATTGCTTTCCTCTGAAGAGCTAAGTGTGATCCCCCCTCAAGTTCAAAACAAGTGAGTTTCATGTTCACTGCATTAGAATCCATTATTTCCTTCTTTATTACCCAAATTAATGTTTTCAATATCTTATTCCCTTCAAGAAAGTTTTCTGAGACTAGTGCTTCTTAAAAAACAAACAAGAAACAAAAAAAAACATGAATTTAAGGCCCAGAACTTCTTTAATGTTTTTTCTAAAGGTCTTTATCATTCATTATAATTTAAATGGCAATCAAGCAGTATAGAATATTCTTATCAAAATGTTTATTTCATCCAATGTACCTGCAGTATCGGATCATTCATTCTGAGCTGTAGAGAGACATGATAGACCTGCTATGAGCCTTATGGAAATTCCTGTATATTTTTCCATCTTGCTAGCTTCAGGATTCTATCTCTATCTGTGATTTTTGTCATTTTAATTACAGTGTATCTTGAAATTATTCTACTTGATTTTATTTTGCTTGGAACTCTTTGAGTGCCTTGAATCTGGCATATGACTCAATCCTTGTACTAGGGAATTTCTCTGCTATAGTTTCTTCAATCAATAATTCTCTCCTTATCTTTAGGATTTTTATAATTCAGATGTTATTTCTCTTGAAATTGTCCTATAGTCTCTGGTGTTTGTAATTTAATATTTTTCTGCTTTCTGTACCTTTTTGATGGTTTCATGTTTATAACTCACAAGAACATGGATTTAGTCCTTAGCTTCTGTTTCTCTGTCTTTATGCCTCTTATATTTTTCCTTTTCATATACAATGCTCTAGTAACTTTTAGTGTGATTTTCCCATACTCTCCCATATTTTTAATTTCTTTGTTGAACTTTTTTCTCTGTAGGCTCCATTATAAACTGAACAACCCTACCACTATCACTTTGAAATCTTCATATGAGAGTTAGAAAACCCTCGGGTGCCTAGGTTTTATCCTGGCTTTTGTTTTTGTTCATTGATTTGTGTTCTTTCATTTCTTCATTATAACTAATGTTCTGTGAGGACTGGGGTAATCATCAGGTAGTGTGTAGAGTTGGATGGCTAACTATGGTTCATATTCACTAATTCTACTAAGGGATTGTGCTGCCAGGTTTGTGCGCTTTGTATCACACTGAGTCTGCAGTACAGACCTGCACTGTCTAGAGATGTTCCCACTTCCCCGTATGTCACAGTTTGGGTAATCACACACAATAGACCCAGAATTCTTTGGAACAAATATACTCTCTGAATCTGGGTGAATGTCTGCATTTATAAGATATTCCATGGGGCAAGGGAATGGCTGTTGTCTTCTGCTGGAACAGACAATTGTCTGTCTGCCATGTAGGTCTGGAAAGTTTTCAGGTTGCCTCTTTGTGAGGGACCTTTTATATGTGTCTTGCTGAAAGTGCTGGCTTGAAATCTCACAAGGCCCAGTTCCAGCCTTGTGAGAGTGGAGATTTATAGGTCTGTCGGTAGAATTTCAGTCCACCATTTCTTCCCCCTATGCCCGGGCTTCATGCACGCAGCAATGATCTGCCATCTCACTCACCTCTCTGGGGGGCCACTGAAGAGCTAGTCCCTTATCTATTCCTATGTTCCTCCCATGGAGACTCTACCACTGATTCGCTTTGTGTGGCTGCATGTGCAAATCTGTGATAACTCCAACAGGTCATTGCAGTTTGGACCCAGTGCAATCTCACAGGACTCTCTTCTTCAGTATCTTGGCCTTGCCTCTAAGAAAAGAGTTTTTTTTGTTATACAAACTGATTCTTTAAAAATGCTTATTCTTGGTTTTTGTCATGCAAACTGATTCTTGAAATGCTTAATTTTATAATAAAATATATATATACAGTGTTTTGTAAAATAATCATATGCATACATTATGTGAAGTTTAAGTATTTAATGAAATTATTACTACTAAGGTATTGCGTAAGAAATGTTAAATTGAATATGGAATAGAAATTTGTTTTGTTTGGGGGTTACACCCAGTGTTTCTCAGGGGTTAGTCCAAGCTCCGCACTCAAGTGTCACTTATGACACTGCTCATGGGACCATATGGGATGCCAAGGATCCAACCCAGTTTGGCTGCATGCAATGCAAGCACCTTATTCACTGGACTCCAGCCCCAAACATGATAGTTTGTAACTATCTCACAGTGATTCAATAAAATAATAATAAAAAAGAAATGTAGTTATTCATACCTATTGTATCTTTTTGAAATTGTATAATTTCTAGCAAGATAATGAGATATTGATAAGAAAGGACATAACATATTTATCATAAAATAGCATTTTGGAATAAACAACCTGTAATTCTAATTTTGAAGCTAAAAATTTCTGAGATAGTATCTATACATATATGGTATTTACACATATATAAGTAAACCATCCTTTATTACGAAAGGATAAAAGTGGAAGTAGTATTTTTGACATCTTTCTGTCATGCTCCAATTAAAATTTTGTATTATATTGACAAAAACGTATTAACTTTGAGACTAAAATTTATTAATTTTTTTAATTTGTTGCTTTTTCTCTTTATTTTCAAATGGTCTTCCCTGAAAGGAAGACTGTTTTTAGAAAGTAAATTGCATTTGGCTGTGATTTAAAAATGTAATGGAAATGATTTAAATTGAGAATAGACATACTCAATTATCATAATTTTAAAAAATTATTGATTTCTCGTTCGAGTGGTAGTCAAACAGTAAACTCCAACTTCTGTGATGCTGTCTTTAATGTCTTTTATGCCTTTTAATGTTTGGTTTTAACTGATCATATTTCTTTTTGTTTAGATTCATTTGGTAATTTTTTATTTCAATTTTATAATGTAAATCTTTACAATTTCTTTAAAGAAAGCACTGGAGTAAATTATTATTGTTCTTACGACAGCACAGTTTTAGAGACACTGCTCTTTCTAAAGTTGTTTTGGCTGCTATAATTGTACACTGTAAAAGAACTGCTAGAATGTGTGTTTGATCCATTGTTTTATGTTGCACAGTGATCAACTGCCTGTGCAACTTTGCTCAGCAGTTATTATTTTCATGGAAATTTCTTTCTTGGTTATTCTTAGGTATGCTGTATTTCCTCTGTGTCTCCCCATTCATACTTGTAGGCATCTTAAGAGTTTAATAAATTAAATACCAACACGAACCTTAGCTGCTGAAAACATTAATATACCAACACTCACAATCAAGGCCATATCTGTAAACCTGTATTAGGAAACGCTGATTGCAAGGAACTTAATGGAAGTGTCCTACTTTCTAGAGTCATTTGTTTTGATGAGAGCTTGAGTGTAAATTCTGTGCAAAACACAGACAGCTATTATGCAGTTAATTATGCACAAAGTAAACATGTACAACTGCAAACAGCAAAATGCCACCTAATAATGGATAACTCCAGATTTATGGTATGCATGCCCAATCTGTAAAGGCTTCTACTCATGAATCTAAAATGAATGGAACATTACCTAAATGATCCAGAATGAAGGATTTAATACATTGCTCTACCCTTATTGCTACTTATTTTTTGTCAGCAGATTTTTCATTTTGCCTTAATTTATTGTACATAAACACTATGCAAATGTTTGGGTCATATTTAAAAACATATGGCTTATGCGTATGATTACTGGTTAGACATTTTATTACAAATTACTTGTTAAGCAAATCACTTTCTTAATTATATGGGTCAACATATAATCACTATGCCCACATGTACTTATTATATAAAGCTCTATTAAGTAAACATAATATGCATAATTTTGGGAATATGCTTAAATATTTTCCAACATGTATGTCAGGCTTGTCCCCTGATTATTTTCATGAATGCAAATGTCATTTCTTTTACAGCACTGTAGCACCATTGTTCATCAATTTGCTTGAGTGGGCACCAGTAACGTCTCCATTGTGAAACTTCATGCTATTGTTTTTGACATATTGAATGCGCCATGGGTAGCTTGCCAGACTTAGCCCTGTGAGTAGGATACTCTTTGTAGCTTGCTGGGCTTTCCAAGAGGGACAGAGGAATTGAACCTGGGTCAGCCACTTGCAAAGCAAATGCCCTACCCGCTGTGCTATCATTCCAGTTTATTTATACTACATTTCAAATGACCATCATTTAAAAATTTTATATCAAATAAAATTCACCTTTATAGTTTCATTATAATATTCCCTAAATATGACTAAAATATAATAATAACATAGAACATACCATTAATTGACATATTTTATATGTACATATCTTTGTTTGCTTCTAGAAGTTAATATGCTAGATGTTAATATGCTTCTAGGAGTAAATATGGTTTTTAATGACAAGAATTTAAAAATAAACTAAATAAATGAGGCAGGGTTAAGAGAAACTGAGGTGGGGGAAAAATTGCAGAATTCACAAGTGCGTACTGAGAGTCATGAGAGTCTACCATATTAAAGAATATACTGGAGTGATAAGGTAAATGATATAATATTGGCAGCACCATCCACTGCTTAAAATAATACATGTATTCATTGTTCTAAAAGAAATGAAAAATGTATGTTGTGTATCTTTTCATAAAATAAAACGTTATATTCATTAGATGGTTTAAGACCTTGGTTCTTCAATTGGAACATATGTGCATTTTACTGTGTTGAGAATGTGGGAGGTTATGTTTATGGTGGTTGAGAACGTGGAGAAAAACTATATATTTCCACCTCATCTTCTTATGCACTTAAAGCTGCACATAGGGATTTATTCAATCAAAAAGTTCCAAGTAGTATTATCACAAATAATTCTAATGACAGGGTAGAGGGTGATTCATATTCACACCTTCAATGTAAATGAATCGAGTTAATGCTGTCTCCTAGGGGTTATAGTCTGAACAACAGAGTTTTACTATGCAGAGTGCCCTGTTTAAACTGCTTTTATAAATCTAGAAGTATTTCAGATTCTTAATCACTCTATATCACAGATGATTGTGAAGAATCTATATGTGTGCTGTCACTTTGAGTCACTCATATAGGCCATATTAATTATTAATAGAAGAATTAGCTCATTTTCCTTATGAGCACACATGGGTAAGGCATACTTTTATAGAGAGAGATAAAATTTTAAATAATTAAACAGGTGAGGATGATGGGGCAGGGATACTTTGGGTTATGGGCCTAGATTGCCTTACTTGCATTGCGCACATTCTTTTGTATCAGGACACTTATGGGATCACTACATGTTGAGCGCTTCATTTGCTTTGAGAAAAATGTCAGATACTTGAATATTTTAGCTTAAACAGATTTTCTAGATTGTATTTCTACATTATCTTACAAAACTTTATAAAAATACAGGTAATAGATCTATGTTCTTATTTAAATTATTTTTGTTTTTTGTTATGAAACACAAATAGTACACAGGAGTTCAAAACACAAAATCAATTACAATATTTGTACAATTTCAATTTCTATGCAAAACATATGGCTTTTCTCCTTTTCTTTGCATGGATAATTATTCCCTTGCTATTCCCCATTGTTAATATTGTCAGCTTTCCCTTCATAGGATTTTATTTTGTGGGATGAAAGGGGATGTAATGTTATTATACACTCAAATATTTTATTCTGGCTTGATTGTACTGCAAATCTGCTTATTTTAAAAATCAATAGCTATTTTCAAAAATGTGTGTGGTCAAAAAGAATGAAATACATTAGAAATGTGCCATAGCCTAAAGGCAAAGATAACCACAAAATCTTATACTGAATTCATTTAAAAAGAATTCATTATTCACTGGGATTATGGAATTTGAAGTATAAAAAAGAATGAAGCAAAAGGTGGATTAGTAGGTACAAAATACAAATTGTAAAGATTTTTTTGAGAAGGAATTTATTGGAATTTTTTAACTTGCTCATAATTTTATCAATCCACATCAAATAGCCCTGGTTCTAATCCCTGGCACCATATATGGTCCTTTGACCCTGCCTGGAGTAAACTTTGAACCAAAAGCAAGCCATGAGTACCATAAGGTATGGCACAAAAGTCACTAAACAAAACAAACAAATATTCTCTAGTAAATTTGTTCATTTGTAATTTTGAACATTCTTAAAATAAAATCCTCAATAATGTCTGATAAAAGAATATTGCAGGACTGGAGTGGTAGTACAGTGGGTAGGGCGTTTTCCTTGCATGTGGTCGACCCGGGTTGATTCCTCCATTCCTCTTGGAGAGCCGGGCAAGCTACAGAGAGTATCTCACCCACACAGCAGAGCCTGGCAATCTACCCTTGGCGTATTCAATATGCCAAAAACAGTAACAACAAGTCTCACAATGGAGACGTTACTGGTGCCTGCTTGAGCAAATTCATGAACAACGGGACAACAGTACAACAGTGCTATTATAAGAATATTGCCCTAAAATGTGCACCTATGTTTTTTCCTTAGCTGTTACGTTGGTCAATCAGTATAAAAATTCACATTTTAAAGTTATTTTATGAATAATGTTAAATAAATTTTTAGGATTCTAAAATCTCAGGGCTGGGATGAATGGTGCCTGCTTGAGTAAATCGACAGTGTAAATGACAGTGATACAGTGATATAACAAATATAGACATACTATTTTTTTGCAGTTTATATTTTATTTTAAGTTTTTAGTGGATAGGGCATTTGCCTAGCATGCAGCCAACACGGGTTCGATTCCTCTGCCCCTCTCAGAGAGCCCGGGAATCTACTGAGAGTATCCTGCACACACAGCAGAGCTTCACAAGCTCCCCGTGGTGTATTTGATATGCCAAAAAAAGTAACAACAAGTCTCACAGTGGAAAAGTTACTGGTGCCCACTCAAGCAAATCGATGAACAATGGGATGACAGTGACAGTGACAATGACAATTTGACAATCAGAAAATATTTTTCTTAGTGACTTTATTTCCTAAGTTCAATAGATGAAAATTTCTGTATATAGTTTTACAAAGCATTCTAAATCACTTATCATCCTGTTGCTCATCAATTTGCTCGAGTGGGCGCCAAAAATGTCTCCATTCATCCCTGTCGTGTGCTACCCACAATGTGTGAACATAATAATGGTGTCTGTTCACTCCAAGAACACAAAAAACCTCAAACCGTTCGTTCATGGTTTTGATGAAGAAGTCTGACTATCTCGTAGGTGGGCCGCCATGAGGTCTTTTGACGTCCCTTGGAATCCAGTCGGTAACAGCTCTAGTTTAGCGGTCGTCTTTAAATCACATTGTGTGTCTGGCCCATCTGATTTTCTACGCCTTGGCAAATGAGACAGCATCCCTGATTCTCAATGGTTGACAGAATTTGGAAATCCAGATTCCTTCTTTCACTTGAGTGAAACGTGATACTCCAAGTACAGCTCTTTCGATTCCTCTTTGGGAGACCCCAATAGCGTTCTTATCCTGTTTTCATAAGGCCCAGGTCTCTGAGACCTATGTTAGTGCAGGAAGAACAATGGAGTCGAAAAGATGTGCCTGGAGCTGGAGGTTCTTTCTCCTCTTAACTTCTTCAATGCTCTTGAAGGTGTTCCACTTCACTCTCTTCCTCCTGTGTGGCTCAGGTCCCAGGTTGTTTGTCATCTTATACATGACATCACTATAAATATTATATATAAATTTTCTATAACACTTTATATAAATATAATGGAAAATAATTTGTTTTAGTGTAAAATCCTTGTTTTATACTAAGCATTTATAAAGAACATTTTATTTTGTTTTCTCACAGAAAATTTCACCTTCCATTTAATATTATACCTTTTTATATTTTTAAGCAAGTTATCATTTGAAAGTCACCCAAAATATAATGAAGTAACTATTTTTTTATTTTTGGCCACACCTAGCAGTGCTCAAGACTTACTCCTAGCTCTGTGCTCAGGGCTCTCTTTTGACGATGCTCAGGGGACCATATGGGGTACCAGGGATTGAATGCAGGTTGGCCACATGCAAGACAAGCACCCTGCCAGTTTTACTGACTCTGGTCCCTAAATATTTATAATTCAAAATTCTTACTCTACCAAAATCAATAGAAATGCATTTTGAGAATATTTTTAAAGTGGGGGACTACACTTGGTAGTCATCAGGGGCTATTCCTGACTCTGTGTTTATGGGTCACTACTTTCGGTGCTTGGAGGGCCGTATGTGGTGCTGGGGATTAAACCAGAGCAGATCACAAGCTAAGAAAGTGCCTCAGCACCTCTGGCATTTCTCCGGTCCTAAGGAAAGATTATTAAAATTCCTATGGGCAAAGGAAAATAACACAAATAGTAAACCAGAAAGTTACTAGTAGAATTGACTTCCAAAGAAAGAATAGAAAATATATGAAGAAATAAATTATTGATAAGATAAGCAAAACAAAAGCTATTAGTATAGAGTATATAAAAACTGAATGCTAATAATTTCAGTTAGAAAATCAACTGCAGACTGGGCTAGTCTCTCCTACCATAAGAGAGAGAGAGAGAGACAGAGACAGAGACAGAGAGGGAGAGAGAGGAAGAGAGAGGCAGAGAGAGGGAGAGAGCTAATATTAGCCCACTCATACTTCTCTCATCCAGAAATACTCCCAAAAGCATGTAAGAAATACCCCAGAAACCAATAAAGTTATTGTTATTTAGCCAGATATTGTAAAGGTGAAATCACATAATTACTCAAATCAACTAGAAATCAGGCCTCCACATTTAGTTTCCATAAAGTACCAAGAACATGAAAAATTAAAGAATTCAGCTGCAATTATAGATGGACATAGAATGTCCAAAAATGCATCAGAAATTCCTATGCTGCCCAAGGATGACTTCAGACTAACAATCCTCTTAATGTACACTGAACTGAGAAAATCGTTGGAAGAGAAATTAAGTAAACTTGAACAAAGTATGATGAAAAAAAACAAAGGATTCATTCAAACATATACGAAGGATCAAAAGAACACAATAGCATATTTCAACAGCAGAATAAGGAAATGAAGCTAAAAATCAAATAAGTGACCTCAACAACAAGGCAAATTACATCATCAAGAAATAATATTTTTAACAAGTTTAATTAAATTTAAAATATTTTAAATAAATTAATAAATTCTATATTTAATATATGGTAGCAAATAAGAATAACTGCAAAATTCAAAGAACTACAGAAAAAGAGGAAATGCAGAAAAGGTGAAGGACATGGAAAAGATAATTGCTTAGAAGTCTTTCAGTCTGGAAGAAACATTTGTGGCATGATCCAGAAGACTCAAAGAATACAAAAAAATAGATAAAATAAATAAACCTAGAACAATACCAATCCCATTGCATTCAAATGGCAAGTCCCAAAAGGCACTTAAACATTGTCAAGAGCAAAGCAAGTGTCTAATACAAGTGAAACAACATAAAATTCATATCACATTTCTCAAATAAAACTTTAAAAGCACGTAAGAAATGGAACAGTATATTTGAATATACTAAATTCAATGATATATATGCAAATTAAAAGTCACCAACCAAGAATCCTCAGCTCTGCAAAGTTGTTGTTCAGACTTGAAGGAGTGATCAAAACATTCTCAGAAACACAAAAACACACAAATGTGTATATGACATTTGTTGCATATAAACCAGCACTACAAGGAATACTATATGAACCTCTATAAAATAGCATCTGCTTCTTATAGGAGTCATGTTTAAATTTTATACTAAATATAGGCTCAAAGTAGAAAGTTGAAAAATTATAGAGAAATGGCAGACCAAAAAAAAGCAAGGTTCACCATAATTTCATCAGGCCAAATTGCACCAAAGCTAGTGAAAGCAATAGGAGAAAGAGAGTGATGGACATTTATACTGGTTAAAGGAGCAATCTATCAAGAAGATTTAGCTCTTATTAACATAATATGTATGAAAGAAAGGGCAGCAATTTCAATAGAACTGCTAACTGACCTGATTAGATAAATCAATGGCAACACAATAGTAATGAGAGATTTAGGTTCTAGTTGCATTGTCTTCATCATTGAACAGATTAACTGCACAAAATAGTAAGAAACCCAGATCCATAAATGAGAAATTGGAAAAATTGGGAATAATAGACATTTATAAAACCCTCCATCCTAACAAAGACTAATATACATTGTTCTACAGTATACATGGAACATTTCCAGAATAAACATGCTTGTGAACAGTTCAAGTATCTATTTGTCATAGAAATAAAAATCATGTAAATTATCTTCTAAGACTACAGTGCCACAAAATAGAAATTAATCATAAAAAGAAAGTTGGGGACATTCACAGCATTTAGAAACTGAAAATATAATATCAAATATGTACTGTGTGTTGATAAAATACCAAGTATTGATAAAATCAGGAAAAATATTTATTGAAACAAACAACTATCAAAATATATGAAAAGCAGTACTATTTGGGAAGTTCATAATAATCACCACTGTCACCACTGTCATCTCATTGCTCATCAATTTGCTTGAGTGGGCACCAGTAACATCTCCATTGTGAGACTGGTTGTTACAGTTTTTGGCATATCAAATACACCACAGGTAGCTTGCCAGGCTCTGCTGTGCGGGTGTGATACTCTCGGTAGCTTGCCAGACTCTTCTAGAGGGGCAGAAGAACCGAACCCAGGTCGTCTGCGTTCAAGGAAAATGCCTTATCCACTGTGCTATTGCTCCAGCCCTTCATAATAATAAAGACTTAAAAATAGGAAAATATTTAAAACATACAATCTATCCAGAACTTAAGGAACTAGAAAATGTACAACAAATAAATTTTGAGTGAATAGAATGAAGTAATAATATTTAGAGTAGAAATCAAATCAAATGTATTGTTAAAGGAAATTATATGAGGATCAATTAAAATCTTAATTGGTTGTTTTAAAAAATAAACAAAACTGAAAAAAACACTTAGCTAGACTCATAAAAAAAGAGAAAAACCTAGATTAGAGTTGATACAGTCAGTAGGGGAGAAGTTTCAACACATAATTTAGAAATACAAAAGGCTATAAGGGGTTACTATGAACAATTTTCTGTTAGAAAAAAGGTATGAATTCTTTAATTTATACCACATCCCAATACTGGATAAGAAAGAAATAGAAAATATATAGAAACCAATTATGAGTAAGGAAATTAAAATAATTAAAAATCATCCAAAGGCCTTAACCATTTGATGAGATATAACAATTTTCACATAAAATTGATTTTTATATGTATCAATTTTAATATTGGATATTTGTTATCTAGTCAGTATCAACTCTAGAATTGTATCAATAGTTGTGGCTTTTGTCTATGTTAAAATAAATTTTTAAAAATTACCCAAAGGATAAAGATAATCTCATATGGGTTCACTTCTGAGTTATAGCAAACTTTCAAAGAAGAATTACTATCTACACTTCTTAAGTTTCTTCAAAAATATTGAAGAATCAGATTTTTTTTCTAACGGCTACTACAGATCCAAGATTATCCCACAAAACCAAAGCATACAGAAATATTTCAAAAAAGGAAACCACAGACCTTTATTCCTAAAAATATTGACACAAATTTCCTCAACAAAATCTTAGTGAGTCTAATCTAAAACTATATCACCATAATCAAGTGAAATTCATTCAAGGAATATGAGAATGATTCAGTACATACCAACCAATTAATGCAATGCACCGTATAAAAAGCAGAGATCATACGATCATGGTTGGCTTGCTTTACATATGGCCGCGCCCAGTTTAAATCCTAGTACCACATATGGAATGATTCTGATCCCAAGGACAAAATGATCCTTGAGCACCACTAGGAGTGACCCCAAAATAAAAATATCATGTTATCATATCAATTGGTGCACAGACAACTTTCTACAACATTCTACATCCACTTATGTCTTATAGATCTAAGAAAATACTCAATAAAATCTGGGTAGGGGAAAATATAACTCAAGATATAATTCCAACCTCTGACTAAATTTTGGTCAGCCGTGATTGCTTTGTATTTCTTCTTGCCATTGGTCTTATTGCTAAACTGCTTTCTATGCTGAGTAATTTTTATTGCATAGCAGGCAATATGGTTCCATCTGTATACATTTCAATCTATATGGTAGAAATGAATTAAATATGAGGCATGTAGCATAAGATGCCACATTTTAATAACCTCCTCTTACAAATTTAATGAAAGAAACAGGAAAATAGTTGAATGATAGGAAGCAAATTTTGAACTAATGGTGCCTACCTAATGGTTAATTTACTTTCACCTTGAATGATAGTCTCCATTGAGATAAATCTTAAAATCATAGTTCTCTTGTAACTCTGAGCAGTCATACACTGGTTTATGATAACATGATTTATATATATTTTTTATTTTAATACCAAAAGAATTTGAAGGTATAATTCATTCATTTTGCTTTATATTTTTAAAACTGTCTCAAATTCACTAGTAATATTCTTTCAATTCCATCATAAATGACATGAAGAAAGTGAACATCTAATTAACCACTTACCTGACACCACTGTTTTGTCTTCAGAATGATACTTTTGAGATACACAGAAATTAGACTCATTTATGACACCTTGCTGAATTGCACCAAGGATATTAATTGCCTGTCCATCTTTTTTGTACAGTGCTTCAGAAATACTCAATAATACAGAAAATATTGTGAGGGCCTGAATCTTTTGCTATGACATGTAATTGTGACTCACTCTTCTATGGTGTCATCTTGGAGTCCTATTTAGTACTAACATTTACGATGACATTTCCTATAAAATTGTCATATTTTGCCATATTATAAAAAGGGAGACGGCAACATAAAATATAGGTAGATTACCCATAAAGAAAATAGTATATTTATATTTTATCAAATGAAATATTTTTTCAGGATACATTTTAATACTTTATGTTTTTAATTAGAGTGATAGTACAGTGGGTAAGATACTTGCCTTCCCCCTGCCTTAACATGGGTTCAGTCCCCAGCATCTCATATGGTCCTCCTAGCCCCTTCATGAATCATTCCTGACTCCAGAACCAGGAATAAGCTCAAAGCACTGCCAACTGTACCCTCAAAGTTAAAAAAAAAATATGTTCAGCTATGAAATATTTTCCTATTTAAATTCTTAAACTGGGTGCTATAGTCATAAAACATTTCATATTTGCCTGTAGTATTTCTTGAATATATAGATAGCAAAATTATATCATTCAAGATATTGCTAAAGTTTCTTCCCCCACATTTTAATAATTTCTAATGGATCGCTCCCATTAGAAGTACTGTCCGTACAGCTTGATTGCTTTATTTATTTATTCATTCCTTCTTTATTCCCAACTTTATTGTGATATAATTTCTATGAAAACTATGAAATGGTAAGGTTTACAATTTAATAATTTAACAGGTACATAAAACTACTTTTTTTTTACTTTTATTTATTTTTATTTTTTTTTAAATTTTTTATTGTGGAAAGTTACAAAGTTACAAAGTTTTCAGGTTTAAACCTCAGTTATACAATGCTCGAATACCCATCCCTTCATCAGTGCTCATATTCCACCACCAAGAATCCCAGTATAGCTCCACCCCGCCCCCTCACACCCCAAACCCCCCCACGCCCCTAGCCCCCCAACCCTAAGCCCCCCCGCCTGTGTAACTAATAAATTTCACTTTACTTTCACTTTGATTGCATACAATATTTCAACAAAACTCACTATTATTGTTTGGAGAGTCTCTCCCCTAAAGTCAGACCTGCTGAAAAGGAAGCATTAGATAATTTGTTTTCCATTGCTGAGAATGAAGAAGTATGAGGTCGAATGACCACACTTAGCGGCCTCTCAATTTTGGGTTTCTGTAATTTAGTATTTTAGTAACTAAGTCCAGAGAGATATCTGCCAGAAGTTGCATCGTTGCCAACTTGTACTTCTCAGTTACATTATATTCCACATATGAGTGCAATCTTTCTATGTCTGTCTCTTTCTTTCTGACTCATTTCACTCAACATGATACTTTCATGTTGATCCACTTGTATGCAAATTTCATGACTTCATGTTTCCTGACATAAAACTACTTTTTTAAAAATGAAATCACTGTGAGATAGACCCTTACAAAGCTGTTCATGATTAGGTTTCAGTCATACAGTATTCCAACTACCATCCCTCCACCAGTGAACATTTCCCAGCACCAGTGTCCCCAGTTTCCCCCCATAACCCCCACCACACCCCCAGCCTGTCTCTGTGGTAGGCACTTCTCTGTCTCTCTGTCTCTGTCTCTTTGTCTCCATCTCTCTGTCTTTCTGTATCTCTGTCTCTGTCTGTCTCTCTCTGTCTCTCTGTCTCTGTTTCTCTCTCTCCCTCCCTTCCTTCCCTTTTGGGCACTGTGTTTTGCAATACAGATAATAAAAGGTTGTTGTGTATGTCCTTTTTCCTACTTTCAACACTCAGTTCCTGTTCAGTGTTATCATTTCCAACAATTATTGTCATAGTGGTCTCTTCTATACTTACCTAGCCTTCGCCCCCTCACACACTAGTGATAGATTCCAACCATTCACCAGTCCTCCTAGCCTTCATTTTCCCTGGCCTTGGTTACCAGTCTTCTACTATATATTTTTAATATACCATTAATAAATGCAGTCATGCTCTATCTATCCCTCTCCTTCTGACTCATTTCACTCAGCATGATACTCTTACTCTTAATGATTATCAATTTATAATATTTATTTATTTATTTATTTATTCATTCATTCATTCATTTATTTATGTTTTGAGCCACACGCAGTGGTGTTAGTGACTTACTCTTGACTCTGTGCTCAGGGAACAAAAAGTAGTGCCTGGATCAAACCTGGCAGGCTAATGCATGCAAGTGTCCTTCCTCACTATACTACTTATCACCAAATGATCTATTTCTATAAAAAATGTTCTGTGTTCTTCAGCATTAAATTTTAGTATAAATACTGTGCTTGTTTACTTCTTAAAATTGCATTATTTTCCTTCTCTCTTATTTATTCTCTTAAGCATTTTACATAAACAATTTCAATAGTATAAGTAGTCTATATTTAAGAATAAAATTTATAAGTAGTTCTCTATCACCATGAACTTTAAGTCAGAATTTAATAATTTTGAGATTATAGAAGCATACTTCATAAAAGGATTTCTGCTGTATTATAAAATTAATCATTGGTACCATTTTTTTAAATGTCCCCTTATAGGGAGCCTGAGTAATCCCATTTTCTTAAATCTCCGAATTTTTGTATGCAATTATTCATAGACACTTGCTGTCACCAGGGAAGTTTTACAAGTGATATAGTTTAATCAAAATCCTGCCTTGACATTGATTATAATCCAACCACTTCAGTCTGGCTAAATAAGTGGGAGCAACAACAAATATTTGGCAAAACTTGAAGAAACAAATATAGGGCTAAGCTCTGTGACTAGTATTTCTTTTTTTGTTTAACTCAATGATTCTTCTCTGATTAATAACAAATGTACCTAAATAATATATTAAGTTTATGGTTCAGAAATATGTATAGAATTAAAAATTAAATAAAAACCCAAATACACACAATCAAGCATTTTATAATTTAATGTTTTACAATTTCATAATCAATTGCATTCAGTTTTTAAATAAGATTCTGTGGTTTAGGATACTGTTAATAATGGTTTCTCATGTACATAATTCCAACACTGCATTCTTAACTAAACTATGCTTTATGAAAAAAAAAAGATGTTACTTAAAAACAAAATCTTTTAGATAAGACCTACTAAAGCATAATATTAATTTCAGTGTGCTTTAAGGATACATTATTATTGTTATTATTGTATTATTATTATCGTTATTATTATTATTATTGCGGCAGCGACAAAGCAATACCACAGCAGGTAGTGCGTTTGCTTTGCATGCAGCCGACCCGGTTTCAATTCCTCTGTCCCTCTCGGAGAGCCTGGCAAGGTACCAAGAGTATCCCCCTGCACAGCAGAGCCTGGCAAGCTACCCATGGCATATTCGATATGCCAAAAACAGTAACAAGTCTCACAATGGAGACATTACTGCTGTCTGCTTGAGCAAATGCAGTCTGTAGTACTGTCGTCCCGCTGTTCATTGATTTGCTCGAGCGGGCACCAGTAATGTCTCCATTGTGAGACTTGTTACAATTTATGGCATATTGAATATGCCATGGATAGCTTGCCAGGCTCTTCTGTGCAGATGGGATACTCTCGGTACCTTGTCAGGCTGTCCAAGAGGGACAGAAGAATCAAACCCAGGTCAGCAATGTGCAAGGCAAATGCCTTACAGGCTGTGCTATCGCTCATTATTATTACTTTGCTTGGTCTTTGATAGTTATTATTTATTTCCCTCTCCATGAGCTCAGGAGTCTCTCCTGGTACTGATAGGGGACAAACGTGTTGCTGGGATTCAAACTGGTTGGAAGACAGTTACCTTAACTACTATATCATTTCTCAGGCCCAACGTATCAGCTACATTGGCTGGGAGCAGGACCTGGGCCTCCTGGGTGGCAGGTGAGATTTGTCATCTGAGAACCATCAATGCTTGGTGATCATATTAAACAAAAAAACATTAGGTTACTGTAAAGAAAACCGTCTGCATCACAGTCATTCTCTGATATCTAAACTGAAAAGCTTTCTATATATTCAGTTGCTAAGAAAACAGAAACTTTTTGGTTGCTTTTATCCAAATATCTCACTATTTTATTTTAAGATAGCTTTCTAAATTTCTACACATTGCACTAGTGACATTATAGCATTTTTCATATTTATCACCAAGCGCTATGACACTTTCCTATATGTCATTTGCAATAGTACAGCATTTCCCTTTATAGTGAATCCTTAAAAGAAGAAAATCTATACTAAGTGAAATGCTGATTCAGTGGACATGAAATGTCAGTCCCAAAGTGATATGTCTGTCACAGTAGCACAGAATTGGCTAATAGGAGGCAAAGAGTGGTTTATGGAAAGAATTGTTTCTAGCCTACTTAATTATCTTGAGCTGTCAATTTACTACTGTGAGAAAAAATTAGTCAGGAGTGCTCAGTTAACGACAACACTATAAGGAAATATAGTAGGGGAGGGTGGGGATAGGTTTTAATTGGTTCCTAGGGTAATTTTTTTAAAGAAAACTGTCAAATAAAAAATTGCTACACTGACAGATTTTATTATAGTACATAACTGTGCCAATCACATGTAATAGAGAATAACATTATGTAACTGCTAAAAAATGATGGGTAGCACTTTATAGCCTTGGAAACTTTGGATAAAAAATGAAATAGATGTTCATTTTCCCAAAGGTCATGCTAAAAATGATTAATTTCATTTGAAGTTTATGTCTGTAAACATTATTTCAATTAAAAGAATGGTGTTACAGTGCTAGAAATGAGTTTTAAAATGTATAATTTTTACTTGTAGCTTTTAATTACTCAAGGGAAATCAGGCGTTCCTTTTAATTTCAGGCTTATGGTAAACAAGGGTTATCCATAAGAGTTGTTCAGACATTTAAGAGCATTAATTCCTTCTGAGTAAATTAAGTATATTTTTGGTTCTAATATTAAACTTTTATTTATGAAATAAAATATATGATAATGGGATATTGTTAGGTTTTTATTTTGCTGAGGTCAAGTTGGCAGTCATTCAATAGGTTTATATATTTAAAAGTTATATTTATTTATTTTCATTCTATCGAATTCATTGTAGTATCAATATTTATTACCACTTAATAACTAATTTTTATTGAAATAACTATTAAGGGAGTATGAATATAACTTGGGCTGGAGCGATAGTACAGTGGTTGGGCTTTTGCCTTTCATGCAGCCAACCCGTGTTCGATTCCTCCGTCCCTCTCGGAGAGCCCGGCAAGCTACCGAGAGTATCAAGCCTGAACAGCAAAGCCTGGCAAGCTACTCGTGCGTATTGGATATGCCAAAAACAGTAACAATAAGTCTCTCAATGAGAAATGTTACTGGTGCCCGTTCGAACAAATCGATGAGAAACGGGATGTTGATGTGATGTGATGTGAGTATAACTTAAAGGCCTCATTTATGTTTGGAATCCCAAGATTATTTCTTACCATGGCATGATCTTCCTAGAATTGCCAGGTGGAATATAGGTAGCTCTGATGAAAGGGACCCCAAAGCAAAACAATGAAAGAAATACAATAGCTCTTTTACATATTTGTTGCTGAAATGACACTGAAATATCTATTTAAATGAGAGTGAGCACAAACTAAAAAAATTTTGTTTTTCTATCATAATCATACAATTACCATCACTCATATGTGATATTACCAATAAAATAAATTCAATGAAAGCAAAACAATGTCATAAATTTATAATAATTAACAATATCTAAACATGAATAAATATAGTCTATATAGTCTATAGACTAAACATGTAGTAAATATATAAATAATTATATAATTTATTTATAGCTGACTCTCAAGACTATTTTTAAAGAAACATTGAATTCATTGTAGTGTAGTTAAGGAAACATTTGAGGTTAAATATCAATAAATCAATTCAAATTTTATATCATCTTTGTATTAATAACAGAGTTCCAAATAGGAATTAAACACTTTCCCAAAAAATATATTTGAAATTCTCTTGAAAAATGATGAAATTTGACAAACATATACAAAATATTTGTGTATATACCTGAATAAAAATTACTTATACAACAATGAAAATATCTAGAATTTATTGAGAATCAAGGAAGACATTCGGTAGTTTCTAGAGTACTTCTTACTTTGTTCCTTTATCTTCTATTCTTTCTAGTTATTTTTAAACATTATATATTAAGGCTCTTTAAATGTATTCCAATTTTATTTTTATGATGTTAAAATTGCTTTGCTGCTTAATATATAGTCAGTATTTGAACATAGAAATGCTCAATATTTGTTACTGGTCAAAAAAGTTAATGAGGTCACTGGAATTCTGCCCAGAATACTTGGCATACTGTTAGATTTTATTTCATATATTTAGAGTTTATTATGCTTCAGATACTGTAGTGAGAATAATGTACATGCATTATTCTCACAGTTACTATAGTTGGTAGTTATTGGAAACAATAGAGGAAACAGTCTCAAAGTTGTTACAAAAATAATTAGAAGTCATTAATAAATAAGTGCTTAAGACTTAGGTTAGGGCAATAATACAGCAAATCAGATGCTTGCCTTACACACATCTGAATTGGGTTCACTCCCAGCACTTGATGGTTCCCTTCTGTATTAGTGATCCCTGAGTGTAGAACCAGGAATAAGTCCTATGAATAGCTGTACACATCCCACTCCCAGCTCCCCTGATTTGAGGTAGAAACTTGAGTACTATAGGTTGATCTCATAACTAGCATGTATAAGACCCTGAGTATGGTCCCTGGCACTAATAGGCATAGCCCTACAAAGCACCAATGTGCATAGCTCTGCTCACTCCCTCCTGTTGTGAATGTCACCTTTAACAAAAGACAGAGCCTTGAATTATATAATCAATATCTGTGTCCTCAAATGCTGAGTCCTACTGCTTTGGTAGAAACATAAATTGAATCACAAAGTATCAAGACAGCTCTGTCTTCTGAGAACTCTGAACTCCTTATGTGAGATTGCAAACTGCTTTTCAGGTGCCTACACTTGTGTGCCACAGACACTCTAAGTACTGTCCACCACCTTCTGGAGAACACTCATAAATGTGTCTTATTTTTATGATTTGCATTCCTTATTATGAATATTGAATATTTGAAATATTTATCAATCTTTAAAACATTTTTTGACTTTTTAAATAAGTTTTTGGTTCACATCTTGCGGTGTTCAAGGATTACTCTTTGTTGTTGTTGTTGCTTTTTGGGTCACATCTGACAATGCACCAATGTGCATTGTTTCTCCTGGCTCTGCACTCAGGAATCACTCCTGGCATTGTTGGGTAGACCATAGGGGATGCTGGGGATTGAACCCAAATTGGTGGCATGCAAGACAAGTGCCCTGTCTGCTCTACTATCACTCTGGCCCCACAGGGCTTACTTTGAACTATGCCCAGTAATCACTCCTGGTGGACTCGGAGAAACATATGGAGTACCAGAGTTGGAACCCAGGATTGTCAAAGGAAGGACAATTCCCTATACTCTGTCCTATCTTTCTGGTTCCATGTTTTGCCTTTTTAATGTAAAAAAATGAATAAAAACATAGTTGGAGATATAGTACTGCTGGTCAGGCTTTGGCCTTGCACACAGCCAAACCTGATATGTGGTGACATGAGTGATCACTGTGTGCAGAGCTGAGAACCGCCAGGTGTGGCCCCAACACCAAATTCATAGTACCTAGATATATAGCCAGTGACAGTGACTTATATATTAATAATTCACTTAGTTTGCTAACCCTCTAACAGATATAATTGTGTGGATTAAGGTCTGGCTCATACAATTTAGACTCTCCTAGAAGTCATTTGTATACAAAGGACCCTAAACTGCATAGAGAATTATGATCAGCTAGTTTCATTTTTATGTATTAGCCACAGATTATCAGTAGCCCATGAACAATACTAAGAAACTTCTAGGTATTTCTGCTATGGAACGAAGAGAGCCACAACATGTTTGTTTGTTTGTTTGTTTGTTTTATTTTGCTTTTCGGTGTTTCGTGTTTAAAAGAACTCCTACTTTCCTCCTTAGAAATCTATTCCCGAGGGACAACATAACTGTTGCAGAGAGGGTTCTTCCCCACTGTCAATAAAATATCTTCCCCTAGATCTCCACTATTGTGACTCTAAGTACAAACAAAGTAAAATTGCGGAGCTGTGGAGAGCTCAAATGGAAAAACATATATTAGTAATACAAATTTATAACTGAAATAGACTAAAGAATGGGTTAAGTTGCTGAAAGGAGTAGTTGCTTGTGAGTCTGGTTTTCTCACAGTCTGCAGGAAAAGATGTGAAACTTCTCATCTCTGTCTCCAAGTGCAGTGTTTCGTGGCTGACATGGAGAAACAAAAAGTGCAATAACTATTTCTAAAAAGGAAAATAGGAAAATTTGCATTTTGAAATCTTTGGGGTTTTACCTTACTGAACTTACCTTCATATCAATTGAAAAATAGAAATGACAGGAGAGTGACACAAAACTGCTTCAGGAAGGAAATGCCTCGCTATGAAGTACATAAAGTAGCTCATGGAAACAGCAGCCTCTCTGGCACTTTCTTCAACTCTTTATTTACGGATTTATAAAAATAATAGGTGGTAGATGTTCACTACATAAATAAATAAGCCAAAGGAACTTAAGAAATAGAACATTTTATCGAATAGCCCAGATTTCTAAAGTCCAATTTCAGTGTTATCACAAACACCAAACCCATTACTTTAAATTATTCTGAGAGGATGAACCAAGAGCCGCGGCACGAGAAGCAGAGCCTCCCGCCTACTGACTGTGATCCTGAGGTCTCCTAACCCATTTTGGCACCAGAGCAGATTCTTGCAGCCATGCATTTTGACTGCGAACTGAACTACAACCTCGTGCAGCCCGGGGAGGGATTTTTTTCCCTCTCCACCCCATTTTTCTGAGCGAAAATGGCGGCAGCGGCAGCAGCCACGCGGGGAGAGCCACCCTCTAAGACCCCTACACCAGGAGGTAGGACTTTCTTTAGTGACGTAGCCTGTAGGTGATCCTGGGAGGGGAGGTGTTCCCGGCGCGCCTTCCGCCCAGAGATGAACCAAGAGCCGCGGCACGAGAAGCAGAGCCTCCCGCCTACTGACTGTGATCCTGAGGTCTCCTAACCCATTTTGGCACCAGAGCAGATTCTTGCAGCCATCCATTTTGACTGCGAACTGAGCTAAAATATTAGAAACCCAAAACCGCGGCCGCGCGGACTCAAAGTCTTCACTTTTACCAAGGAAGAGAAATTATTAGATAATGCTTATTCAGCAGGCCTGATTGTTGGGGAAAATTTCCAATCAACAATAGTGAGTTCTGTATGGAAATATGAAATGTACTCAATATATATAGAGAATAATGGGAATATCATCAGCTACTTAGATGGGGGGTGGGGTGGGAGGGGGTGTTTTGGGGTTCTTGGTGGTGGAACGGGTGCACTGGTGAAGGGATGGTGGTTTAATCAGTATTTGACTGTGACTTAAACCTGAAAGCTTTATATTTTTTTTGTTTTCACGGTGGTTCAATAAAATATTTCTTTAAAAAAAAAAATAAAATTAAAAAAAAAAAATTATTCTGAGAGGGCTGGAATTCATGATAAATTGTGAGATGCTTTTCTTCCCAACAATGCACAGTTATTAGGGGCTTGTCAATGTGATATAGCAGAGATATTTCTAGAGTTTCTTTGTTTTATACACAGGTGGACTTCTTCACCATATTATCTCTTTCCATGAGGAGCACTGAGGTAAGAATCAAGTACAAAGAAAATCTTATCAGGAATTTTGAGTTGATTGAGTGCTGATATCCAAGTAACACAGATGTTCTTTTTAAAGCATCTGGGCACAATATGTAGCTGAGAGTTTCCCTTTGGTTTAAAGCCAGAGGCAATAAATCTATTTAATGTCTTTGAGTTTTATGGGTTTCTCTTCAAGAATTTCTTATATATAAATGATGCCCTGAATATGTGCTATGTTTTCTTACCTCAGACTCATTTAAGCTTTAGATTTCAGTAGTGACTATCTTTTATTACTCAATAATGATGAAGGCAGGAACTGGAAAAGTATATCCTTAGATATATATATTTGAGAGCCTAATATTTTTCCCTTCCATAAATGGGTATTGCAGATAGCAATTGTGTGTTCCTGCTTAGTTGGCAGGAGGATTCAGAATGCTGTCTACTTTTTCCTTCAAATGTGGATTTAGAAGAAATGACGTTCTTTGGGGCATGCTCCTTTCTAAACTGTTAGGGAAATATCTGAACCTGGAATACAAACCTATAGCCATCATTTCTTCAAAACTGTATTTGGGATTTTAATATTTCTCTTTAATGCTCAGTGAAAAAATTGGATAAATCCTGAATGCCTTTCCATCTTCTATTAAAACAGTATTTTTTTTTTTTTTGCTTTTTGGGTCACACCCAGCGATGCTCAGGGGTTACTCCTGGCTCTGCACTCAGGAATTAGTCCTGGCGGTGCTTGGGGGACCATATGGGATGCCGGGGATCGAACCCGGGTCGGCCGAGTGCAAGGCAAACGCCTTACCCGCTGTGCTATCACTCCGGCCCCTAAAACAGTATTTTTTTAAGAATTTATATTGATTTTATTTTTAGATATTCTTTTTTTAAAATTTATGTTATTGAATCACCGTGTAGAAAGTTACAAAGTTCTCGGGCTTATGTCTCAGTTATACAATGCTCAAACACCTGCCCCTTCACCAGTACCCATATTCCACCACCAATAAAAAAAAAAACAGTATACATCCCACCCCTCACCCCCTATATGCCCCCCCTGCGTAACTGATAAATTTCACTTCCTTTTCTCTTTACCATGATTACATTCCATATTTCAACACAAAACTCACTATTGTTGTTGGAGTTTCAACACAGACTCACTATTTTTGTTGGAATTTATTCCCCAAGAATACAGCCCTATTGACAAGGAAATATTGATAATTAGTGTTCCTCTGATAAGAATGAAGAGATAAAATGTCGCGCAGCCTCAGTAGCAGCCGCGCGGTTTACAATTTCTGTATTTTAGTAATTAAGTCCAGGGAGATTTAAGTTGGAAATTGAATCATTTCCCTTCCTGGAGCAGCATGGAGCAAAAGCTTAGTTCACAGTCTGGATACATGGTTGCAAGCACTCACTGGGACCCCAAGTCATATAGCTGGCTCTGGATCCTGCTTGTTCGGCAGTCGCGTGGCTGTGCAAAGGCATGGCCACCCGGGTCGAATCTCGGCCGGAGCCCTAAAACAGTATTATTTTTTAAGAGAGTTTTTGTAGTAACTTTTGGGTAAATTGGAAAAAAAGTTTAGAAAATTTCTGAAGTTTTACCCTTAAAAGTATTTTGTGACACTAAGTTTTCACTAATGAAAATGTGAAACTATTTTCCATGAGAAGGAATTAGTTTGAGGTGATCTAAACATAAAGCAGCTATTGAATCTATAAGGAAATAAATATATCATAAAAGTTATATAGAAATACAGATGCCATCTCTACTATACCTTTTTGCTTCTCCGGGATATATTCCCAGGAGTGGTATTGCTGGGTCAAATGGAAGCTCAATTTCTAATTTTTTGAGAATCGTCCACATTGTTTTCCAAAAGGGCTGAACCAGTCGGCATTCCCACCAGCAGTGAAGAAGAGTCCCTTTCTATTTCTATGTTCATTGCAGCACTGTTTACAATAGCCAGAATCTGGAAAAAAACAGAGTGCCCCAAAACAGATGACTGGTTAAAGAAACTCTGGTACATCTACACAATGGAATACTATGTAGCTGTCAGAAAATATGAAGTCATGAAATTTGCATATAAATGGATCAACATGGAAAGTATCATGTTGAGTGAAATGAGTCAGAAAGAAAGAGACAGACATAGAAAGATTGCACTCATATGTGGAATATAATGTAACTGAGAAGTACAAGTTGGCAATGATGCAACTTCTGGCAGATATCTCTCTGGACTTAGTTACTAAAATACTAAAATACAGAAACCCAAAACCAAGATGCTGCTAAGTGTGGTCACTCGACCTCATACCTCTTCATTCTCAGCAATGGAAAACAAATTATCTAATGCTTCCTTTTCAGCAGGTCTGACTTTAGGGGAGAGACTCTCCAAACAATAATAGTGAGTTTTGTTGAAATATTTAATGCAATCAAAGTGAAAGTAAAGTGAAAATTATTAGTTACACAGGCGGGGGGGCTAAGGGGGGCTAGGGGCGTGGGGGAGCTAGGGGTGTGGGGGTGCGGGGTGGAGCTATATTATGATTCTTGGTGGTGGAATATGTGCACTGGTGAAGGGATGGGTGTTCGAGCATTGTATAACTGAGACTTAAACCTGAAAACTGTAACTTTCCATATGGTGACTCAATAAAAAAAATTTTTTTTAAAAAGTTATATAAATCTGTAAAGCATCTAACATCTAGACTTTAGGAATATCCTTGAGAAGTTAATTTTTTTTTTTGCTTTTTGGGTCACATCTGAGGATGCACAGGGGTTACTCCTGGATCTGCACTCAGGAATTACTCCTGGTGGTGCTCAGGGGACCATATGGGATCCTGGGAATCAAATTCGGGTCAACCACATGCAAGGCAAACGCCCTACCCGCTTGCTATTGCTCCAGCCCCGAGAAGTTAAAATTTTGGGCCATAATATCACTGTATCACTGTCATCCTGTTGTTCATGGATTTGTTCTGGCAGGCGCCAGTAACGTCTTTATTCCTCCCAGCCCTGAGATTTTAGCAGTTTCTCCTTACTCTTCCTTCCAAACAGTGCTTTATTGGAGCCTCTTTCAGAGTCAGGGGAATGAGACCTATAATTGTTACTATATTTGGCATATAGTATACGCCACAAGGAGCTTGCCAGGCTCTGCCGTGCAGCCTTAATATGAGGAATACAAATCTACCAGCAAATATTCAGAAGTTCAGACATATTTTCCTCCTCTTATTGAGAGTGGAAAATGATTAGCTACAAGCCACTTAATGTGTGTATATTTATGAATAAGACAGAACATTAATAATCTTTGTAGACCATGGTGCAGTGTCTACTGGTAGAAAAAATATGTTGCCTATGAATTTAATAACATTTTAAAATATATTTAGTTTCATATTAGTTATATTATTTGTACACATTCACAATATAGTATCATAATAATTTTATAATCTAAATTTCTGAACATCTCATCTACAGCTATAAATTCTATACATTTTGTAACTGTTTTAATTAGTATATTACCAGTAAATGGTAAAATGTTGGATTTTCATGAATTATGCTTACTTCCCTCAGTTATTAATCTATTTCTGGTTCAAGTTATTTCTGAATTTTTTTGTTTATTTTTTCATATACAGGAATAAATATCTGTCACATGTCCTCCTACCTTAGAGTTCATTGTGCATGATTTAAAGAAGCCAGCTGATGATGAATCTGCCTGGTGTGAGCCCTGCAATGGCATCCAAACCAGAAAGACAGCAACTATTGACTGAAGGTCATCAGAGATGATATATGTGATTATGAGTAGATCTGTGGTCAGCAGGGAGTATCAGGACAAGATACTTCTTAGTATATACTACATTGAAACCTCATTATTCTTGAAGGAAAGTCCTTGAATTTGGAAGCCCTACAAATTAATATCCCAGGTCTATCATGACATACACCTGAATTCCTAGATTTCACTTAAGGAAACTAACCATTCTGTTTGCCTCTGTTTCTATCTTTGTCTCTTTTTTCTCTCTTTGTATTAACTATATGGTTTAAACAAACCTAATCAATGTTGTGTAAGTACAACAAATACAGTTTTTATCTCTGTCTCTCGCTTCATTTAGAATAAATCTTTTTTTTTGTTTGTTTTGGGGGCCACACCCAGCGGTGTTCAGGGATAATTCCTGGCTCTCTGCTCAAGGATCATCCTGGAGGGGCTTGGGGAGCATATGGGGTGTATGAGAACCAACAGGGGTTGGCCATGAGTAAAACAAGCATTCTACCCATTGTACTGTTGCTCCAACTTGGATAAATTTAATTATATAGATCCAGTGTTATGTGTTTTTTAAAATTAAATCAGGTTTCAATCATACAATGCTCCAAATCCTGTACCTCCACCAGTGTACCAACGTCCCCAGTTTTCCTCTCTCTGTCTCTGTCTCTGTCTCTGTCTCTTTCTCTGTGTCTGTTTTTTTCTTTCTCTCTTTCTTTCTCTCTCTCTCTCTGTCTCCTGTTGGGTACTATGGTTTGCAATACAGATACTGAGAGATTATCATGAGTGTTCCTTTATCTACTTTCAGCACACAGTTCTTATTCAGAGTGGTCATTTCCAACTATCATTGCCATAGTGATTCCTTCTCCATCCCAATTGCCTTCTCCCCGGCATCTAAGGCAGGATCCCTACTGAGGACCAATTCTAATGGCCCATTCCTACTTTACCTGTGTATTAATCTCATACAATGTCCTTTTTTATATATCTTAAATAAGTACACTTACTCTCTGTCCATTCCTCTCCTTCTGACTCATTTCACTTAGCATCATACTCTCCATGCCCATCCATTTATAAGCGAATATCATTACTACATTTTTGGCCATTTGTATTTCTTCTTTGAGAAAGTTTCTATTCATTTCTTATCCACATTTTTTGATGACATTGGATTTTTTTCTTACAAAGTTTTCTTATAAACTTTTCTTATAAAGTTCTACCAGTGCCTTGTATATCTTGTCTTTGAACCCTTTATTTGATAGTATTGGATATATTCCATTCTGAGGGCACAGAATGGAATATTTCTTATTTTATATGTACATATTTATAAAATGAAATATTTTTTTACCAAAACAACAAATACTAATAACATGCTATAAGTAGATTAACCTTAAAAACATACTAAGTGACAGAAACAGGACTCAAGAAAGCACATTGTATGATTCCATATATACATAACTCCAAAAACAAAAAGAAAAAAATGAGCCAGAAGACTATCTTTCCATGCCATCCTGTGTTTGATCAGAATATATTCAGACAGGTCAAAGGAAGTAAAACAGCTTTAGTGCCAACCAGATTTGTTAGCCTCATGTCTTTCACTGAAATGTATTTTTTTAGAAGTATCATTACTTCTATACATAAGTCTATAAGACTATATATAAGTCTATGAGTAGGGTCTGTGGGGAAATGCTTGCCATTGTACAGTAACAAAAACTCCCAAATCTCAATGACTAAATATAGGAAAAATTATTCTTATTTACATTACATGATCATTGTTGGGCAGCCAGACAGATTTTCATATACCATTAGAATATCAACCACATTGATGGCATTCTAACCTATACTAGGCATAAAAATCTTCAGGTTAATCAAAGTTTTCCACCCACAATGACACCTGTTATTTTTCCAAAATCACTTATCATAACTGTGTATGTGATCTGATATTACCCCAGGGAGAATAAACATCTTTTATTCTCTGCCCATAAATTAAAAATATTAAATAATAAAAAATTACAATAATGACTGATAATGAGTTAGGATAATCGTTTAGGATGTCAGAGACACCAACTTTCAAAATAACGCAATGCCTTAAAACCAGTGCCTAATTTTTCTGCTAAAAGCCCTGCTTTTTGAACATTTTACTCTTGTGCTTTTTACTATTGTTCCTCAAACTTTGTTCAAATCACATCTGTGGTCAAAACTCCCTGAAAGTTACTTCGCTGTAACACTGATAAAGAACAATTATTTCTTATTCAGGTCCACTATGTTGTGGAATTCATTTATTGCTTTTAGGCTTCTCTAGGAGTTGCAGTCCCCTTTCCTACCTCAACAAGCTGCAGAGAGAACTGTGTGAATTAGGGCTCCAGGTTAGATACACCTACAAGTTCAATTATAACTTTGTCAGATTGGGGAAAATTGTGGAATGGATACTAAGGTAACTCATTTAACATGAGGAGAGCCAGGATGCAACTGGTTTCCAGGACAAAGTTGATTTTTCATAATCTTCATAATCTCTCCTCTGTCATCTCTCTCTCTCTCTCTCTCTCTCTCTCTCTCTCTCTCTCCTCTCCCTTTTCTTCATGTGTTTCTGTTTGTGTGCTGACTATATATTCTTGATTTTATGCATTTTCCTTCCTGTCAAAATCCCCCATGTACCAATTTTTGCAAGTCTTAATACCAAATAGAAGGAACTTTATGGTGGTATGTTTTTAGTTTCTAAAATTAAAGGGAGACAGACAGGCAGGCAGAAAGGCAAATAACAAAGAACTGCTCTGTTTTGCCTTACACTTCATATAGCAGTAACTGGCAAGAAAACTGTATGTTCATAGCACTGTTGTGCAAACTCATGGTCCAGGTGAAGAAAAGCTATATCTAGAGGAACCGAAGGTAATTTTTCCCTATTGTCTTCCAAATTGAAAGAACATCGCACTGTTGCACTGTCATCCCATTGTTCATTGATTTGCTTGAGGAGGCACCAGTAACATCTCCATGTGAGAGACTTGTTCTTACTACTTTTGCCATATTGATTATGCCACAGGTAGCTTGCCAGGCTAAAAGAAAAAAAATGACTATTAAAATATTATTTTTTTATTTGTTCTTTAAAAGTGCAAAAACGTTATTTGATGATCTGCATGTTCTATTCATACAGGTGTAATTAGTATTTGGAAGTCTTATATTTGTAAGATATTTTAAAAATTCAAATCAGATTAAAGAAAACTAAAGATGCCCAATTGTTTGGTAATTGTTCTGTTGGGCATAAATTATATTAGAAGACTCAGTACAGTGACTAGTGCTTAAAAAATACAAACTATGCAAAATTTCTTTAAATATTTGTTATGTAAATCATTTTATCAGTCTTGCTTTTCAAGTCCAGGTTCTCCCTTGAACATGTTTCTCGCTTGCTTGTCTTGATGTGTCTTTACTTATTTACTACAGAGAAGCCTGGGTATTCTCAGGAAAACAAATTTCTCCCTCTTTCTCCCTTCACATCTCTCTAAAGAAGGTTCAAGAAAGGCTACCTTACTTCACTAAAAAGTGAATAAAATAACATTTAGTAAATGGACGTAAATTTTTGAATTTACCATTAGTGAATAAGTGTTTCTGTTTATTTTTGTTTTGGGGTCAAACCCAGAAACGTTCTGGACTTACTCTTGGCTCTGCACTCAGGAATTACTTCTGGCAGTGCTCAGGGGACCATATGGGATTCCAGGGATTTAACTCTGATTGGGCATGTGCAAAGTAAGTGCCTTATCTCCTATATTTGCTATATAGCCCCTAGTGTAGAACTTTTAAAAGGAGATATTTGTATGCTGGCATATCAGTTATTTAAAATTAAAAGTGCCACAGATTCTTTCAATTATTATTATTATAATTATTATGATTTTGCTTTTTGGGTCACACCCGGTGATGTACCAGAGTTCCTCCTGACTGCACTCAGGAATTACCCCTGGTGGTGCTCAGGGGACCATATGGGATGCTGGGAATCAAGCCCGGGTCAGCCGTGTGCAAGACAAATGCCCTACCCGCTGTGCTATTGTTCCAACCCCAAAATTTGTATTATTTTTGAGTCAATCTTAGTTTGTACTATGGACATACTTTAAAAGTCATCTAAAACTCACATTATATTATCATAAATACATTTTTTCTACTAATTTTACTCAAAATTCTATGCATTGTAGTGGGAAACTTTCTCTAAATATAATAAGTGCCCTTAAAACTATAGGAATTAATGATATAAAGAAAAGTTATCACCTTAATACTTTGAAAATACACTCTATTTATTCATTTATTTGAGCTTTTGAGCCACACTCAGTCCTGCTTGGGTTTACTCCTAGTTCTGCTCACAGAGGTTACTCCTGGTGGGCTCAGGAGAGCATATGGAATGCTGATGATAAATCTGGGTAGGCAAGCTATACTATTGCTCTAGCCCGAACAGTATAATCTTTAATAAGATAGCAAGGCTCATGAAGTTCTAGTCATCCTTCCATTAATAGCCATTGTCTATGCATCATAGGGAGAAAATAAGAATATATATTAAAGATTACATCATGACAAAATACCATATAATTTGATTTTCTAAATAAATTGAATTTGTTTATTCTTTTATATCAATAAATTTTGACAAAAGTTGTTTTAGTATTTTTAAAGAGAAATATTAATTAGAGAATATCCATCAATATGTCATTAACAACTGAGTATATTCTATATATTTATATCAGAATGATCTCATATATCTGTTATATAACATATATGTATAATAAAGTCCCTGGTGACTCTGTTATACTGTTATATATATATATATATATATATATATATATATACACTTGCCAGGGACTTTGTTAAGCGTCGGTGTTTTGGTAGAGTGTGCATTGATTTTACTTTTATGTATTGCATTAACCAACACTATTGAACATTTAAAGTTCAATAACTGTGTTTAAACTTATGTTACTCATTAACTTCAAGAAACTGCTATGCAATGCAAGTTATCAGTGATTAAAGTATATTTATTACAGAGGTAGAATGAAATGTATTTTACTCATTTTTGAAGGTATTTCATCCCTCTCCTCAATTCTTTCTTCTTTCTATTTTCAAATAAACTTATGCAATGTGGGTAGTAGTCCCTAATACTAATAATATTAAACCACAAATCATTTTATTTGAATCAAGATACGATAGAAAATTTTATTTTTGGACCATCATTCCATTCTTCCTTATATGCAATATGAACTATAACATGTTCACCATGGATTCATGACACGTTTTCCACAGAAGTGTAAGGACTCTTCTGTTAAAAACAATTAAGATTCAGTTTTGACTAGAAAAGACCAGAAGAGAGAGAAGAAAACCTCATAAATATTGGGAATTACAGAGACTAGCATTTTCTAATTTTTCTTATGGAGGAGAATAAGCGAGCGTATTAAGCCTGAATGTAGCAGTTTTCCAGAAAGATATAATAACTCTTCAAAACTGCATATAGATTTACCAAGTGCTGCATTACATTAACCAACACTACAAACCTCATAAATTTTAAAGCTGAAATGTACTTGTTTTACACTGCAAAATTGAGCAGAAAGATAAGAAACTTTCCTTGTGCTTCATACACACTCAATACCTGCACCTTATCCCAATAACAGCCAGACTGATACATTGGAGATTCTACATCAATAGATGTTTATAACCAAATATTTTATACTTGGTTCACTTTCCCAGTTTAATATTTTGAGTTTTGGCATTTCTACTTTTTTAGTATCAGACTTAATATTTATCCAGCCCCCATGTCCCCAATTCTTTATGCTACTACTAATTTCTTCCTTCTTTCTATAACCTTTTTTTGACCTCCCTATAACTTCTGTCCTTTAATTATCTTTCAAACACCACCTTTCTGGGGCGGGGAAGTGGGGGGCAAGAAGGAGGACTTAACATCAACACCTTCCAAAATGAGGGGGTCCAGAGCCACATGCAGCTTCCAATGCAGCCCAGTGCTAACCCCAAGAGTTAACTCTTCCAATGGTTTCACAAGTCCCCTCTCTTAGAAGACTGATGAGCAAATTGCTCATTCCTAAAAAAAAAAATTCCATGTTTTTTTAAGATAAATGAAGATAATGGGTAGTGATGTGGAGGAACCACCAATATAAGTTATTAAGAAGAATACAAAATTAAAATACAGATACTACCATGAATGTTTTGTTCACCCTTCTGCCTACCTGCCTGGATGCTGCCTGGTATTTTCACTTTCTCATAAGTGGTGAATTTCTTAAATTTATGGTTCTTTATGAATTATTCCCATATGCATATGACCCAGATAGCTCTGGCTATGATATTACTATTACTAAAACCCAACAAATTAAATAACTTCAGCAAAATAAATAAGCAAAGGTCAATGAAACCTGACTCTCAAACATAAGCAGAAACCCGAGTGATTAAAGGAAAGGTATAAAGTTATGCTTGATTTCTTTGCATATGCCAAACTACCTGTAAGAATATAGAAATGCTTAGTAAAATAATACCTTTCATTAAAATGAAAGTGAAGAAAACAAAGTAAAATGAGTTCTGAAAAGAAAAACATTGATTTGAGAATCTTATGAATGACGAGGATAGCTATGCTATTGAAAGATGTGTAATGCATTTTCTGTCACTATCACTGCCATCCCATTGCTCATCGATTTGCTCGAGTGGGAACAATAACATCTCTGTTGTGAGACTTATTGTTATTGTTTTTGGCATATCGTATATGCCATGGGTAGCTTGCCAGGCTCTGCCGTGGGGGCGAGATACTCTCGGTATTTTGCCGGGCTCTCCAAGAGGGGCAGAGAAATCGAGCCCAGGTCATCCGAATGTAAGGTAAATGCCCTAGCTGCTGTGCTATCACTCCAGCAGACAGTTGAATTCAATATTTCCTCAAATACCTAACAAAAATGAAATACATTGATAACACGAGAAAACATAAAAGTAAGAAATGGGCAAACTTGGTAGATACTATACCTGCTAGGTAAGGAAACCATGAAAGCAGCAACACCAAACAGTGTATTATATAAAAGAGATATTTTCAAGTTAAACATTTTTTGTTTCATTGATGTTCTTTGAAAATATATTCTTTTAAAATTCCTATTTTGTACTTATTCTATATGTGATAAATCCTGCACATGGCAGTTTAAGCAGTAATAACTGGATTCCTTTTTTCCGCTCTATAAGTGGCTCATGTTATTACACTTATTTATGTTTACTTTCTTCTAATTTTTTCTACTGATTTGACTTTTCCCTGTGTAGAAACTTGTATATTATGATTATTAGAATGATTTCTGGGGTTTTGGGACCACAGTCACCAGGTTCTGTACTCAGGAATCACTTCTGGTGCTGCTTGAGGTACCAAATGTTGTGCTGGTTATCAAACCAGGGCTAGCCACATGCAAGGCAAGCCCCTAGGCCCTTTTTCCCTTTCTTAACCCCTTTTATTATTATTAATTATAAGATAAGATCCATGAAGAATGGAATAAAAAAACGTGAGACAATAACTAGCTGAATAATTAGCTAAAGAAAAACTAAGGGGCTTTGGAGTTCTAACCCTATACCTGTATACCTTCATAATTACCAAATTCTTATTAAACAGATTAAGTAAGTTGAGAAAGGAACATTTTGGAGAAAGCAAAACACTGCGAGGGCTCCTAGTTGACAAGACCCTACTATAGTTACAACAATCTGGGGCAAAATTTAAAGTTTCTTACTTCCTAGCCTCACTTTTTCCCTCTGCTTTATGACACTTCCACAGGAGTTGCTAACATGGTAAGGGAAACTGGGTCTTAGTGAGTGCAGAACCTTATTATCACCTAGTGGCTGGCAGCCCCCAGGGACATCCAAGTATTCAGTTGAAGGAAACTGCCCAAGGGTGGAGTATGCTAAGTAGAAGGAGGGTCCTAAACTCTAAGCTCTGGAGTAAAAATAAAAGACATATCCCAGAACTCTATTGGCCAGTCTGTACCATGGACCTCAGAGTTTTCCATTGAGGTGCAATAAATACCACCTGCTTCTGCTTTGTATAATTTTGTCTACTGTTTGAATTCCCTCCTCCAGGAAATCAGACAACCAATGTTCAGTAGGGCCCCCAGCCCTGCACCTGATTTCCCCTTAGCAAACACAAGGAAGAAAGGGACCCCGCAACGGTGGTCTCCCAGCACCTGAAGAGGCTGTGGTGCAGGGCCTACCACAGCCACATCTGACACGTTCATGGAGCTGTGACTATGATGTGAAGCATTGTACTCAGGACTTTGCACATACCTCGAACATGCTATGCTCAAATTTTACCTCTTAAACTCTCATTTTAGCCCTTAAGTTGTTTATTTTTTAATCACTTAAAGTCCACTACTGATGTCTTAAAATTTATCATAAAAACAGTATACAATTAAAAGCAGACATCTCAATGAGGTCTTGTGAGTACATTTCAAAATAGTGCAGGAAATATGCATTATGAAAGTTTTAGATTCAAGTAGATTTTAGAAAATTATATTGATCCATTTTGACTGTACATTTAGTCATATTCAAATAATGGTAAACATTTTCAAAAATTGTTATAAATAATATTTATAAGATTTTATAAAAGTTATAAAATGTTTTATAAACATGTTATAAATAATATTTCAGCAAATAATACAGTATTGACATACATTATACTATAAATTTATTGAGAGTATTTTAATAAGTTAATAACAGAAATAGCTATGAGGGAGCCATTACATTTCCAATGTAAAACTAAGGCAATATTATTAATTGAGAGTCTGCATTTATACATTTATTACTTAAGTGAAAATTAACTTCTGATAACAGCAAAATTATGCTCTGTTTAATCATATGAAAATAATAATTATACATTTTATATTTTAATTTAATAATAGCAATAAGAAAATAATTAAGCCTTATGATATGCAAACTTTATAGATGCTATTACCCAGTCATTGAATAACCAAATTTTATTTTTATGTAAGTAAAAGTTTCCCTAATGTGTCCATTTTTCTTTTAAATATAGTTGAGAATTCTCTCCTAAAAACAATCCTCTCCTTAAAACAAGAATTTTAAAATTACCTCTCAGTGTCCTCTATTAAAACACATAAATTTTAAAATAGACAAATCAAACTTTTCTCAATTTGTCAGCCGTAGGGGAGTTACATTGTTCAGAAGAAAATAAGATGGATATTCTAAATAGAATGTTTTTGGATGCCTTTCATGAGACATCAGTGGGTCTTTAAAGAGAGTTTATTGATTCTTCAGGCAGCACCCGAGGCAGCCAAAGATCTATTGCTCTGTCACTTTAAAAGCAGCAGCAGACGTGCCACTTTTCCTAGGAGATCTTTCTCTTAAGACTTGGAAATTTCTACACACCAATTGCATCTGTCATCTCCTGCTTGATCCACAGAGTCCCAGAGGCCATGTCTGAATGGTTAAAAGCTATATTTTTGCTCAAAATGCTTGTTGGAACAAATGCATTTTTAGGGCAGAAACTCTGTAAATGAAAACTAAGCATTCAAACCTGTAAACATCAGTGAGAAGAGCTATGACCAGGGAGAAGGCAGGCTTTCTAAGATCCTGTGAAAAACAACCAGGACTCACGGCCCGAGGTCATCTGATCCAGGATTTCAGAGATAAATCAATCCATTTGTGGACCCCTCTAGGGAAGATAACCTCATCATTTAAAAAAAATAATGCTTCTAGGATTTAATAAAACCTTAAGAGATTATCTTTTATTTCAGAATCCCATTTCTTTAACTTAAATGTGTTTTGGCTAGTTAAAAATTTTTGAAGGCTGCTATTCAAAGGATGTTGTAGATTAAACATATTCCATTCATCATTCACAGTAGTCATTAACTTGCCATTTCCATCTCCTGGAAATCACTGGCTTTTGTAACTTTCCTTACAGTTACATATACATATATATATACATATGTGTGTGTGTGTGTGTGTGTGTGTGTATAATTTGTGTATTTAGACATAATGGATTTAGACATAATGGATTACTATAATCAACACCAAGCTAACAAGGATGGAAGGACTCTGTTTAGGTTTTGGCTACAATTTCTATTAATTACTTTTTACCAAAAATTTATGAAAACAGAAAACAGAATTGTGTTTTTACTTTCCTAAGAAGCAATTATAATAAATATATTTATATAGAAATATTAAATATGTATGGAAATATAATATACTTTTAAAAGTATAAATTACAGAAAATCCTGATCCTATTAGCAAATGATCATCTCAAAATTATTGCTTATTAAACTTCAAACTGCTTTTCATCAATAACTATTCATATTCCTATGAACATACCAATTTGGAATCAAGTTCTTCTCCTGAAGCAGCAATTTTTGAGAATTATAGTGCAATGCTAAGATCATGTGCTCTATCATCAGATTATTTGATTAAATTGTTTATCAATTTACCTCATACAAATGATCTTTTTTTTCAAGAGTCTGCTTGTCATACTTAACTTGATGTACTCATGTAGTTAATTAATGAGGATAGATAACTAAACTGCATTCATTTCTGAATTCAGGTACTTCCCATGATTCAGTACCAGATATAAACTGAGTTATGCATTACATGTGTTACTAGTGGGGTGTATGGGGATCCATAGAGTGAGTGAACATCGGGGAGGGAGGGAAAGAGAAAGATAGAGTGAAAGAGAGAGAAAGGGAAAGGCAGAGATCGTATATGCTACCACCTCTTGATTAGCTGGCTGTGACCTTTCTGAAGTACCTGGGACTCACAAATGTCTGCAGAAAGCACTTTTTTTTTTTTTTTGCTTTTTGGGTCACACCCAGCGATGCTCAGGGGTTACTCCTGGCTTTGCACTCAGGAACTACTCCTGGCGGTGCTTGGGGTACCATATGGGATGCCGGGGATCGAACCCGGGTCGGCCACGTGCAAGGCAAACGCCCTACCCGCTGTGTTATCGCTCCGGCCCCAGAAAGCACATTTTAAGAATGGACTTTAAAGTTATGAACTGAAACTGAGTTCCTAGGCTCTTTTCTGTTCTCACAAAAAAAATTTTAGAAGTAAATAAACCAAATTATTTCTAATAAAACATTATAGGAAAGAAGAGAGGACAAACATGCATTCCAGAGGAAAGATGGTATTCTTCAGAGAGAGGTGAGAGTCCCATAAAAATAAAGATTTGTTACATAGTGAGACAGAGTAAGAATAGTGTAAGTGACCCTAAAATAGTACCAAGTGCTACAATGTAAAATAAAGAAATGATAGAACCTGAAGTGGTATATAGGCAACTCCATAATGAAATTCCTAGCACATGCTTTTGCAAAATTAACGTTATAGACCTTTTTCAATCTTAAAGTTTATGTGCAGATAACTTTGATTCTGAGGCGTTGTTAAGAAAAAAGAAATTTTGAGTTCAGAATGACCCTAGTTTCTTTAGGATCTTTTGTTCCTCTTGATGCATTTCTTTGAAATCCAGTCTTCTCCATTTGGACTAGCGTTGTGCAGTCTTTTGAGGTCCAGGTCCTTGCTCCTTCCAGCGGGTTCTAGATTATGGTTTGGTGTGGCATAGTGAGGCTGGACCTGGGGGCTGGTTATTTTTCAGATCATATCCTGGTTTTTGAATTTCCAAAACTAATTGCTAAGGCCCCATGTTTATCTGCCTGCTTACTTTATGGGGATAACAGGTGAAGAATAGAATCAAGTAAGATGAAAATCAAATATTACTACGCAAGTTTTAATGCATTTAATACACAAGTTTTAGTTGAGATTGTATCTTGGAGATATGACCAAAAAGAATATATCTTGTTTACCAAATGATGTGAACTCATTGCTAGCAGACACACGAGTCATATTTTAAATGGACTTAAATATCATTAACACCAATATGTCTTTTGACATGGCAGTTAGTTATATGATTTTACTTAAAAAGACAGTATGATAGTTCCTCATCCATTTTAGTAAAACTTTTTCAAAGTACTAGAACATATTAAAATTTTGTATGATAAAAATTTTGTATAATAACAGCTATATTATAAGTCTAGAAAATTCATAAGCACTGGATGTTGGTGCCTGAAGGATTCTACCAGCAAACTGCCTCAGAGCTTATGTTTTAAATATTAAGGGAGATCCCTCTTTGATCTTGATATCCTCTATTTCATATCTTTTGCTTTGTCATTCTGAGTTTTTCTATTTGGGTTTATTTTGGCAGTTACTACTGAGCCTTTAGCAGTTGGGCACATGTATCCCTCAATTCTGAAAAGTTCTTAGTTATGAATTTCATTAACTATGAATTTTTATCTGAATCAATTTTTCTTCCTGTTTCTTAGAGACTCCTTATGATTCTTATATTGTTCTTCTTGAATTGATCATATAGTTCTCTGGTGAGCCATCAATTTCTTTTCAGACATCCCACATCTGTTGTTTTTCTAGAGTTTTTCTACATCTCATCTTGAAATTTGTTCATTTTTCCTCATCTACTTTTAATTGGCTGTTGAGGCTTTCCATTGGGGATTTTAATTTTAATTTTTTTTAACATATACTTTTCAGTATTTCAATTTCATTACTTCTAGTTCTAGTTTTTTTTTCATTTCCCACTTTATATATATATATATATATATTGCTTTTTTGGGTCACACCCGGCAATGCACAGGCGCTACTCCTGGCTCTGCACTCAGAAATTACTCCTGGTGGTGCTCAGGGGACCATATGGGATGCTGGGAATCGAACCTGGATTGGCCAAATGCAAGGCAAATGCCCTACCTGCTGTGCTATTGCTCCAGCCCCTCCCACTCCATATTTTCTTGTCCTTTAGTGACTACCTGTACCATAATTTCTTTGAGTTCATTAAACATATTCACCATGATCATTTTAAAGTCATTCTGAGAGGTTATGAGCTGGTTGGTGCTGGTAGAACCTTCCAGATAAAGATCTTAGCTCATTTATCTGAGTAGACTTATCAGCTTTTTCTCCATTGAGTACACATTGCTCTACTGGGAAATCTTTGTCGTCTGGGCCTATAGGAGTACTGAGGCATTAAGTTTCCCTCCAGAATCTTCCAGTGACTTTTTGCTGTTTCTGTATGTGAAGATTTCTGGCTCTTTTTGTGGACTATAGGGATCCTTTCAAGTCATATTGGCCTTGCTTCTCCTCCAGTTGAAATTTAAAAGACTGTGATTTCTCACCACCATCATTGACTTTGGAGCATTTTTCTGAGTTAGATTAATAATCTAGGAATGAGATACTAAACCCCATGAAGGGTCTGGGGGAAGCAAAGATAGACTCAAATCTGAAAGTTCACAGCAGGCAGTATATACCATGTGCAATATGCAGTGTAAGAGATAAATGTGTCATTTCAGGGTACAAGTGTGGCTCAGGGTATAAGCATAGTAGACATGATTATAGGGGTGCTCTGGCCCTAAGCAATGATGGCAACTATCTAGCACCCAGGAAGATCTTTTATTATAATTACCAAGGAGATAAATACCAGAAAATTGAAAATGGTAAATAGTTAAACTTTTCAGTATGAAGAGAAGTCAGAGAAGCAGAATATATCGGGAAAATAAAATGAATTGGAAATCTTTAAACTCTTCAGTGAATGCTTTTATAAATATTATTACTATGATCATTATAAAGATAACAAACATATTTTTATCCTTTAGTTTTTCTTTTTGGAAGGGGATTCCCAAGCAGGGCTTAATGGTCCTTTGTCATTCTGAGTGAAACTCAGAGAATGAGGTCAGAGGTCCAGTGCAAGGACTTAAGAATGCAGTGCTACTCATATGTGGAATATAATGTAACTGAGAAGTACAAGTTGGCAAGGATGCAACTTCTGGCAGATATCTCTCTGGACTTAGTTACTAAAATACTAAAATACAGAAACCGAAAACCGAGAGGCCGCTAAGTGTGGTCACTCGACCTAATACCTCTTCATCCTCAGCAATGGAAAACAAATTATCTAATGCTTCCTTTTCAGCAGGTCTGACTTTAGGGGAGAGACTCTCCAAACAATAATAGTGAGTTTTGTTGAAATATTGTATGCAATTAAAGTGAAAGTAAAGTGAAATTTATTAGTTATACAGGCGGGGGTGCTAAGGGTGGGGGGGCTAGGGGCGTGGGGGGTTAGGGGCGTGGGGGGGTGTGAGGTGGAGCTATACTGGGATTCTTGGTGGTGGAATATGTGCACTGGTGAAGGGATGGGTATTCGAGCATTGTATAACTGAGATTTAAACCTGAAAACTTTGTAACTTTCCACATGGTGACTCAATAAAAAATAATAAAAAAAAAAGAATGCAGTGCTGATGCTGGGTTTATTTGTGGTGGAGAATGGGCACTGGTGAAGGGATGGGTTCTTGAACTTTGTATGAAGGAAACATGAGCACAAAAATGCATAAATCTGTAACTGTACCCTCAAAAGAAATTAAAAAAAAAGAATGAAGTGCTGCTTGGGACCGGTAGAGCTAAGGACAGTGAGGCCCACCCGGGAAGTGTATGGGTTTCTCCAGGGCCACAGCAAGAGATGCTTGGGAGCCTAAAGACTGAAATAGTTGATTCCTGGGAGGCTATGTGGTAGCAAGGAGGGAAACATGCCTTGCATATACTTTAATCTATAAACTTATCTTCCCTCCCACACTTTTTGTGTTTATGATGTATTTTAAAACAATGATATCCCTAAATAATAATATTATTAAATAATATTAAAATTTTATATTATCCATGTTTTTAAAAATAGTGATTACCATTTATCTTTAATGCCTCCGCAGGTGTAGTTTTTTTTAATCACATGAAGTAAATAAATATCTGCATGTCCAAATGAATTCTATATTTTTTTAAAGTATATGCAAGGTACAGATTATTATTTTATCAAAAACTGTGAAATGTGTAGGATCATTATGTGCCTTTTGGCTTCTAATCAATAGCAGCATAGTCTTGATCTAATTGATTTTAGCACCAGATTAATTTCATGCTTGAGAAATAGACAAATTTAGTTTAAAATATTAGCAAGTTCTAATTAATTTCTGATTTATTACATTTAGTACTGGGTGTAGCAGTATGGAAGAAAGAACAGTGTTAATGGTTAAGACTTGTTTACAGAGTTTAGTGAAAAGCAAAGAAAATGTGTGACATGAATGACTGCAAAGTGACTTGAGATATGTTCCTGTACCCAAGACATAAGATCTGAGTACTCAAAAAATTAAAACTAAAGGAGTTAAAGATTGAGTTTAGTTGGGGGAATGAGACAATGCCAATTAATAACAAACTATAGGAAGCTGTACTTGGTAATTTTGTGAAATTTTAAACCATAATAAGACAATATCAGAAAATTACAAATTCTAAAACAATAAGTCAACTTTTGGTAACTAAGTTGTATAATTTTTAAATGTCTTAGATATGCTGTTATTTATATGTTATATATATGCTATTATAGAGATGATATATATAGAGATGATAATCTCTATAATGCTATAGAGATTATCGTCATTTAAAGGTTTATAAAATGCTAAGAAACATAAAAATAAAGACTATTTCTAGACAAGTATATGTTTTTCTGGTTTAGCACGAATATTTGATGTACTATACTATTATACATAAATTAAAACAAAATTAAAAATATTTGGGGCCAGAGAGTAGCATAGTGGTGAAGCACTTGCCTTGAAAATGGCCAACCTGGTTTCAATCCCTGTTACTATCTGGTACTATATATCATTACCCTAGTGTCTCCTAAACATGAGCTAAAAATTATACACACACACACAGATCTGTGCCATGAGGATAAAACACACAAAATCAGAAGACAGATTGATGGAAAACTCAAATAAATTCTCAGAAAACATGACCATTCTTATAGGTCTCCAAATTAAGACATGAACTTTACTACTTCCATAGATTTTTTTAACTTTTTTTTTGGGTCATACCCAGCGATGCTCAGGGGTTACTCCTGGCTCTGCACTTAGGAATTTCCCCTGGCCATGCTCAGGGACCATATGGGATGCTGGGACTCGAACCCAGGTTGGCCTCGTGCAAGGCAAACGCCCTACCCGCTGTGCTACTGCTTCAGCCCCCACCATAGATATTTTTGACTTAATAATGCAATAGTAATAGACAACAGAAATTAGAGCATACTATATAGATACATTTTTCTAAATTAGCATATATCCAGAGTATTAGAATTTGAGAGAATCACTTTTTAGAACCTTTAGTTGACTACAGAGGTTTTATTTTCCTTTAGCAAAATTTACATAGAAGAAGCCTAATTCTTCCGTTTAATGATACATAGGTTAAAAGATCAAGAATAGTGGGAAAAGTTTGTGTTCTGAAACAGGGTTCTACTGTGTAAAACTACATAGCATTGTTTATGCAGTTCTTTGATTTCTTTTTACTGCTAGATTTTTTTCTCTCCAATATTGAGAAAAAGTTAGTTCAATCAACTAGGTTTTCTTCAACGGGTATTGACCAGAAGTCAAAAATGGACAAGTTTGAATTTAACTATGAATGGATCTGATACAGTTCATCAGAAAAAAAAAATCTTTTACTTAGTAAGAGACACAATCTATTGTGTTGAGAAGGAAAATGATAAAGTAAATTTGGTTTTAGGGGCCACACCTGATTGTGCATAAAAATTACTTCTGGGAGTGCTCAGAAGTTGAAGCCCCCCCCAAACACTACCAGGAGTAATTTCTGAGTGCAAAGCCAGGAATAACCCCTGTGCATCGCCAAGTGTGACCCAAAAAGAAAAAATAAAATAAAATGCAGGTTTAGGTCCAATAATTATTATAGACGGTAAGGCCCTAGACTTGCTAACCCTGGTTGGATCCCCAGCACTATATACGGTTCCCTGAGTACTTCCAGGAATGACTCCTGAGCATAGATCCAACAATAAGCACTGAACTCCACTGGGTGTGACCAAAATAAACAAACAAAAATTTCAAGTGCAGATTTAGGAGTTACCACTAAGCAATGGAGAGGAAAGAAAGTCAAAACTGGGGCTAGAGTTATGACTCACATTCTGGAATACATGCCTGGCATACAGAGGTCCTGAATTCAGTCACAAGAAACACATTCTTCCACCCTCAATACTACCAGGTATAGTCCCCAGCACTGTTGGGCTCAGAAGCAACATTACCAGTCTGGTCACTGAGCCCTAAGTCCCACACCACCAGGCTGGGCAATGCAGGGGGAGACCCCCTTTAGTTCTGCTGCATGGCGTCTGTAAAAAACCCAGAAAATCCAAACCAAATTTAAACAAAACAAAAGACCTATTGAATCCTACTGAACCTAATAAAATGTACCAAAAAGAGCTGGTGACTATGGTGAAGGCATGCCTATGAATTTTTAAATGGGGAATTAAATAATAATATGTTTTTATACAAATCTAAGTTTTTGTGAAAATTCCTCCTGGTTTGCACAGAACCAAGATTATTCTAATATAAGCTATGGACTCTCTTGACCTAAGTGATAGTAATTTCATCCATTATAACAAATGTGCCAGTTTTGTTCACAAGGGAAGCAATGTGTGAGTCGTGTCTGGATAGCAAATACCTGGGAAATGACTAATTTCATTCCAAATTTAATGTGAGTTAAAAAAAACTATTCTAAAGAAATAAAATCATAATTTCATGACTTTAAACATTTTAATATTCTCTTCCCTTTTTTACAAGAATTATTGAATGATATACTATGATACTTTTATGCTTATTTTAGCAAAACCCAGTATAATAGAACAGTAGAAAATAACAAATAGCTATGACGTGGGGAAAAGGCTTAAATAGAGAAAATGTAGAAACAAAGAAAATAAATTTGATTGCCATTGTGTTTATTTACTTTTTAAAAAAAGCCATGGCTACTGTTGTGGAGATCAAATTTGGTGGTGTGAGGGAAGCCTAGTCTACTCTAAGCAGTGATGGAGGTGTCTGGTAGTGTGACCCCTGCTAGTGCTGAGAGGTTGTTCAGTGCCAGGGGTTGAATCCAGGACTTTGTAGATGTGAGTTACATGATCTACCACTTGAGCCAGATCTCTGGATCCAAACTGGTTATAGTTTAGTGCCAACTTAATTACTTAAATTTTAGCTTTTTTATAGGTTTAGATTTAGGTCATCTATGCAGGAAGATGCCAATAAGCAGACAATTGAGGCAAAAATATATGAAAGCCTAATTGTGCTGAGAGTGTACACCCCTCAAAAGGGTGATACTGATAATATATCTCTAAAAATAGGAAATAATTTAAGCAATTTTGGAATGCCATTGGATTCCATACCTGTGAGATGCACAAAACACTTTTCTAAGACTTTGCCAGTTGCCAACAGAGGCTCTGAACAGAGAAGCAGCACTTACCTCCAAAGAAGATACCATTGCAAGAGTGGCTTTTCCCATGAGCTTCATAGCTCTTTGAGCTGGCCTTCTGGATTTCAACATGGTAGTTTGTAATCTCCTCTTTTTGTTGCAAATTGAATTGCATAACTAGTGAATTGCATCATTATTATGGTGATTTGTCACTAAATTACATTATAATTATGTGCTATTGGCCTAACTCATGAGTGAAACCAGTCCATCCAGGTGTAAATTAATACATTCAGATCTAAACAGCATATAAAAATATATTTAGCATTCATTTTACATTTTAATTTTATTTAATAGTGGTTCCGTCTGATATATTGAATCCTACCCTGTCTAAGAACAGGTAGCAGACTGAGATGTTGGTTGAATACACGATGAAAATGTCTAAGACTATTTTGTCTTTTTTGGCTAGCCCTTAATTAAAATATTGATAAGATTAAAATACCCAAGAAGAAAGATGTTTTTAGGAAATAAGAACTTGAGTATATACTGTTTTTATCTATTCTAATAGTATAGAAATGTTTCCATTTTCATTAAAATTATTTTATAACACAAATAAAGATATATAAAAAATACAACAAATAATTACCAGTCTACAAAATTAACAGATATAAATCTAGATTCTAAAGTAACATTATCTGTCAACTAAGATATCTTGATTGCATTCTATAACATGGAGCACTTGAATGTTGATGATAGAGGTAGAAAAAAACATAGTTCAGCTGTGTAGTAGTGACCACTGAATCTAAACGGATCTTTTCTGGTAAGGAACAGCATAGCAACCTTCCAGCCTTTTCATGTACTACTATGCTACTGTGTCATGGTTAATTGAATCATAAGGTGATGTTTTAGTGCCTAAGCCCAAAGCTGTATCTTAAATCAAAATCACATTTGACAGATAATTAAGAAATTATTTTTACAGAATCACATTTTATGGTTCAATATAATTTCATTGCATATATTATCATAATGTACAATATGATCAAATTAATCAAATTTACAGGTTTCTCAACATTATTTCATCTTATACACTACAACACATTAACATTCTACAATTAAAGTTTAGTGCTTAAAAGTATTTTCTTAGGAAAAGTTTAGAAATCTCGATAATATTATGGGATGAAAATATTCATAAAATTATATACATTTTAAATTAGGATAGTATTATGGTAAAGCTTTTATATTTTTTGCAGTATTCCAAATGTTTGTATGTCCTCTTTTCTTAAAATGCCGGTTTTAGGTATTTATTTTTAAAAAGTCAAAAACCTTACCCACCCTCAGCTCTACACACACTTGTAGTTAAATTCAACCAATGACCAGTCCTCCTGGTAAGATAGAGAAGAGACTGGTATGACAATAATAGGTGGGAATGATTATGCTGGACAAAAATTGAATGTTGAAAGTAGGTAAAGAGATATTCTTGATAACCTTTCAGTAACAATACTGAAAACTACAATGTCCGAGAGGAGAGAGAGCGAGAGTAAGAGAGAGAGAGAGAGAGAGAGAGAGAGAAGGAAAGCACCTGCTAAGCATAAGCGTCAGGGTAGCCAGGGGTGGGGATGATGGGAGGGAACCTGGGGACACTATACTGAGAAATGTACACTGGTGGAGAGATGGGTATTGGAACACTTGTGTGACTGAAACCTAATCATAAACAGCTTTGTAAGGGTCTAGCTCACAGTCATTCAATAAAAACATTGAAAAAAATCTACCAAAAAATGTAACTAGTGTTGTGCAGATGGATTTGTGTTTTGTTGATTACATTTGTATTTCTTTTATAACAATGAGTTGGAATTAATTTATCTTCCTTTTGGTCATTTTTAAATAGTCTCATTTGGTCTATTGCCTATGTTTAGAGAACAGTTATTTTTTAATTAGATCAACAACCGTCGCTGTTGGTGATCCATATTATAATTATTGTAAAAAACTGATTAAAAAAACTGTTCTCTTTATTTTGCCTTATATATGTTCTATCATTTTCTTTTAATAGTATAGATATTTATTTAAAATATTTTGACTAAAAAATTTGGGGGATCACACCCAAAAGTGCTCAGGACTTCTTTCTGTCTTTGTGCACAGGGGTCACTCCTGGTAGCAGTCAGGGGACTAGGGATTAAACCAGGGTCAGGTCAATTGCATACAAATCAAGTGTCTTTACTTTGG